>NC_057356.1:42001016-42338203 GCF_016509475.1 Prionailurus bengalensis | reverse complement strand
TTGCCAATTTTGATGCCTTTGATTCCTTTTGTTGTCTGATTGCTGATGTTAGGACTTCCAACACTATGTTAAACAACAGTGGTGAGAGTGGACATCCCTGTCGTGTTCCTGATCTCAGGGAAAAAGCTCTCAGTTTTTCCCCGTTGAGGATGATGTTAGCTGTGGGCTTTTCATAAATGGCTTTTATGATCTTTAAGTATGTTCCTTCTATCCCGACTTTCTCAAGGGTTTTTATTAAGAAAGGGTGCTGGATTTTGTCAAAGGCCTTTTCTGCATCAATTGACAGGATCATATGGTTCCTATCTTTTCTTTTATTAATGTGATGTATCACGTTGATTGATTTGCAAATGTTGAACCAGCCCTGCATCCCAGGAGTGAATCCCACTTGATCATGGTGAATAATTCTTTTTATATGCTGTTGAATTCGATTTCCTAGCATCTTATTGAGAGGTCTTGCATCCATATTCATCAGGGATATTGGCCTGTAGTTCTCTTTTTTTATTGGGTCTCTGTCTGGTTGAGGAATCAAAGTAATACTGGCTTCATAGAATGAGTCTGGAGTTTTCCTTCCCTTTCTATTTCTTGGAATAGCTTGAGAAGGATAGGTATTATCTCTGCTTTAAACATCTGGTAGAACTCCCCTGGGAAGCCATCTGGTCCTGGACTCATATTTGTTGGGAGATATTTGATGATTGATTCATTTCTTCGCTGATTATGCATGTGTTCAAGCTTTCTATTTCCTCCTGATTGAGTTTTGGAAGTGTGTGGGTGTTTAGGAATTTGTCCATTTCTTCCAGGTTGTCCAGTTTGTTGGCATATAATTTTTCATAGTATTCCCTGATAATTGCTCGTATCTCTGAGAGATTGGTTGTAATAATTCCATTTTCATTCATGATTTTATCTATTTGGGTCATCTCCCTTTTCTTTTTGAGAAGCCTGGCTAGAGGTTTACCAATTTTGTTTATTTTTTAAAAAAAACAACTCCTGGTTTCGTTGATTTGCTCTACAGTTTTTTTTAGATTCTATATTGTTTATTTCTGCTCTGATCTTTATTATTTCTCTTCTTCTGCTGGATTTAGGCTGTCTTTGCTGTTCTGCTTCTATTTCCTTTAGGTGTGCTGTTAGATTTTGTATTTGGGATTTTTCTTGTTTCTTGAGTTAGGCCTGGATTGCAATAGGAATGTATTTTCCTCTCAGGACTGCCTTTGTTGCATCCCAAAGCGTTGGATTGTTGTATTTTCATTTTCGTTTGTTTCCATATTTTTTAAAATTTCTTCTCTAATTGCCTGGTTGACCCACTCATTCTTTAGTAGGTTGTTCTTTAACCTCCATATTTTTTGAGGTTTTCCAGACTTTTTCCTGTGGTTGATTTCAAACTTCATAGCATTGTGGTCTGAAAGTATGCATGGTATGATTTCAATTCTTGTAAACTTATGAAGGGCTGTTTTGTGACCCAGTATGTGATCTATCTTGGAGAATGTTCCATGTGCACTCGAGAAGAAAGTATATTCTGTTGCTTTGGGATGCAGAGTTCTAAATATATCTGTCAAGTCCATCTGATCCAATGTATCATTCAGGGCTCTTGTTTCTTTATTGACCACGTGTCTAGATGATCTATCCATTTCTGTAAGTGGAGTGTTAAAGTCCCCTGCAATTACACATTCTTATCAATAAGGTTGCTTATGTTTGTGCGTAATTGTTTTATATATTTGGGGACTCCCATATTCGGCACACAGACAGTTATAATTGTTAGCTCTTCCTGATGGATAGACCCTCTGATTATTTCATAATGCCCTTCTTCACCTCTTGTTACAGCCTTTAATTTAAAGTCTAGTTTTTTTGATATAAGTATGGCTACTCCAGCTTTCTTTTGACGTCCAGTTGCATGATAAATAGTTCTCCATCTCCTCACTTTCAATCTGAAGGTGTCCCCAGGTCTAAAATGAGTCTCTTGTAGACAGCAAATAGATGGGTCTTGTTTTTTATCCATTCTGGTACCCTATGTCCTTTTTTTGACGCATTTAGTCCATTTACATTCAGTGTTATTATAGAAAGATATGGGTTTAGAGTCATTGTGATGTCCGTAGGTTTCATGCTTCTAGCAATGTCTCTGGTACTTTGTCTCACAGGATCCACCTTAGGATCTCTTGTAGGGCTGGTTTGGTGGTGATGAATTCCTTCAGTTTTTGTTTGTTTGGGAAGACCTTTATCTCTCCTTCCATTCTAAATGACAGACTTGCTGGATAAAGGATTCTCAGCTGCATATTTTTTCTGTTCATCACATTGAAGATCTGCCATTCCTTTCTGGCCTGCCAAGTTTCAGTAGAGAGATCAGTCACGAGTCTTATAGGTCTCCCTTTATATGTTAGAGCACATTTATCTCTAGCTGCTTTCAGAATTTTCTCTTTGTCCTTGTATTTTGCCAGTTTCACTATGATATGTCATGCAGAAGATTGATTCAAGTTACTTCTGAAGCGAGTTCTCTCTGCCTCTTGGATTTCAGTGCCTTTTTCCTTCCCCAGATCCGGGAAGTTCTCAGCTATTATTTCTTCAAGTGCACCTTCAGCACCTTTCCTTCTCTTTTCCTCCTCTGGAATACCAATTATTCGTATATTATTTCTCTTTAGTGCATCACTTAGTTCTCTAATTTTCCCGTCGTACTCCTGGATTTTTTATCTCTCTTTTTCTCAGCTTCTTCTTTTTCCATAATTTTATCTTCTAGTTCACCTATTCTCTCCTCTGACTCTTCAGTCCGAGCCGTAGTTGTCGCCATTTTATTTTGCAGCTCGTTGATAGCCTCTTTTAGCTCTCCTGGGGTTCCTTAGTCCCTTGATTTCTGTAGCAAGAGATTCTCTGCTGTCCTTTATACTGTTTTCAAGCCCAGCGATTAATTTTATGACTATTATTCTAAATTCACTTTCTGTTATACTGTTTCAATCATTTTTGATCAGTTTGTTAGTTGTTGTTATTTCCTGGACGTTTTCAGAGGGGAATTCTTCTGTTTGGTCATTTTGGATTGTCCCTGGAGTGGTGCAGACCTGCATGGCACTTCCCCTGTGCTGTCTTGAATAACTTACGTTGGTGGGCGGGGCCGCAGTCAGACCTGATGTCTGCCCCCAGCCCACTGCTGAGGCCACAGTCAGACTGGTGTGTGCCTTCTCTTCCTCTCTCCTAGGGGCGGGTTTCACTGTGGTATGGGTGGCCAGTCTGAGCTACTTGCACACTGCCAGGCTTGTGGTGCTGGGGATCTGGCGTATTAGCTGGGGTGGGTAGGCAAGGTGCACGGGGGCAGGAGGGGCAGGCTCAGCTCGCTTTTCCTTCAGAGATCTGCTTCTGAAGGGGCCCTGCAGCACCAGGAGAGAGTCAGACCCGCCGGAGGGATGGATCCGCAGAAGCACAGCTTTGGGTGTTTGCGGGGTGCAAGCAAGTTCCCTGGCAGGAACCGGTTCCCTTTGGGATTTTGGCTGGGGGATGGGTGAGGGAGATGGCGCTGGCGAGCGCCTTTGTTCCCCGCCAAGCTGAGCTCTGTCCTCCAGGGCTCAACAACTCTCCTTCCTGTTGTCCTCCAGCCCTCCCATTCTCCAAGCAGAGCTGTTAGCTTATAACCTTCCTTCAAGTCCCGCTTGCTGTCGGAACACACTCCGTCTGGCCCCTCCACTTTTGGAAGCCAGACTCGGGGGCTCTGCTTGGCCGGCAGGCAGCCCCTCCGCCCCGGCTCTCTCCTGCCAGTCTGTGGAGCGCGCACCGCCTCTCTCCGCCCTTCCTACCCTCTTCCGTGGGCCTCTCGTCTGTGCTTGGCTCCGGAGACTCCGTTCTGCTAGTCTTCTGGCGGTTTTCTGGGTTATTTAGGCAGGTGTAGGTGGAATCTAAGTGATCAGCAGGACGCGCGGTGAGCCCAGTGTCCTCCTAGGTCACCATCTTCCCAGGATCCTCCTCCATTGACATTTAGAGTGAGTACTGAAAGATAGGAATTTATTGATATTGTGTTGCCTGGTAAGTTGGTGTTTCTGGTGGTGTTCTCTGGTCCTTTCTAGTCTTTGTTGATTTTGGTCTTTTGTTTTATCTTTTCTCCCCTGACAGTCCCCCTTAAAATTTCTTGCAGTACTGGTTTAGTGGTCATGAACTCCTTTAGGTTTTCTTTGTCAGGGAAACTCTTTA
Source organism: Prionailurus bengalensis (assembly GCF_016509475.1). Taxonomy (NCBI): domain Eukaryota; kingdom Metazoa; phylum Chordata; class Mammalia; order Carnivora; family Felidae; genus Prionailurus; species Prionailurus bengalensis. Next base: position 42,334,045 of record NC_057356.1, on the reverse strand, counting down.
TCCCTCCTTCTATTTTGAATGACAGCCTTTGTGGATAAAGAATTTTTGGCTGCATATTTTTCTGATTTAGCACATTGACTATATCCTGTCACTCCTTTCTGGCCTGCCAAGTTTCTGTGGATAGGTCTGCTGCAAACCTGATCTGTCTTCCTTTGTAGGTTAAAGACTTTTTTTCCCTTGCTGCTTTCATGATTCTCTCCTTGCCTGAGTATTTTGTTAATTTGACTACCATATGCCTTGTTGATGGTCGGTTTTTGTTGAATCTAATGGGGGTTCTCTGTGATTCCTGGGTTTTGATATCTGTGTCTCTCCCCAGATTAGGTAAGTTTTCTGCTATGATTTGCTCACATAACCCTTCTACTCCTATTTCTCTCTCTTCCTCTTCTGGGACTGCTATTATTCTGATGTTATTCCTTTTTAATGAGTCACTGATTTCTCTAACTCTGAAATTGTATTCTTTTGCCTTAATCTCCCTCTTCTTTAATGCTTCATTATTCTCCATAAGTTTGTCCTCTGTATCACTGATTCTCTGTTCTGCCTCATCCATCCTTGCCCCCCTGGCATCCTTTCCAATTGTAGGTCACTTGTACCATTTTTTATTTCATCCTGGCTAGCCATTACTTCTTTATCTCTGCAGAAAGGCATTCTAATCTATTTTCAACTGCAGCTACTATTCTTATTATCATGATTCTAAATTCTGGTTAAGACATCTTGCTTGTATTTGTGTTGTTAAGTCCTTGGCTGTCGTTTCTTCCTGTTCTTTCTTTTGGGGTGAATTCCTTCATTTCATCATTTTGAAGGGATAAAAGGAATTAATGTGGTAAAAAAATTAAAATAAAAAAATTAAAATTAAAAAAATTTAAAATTAAAATATTAAAAGGAAACACGCACATACACAAAATCAAATAAATGATGCTAGATCCTAGGTGTGTTTTGTCTGGTTGTTGAAAGGGGATTGATAGATTAGAAAAGAGGAAAGAAAAAAAAAAAGAAATCATTTGAAATTTTGAAAAAATGAATACACCAAAGTAGACTAAAATAAAATGATGGAAGTAAAATAAAATTTGAAAAAAAATTTACACAACAGTAAAAAATATAGCAAAAATAGTTAAAAATATTTTTCATAAAAATTGAAAATAAACATGAATTTTTTCTCTCTGTATTCAAGAAAAAGAAAAGAAACGAAAATGAGAAAAAAAAGGAAAGAAAGAAAGAAAATTGAATAGATGAACTGGTGAATAGACTGAAATTACTTAGTTTTCCCCTAGAAGTCAAACTATAAAGTGCTTTATAGTCCATAAACTAAGCAGGCAGAGAGACTTGTGTTCCTGAAGAGCAAGGTTGGTCCAGTTGTGCAGGGCTTATTGTAATGACTCCATTCTCCACTAGATGGCTCTGCTTAGTTTACTGGTTTGGATTGTTGTGGCACTTGTAGGTGTGTATGCACATGTGCAGGAGTGGGGAAAATGGCATCACCCAGGTACCCAGTCTCTAGTATCGGAACTCTATTCTCCCCCATCAGCAATTGCACACCTGTCCTTTGTCTTCAACTTCTGTCCACTCCCCGCTTTTACACAGTCCATGACCAAGCCCCAGTCAGTACCTCCCTCCTGAACTTTGTCCCAGATGCGGCTGTTTTTCCTGACCCCTTACTTTTGAGGGACTGCTGTGCCCCTCTACAGGAGTGTCTCACTGAGCAGTGGCCAGGTGCCGGCCACACCCAGGAATGTTTGCAGGACCATGCTTCTGCCAGTGCCCAGAGATTGCAGCCGGGTGCCAGCCCACCCCAGGAAAAGTACGTGAGATCATGTAGCCGCAGTGTTTCAGGGATTATGGAAAATCACAATACACATCTGGTACCAGGTTCACCCTTAATGACCTTGTTCCAACACCAGCAAATGTGGTTGTTCTCCCAGGTCCACTGTAGCCTTGCCTTTGGGAGGGAGTCACACAACCTCTACCAGGTGCCCTCCCAGCAGGGGTATCACCTCTCCCATGTGGCCTGAAGAACCCTGGACCCCGCTCCGCTCCTGAGGAGTCACCCTTCTCACCAGAGCACCGCCAGGTCAGACTCTGCACTCCCCCTGTTTATAGTCTTAATGGAATTTAAACCCTCTCCTTTCTCCCTTTTTAGTTCAGTTCATGTGGCTGTTTCCACTTTTTCACTTTCTCTCCAGCTGCTTTTGGGGGGGTGCTTTTCCTGTATTCACCCTCTCCCGGCATCTCCATCCTTTCTCTGCAAGCAAAAGTGGCTTTCTCCTCTCCACGGCATCTTTCTCCCTAAGTTCACCTCTCTGTGCCGTGTACCTGCTGGGTTCTATGGTTTAGGTTGTGAAGATTGTTGTGTTAATCCTCAGATCAGTTTTCTAGGTGTGCAGGATGGTTTAGTGTTGGTCTGGCTGTATTTCCTGGATGCGAGACACACAAAAAACTCATGCTGTTCTGCCATCTTGGCTCCCTCTCACATTGTCTATTTCAACTGTTATTTAATATCATGGCTTCATTTCTGTTGCTAGAATATAGTTTTAGGTAATGCAAAAAAAATCAACCATTCAATCAATGTGTTCATACATCTTTCATTTATCAGCCAAAGTGTTGTTTATACCAAGTTGGTAGCTTATTCAACTCCAGGTCATCATCCCAGGAGCAGCAGTTTCTTCATTGTCTATTATACATTTTGGTAATGTGATTAGATTATTTAAGACAACATCAAGGTGACAGTGACTTTCATGAAACTGTTTGGTTCTCCTCTTTTCTTACAACAATACACCAGTCCTGAATTAGCCTCTAAAATGTTTAATAATTTGGAATTCTTGTTTTGGAGGTGCACAGAAAATTTAGTGGCTTAGCAACAGGATTAGTATATTTTTGCAAGTTTGTTAACCTTACAGAATGGCGTAAAGCAAATTGCAACTGAGTTTTTTTATATATATATCCCTTGTTCTTAAAAAATAGTGGTCCATGCTTTCTGTGTTATCCCTATTTCATGTTTCTGATAATGGTACAGATTTAGATATTAATGCCTAGTTATAATGAGTCTATTATTTTTGACATAAATGTATTCTCTTTTCAATATTAGTAGTAAGAATGAAACACTTCCTGAAATTCTCAAATAGTCAAATACTATTCACAGACTTATTTTTTGTTAGAGAAGCTCTTTCATTTTTATTTATGAAAAGTCAGTTATTTTACTATCAATATTTAAATATCCGGATCAATTGATACATTAATTTATAGTATCCATATTTTAAAGATACAGCTTTACTTGGGTCTGAATCAGTCATACTTTAAAATTTTATATTCTTGATCTTCCTTTCACTTAAGTGTGTATGATTCAGAAGTGCCTGGAATGTATTGGATTACACCTAGGGTTAGTGTGTTTTGTGGAATTTCATTCATGGAGGTTTTCCATCATTCAAGGGGAGTGGAAAGTGCCATTTTGTTGACACCTGCACACATGTGTCTAGATCCCTTTTTTTTGGAGCTGGGCACATCAGTACCATATTGTTTTCTTGGGTTTTTTTCTTTTCCTCTGCTAGGGATTCATGGTCTCTGGTTTTTACCTTTTTTATAAGAACTGCTTCTTTGTACTGTATCAAAGGCTTTAGTAAATTTATATGATTTTCTAGACACTCTCTCTGCTACTACTGACTCTGCATTTATAGATGATGTAAAATGCCTATGGACACTGAATTCTTCTTTGTTAGCTGGGCCTGGAGTTCCTGGGTCCTGGGAAGTATTTTACGGGCACTGTGTATTCAGTAGTTGAGTTTTTAAAAAGCTGCAATTTTACTCAACTCACCTACTCCCTTGTTGCAGCCCTGAATTGACCTGTTGATGCTTCAGTGCAGTTGTCATTCACCCTAAATATATGTGAAACTGACTTTGCAATGTTGGTTTAACCCCACTTCCCAGTCTAGGGAAAATATTTCTTACTACTTGTACTGTTTTTCGTTTGCAACAAGTCAATACAAACAGGCTATGGATCTTAAGAAAAATGTATATTCACTTTTCATTCCCCATGCAAACTTCTTGAGTACCTATTAAATTCAAAGCATAATGCTAGGTTCCGTGACTATTGCCAAGAAATCTGAAATATAATAGAAAGTGTTAGATACTTTATTGTCCATATTATAGCAGTTAGCCATGGAGATTGATCACCTCCCTTTTGCTGCTCCTCTCCCACTGAATTCTGGAGTATATTCATATAGAGTCATTGTCATTTTAATTATAGGGCCATTCACTCTTGGGTCTGGAATTCCTCTGATAGAGCAAAAGTTAGAGAAAAAGCACAAAGATAAGTATCACATTTGGATATAAAAGTGTTTAATCTGTGCCTTAAAAAAAATAAGAACATAGTGATGTTGGTATTTTTTAAAATGCAAATTAAATCTACTGTATAAGGGTAGTAGTTCTTAAAATAAATTATACTACCAGTTTTATTTAATGGCACCAAATACTAAACAGGAATTGGTGTGCTTTTATAGCTGAGTAATAACACAAGAATTTTCCATCTCTATTGCCTTTTTAAAAATTGGCAACAAGTTTTTGTGAAGAGATTGTAATGCTTTATAATATATATAGCCACAGTTATTAGAACAAGAATTTACACTCTACTGAAATGTAACACTGTTGAGACTGAACCAGTGAGGCAATAATTTAGATCATGTGTACAGTGTTTGAGAGCATGGACCCTGTACTCATCCACTCCACCACTTACTAGCTGGATTACTTTGGCATATTTACTTAGCCATTCTATGCATCAGTTTCGCTATTTGTAAAAAGGGATCTGAATTGTACTTGTTTCATATGGTTTTTATTAAGTTTAAATGAAACAATATACAAAAAGCATCTGGGCCTTAGTAAGAATTCAATGATAAACAATCATTATTTTTACTATCTCTTAGAGATTTCTGTCCAATAGGGACCATACCCTGAATAGGTGTGAATTGAATGAATATGATTCTTCATCAGAAAGTTTATGTATAGTAAGGAAAGAAAGTTTATGTGTACAAGGAAATAGTTGTAGAGGAACGGAATTGCAATAGTATAGCAGTCACTAGACCAGGAAGAATGTCAGTAGAGTTACTGCTATCATTACTGTAGTTACTGGGACACAGAATGAGAGCCCCATTCTTTAGGTGGCCTGAGTTTATTACCAGTGAATCAATATTCTCTGTTACTGTGCTCCCAATAACTACTCATAACTGAAAGCATTTTTGTGTGACTCTATGATATTTTTGGTATAGGCTCCCAACATATTTTGTTAGATTTATTCCTGTGTCTTATATTTTTTGCCTTTTTGAATGATGTCATTTTCATTGAAATTTTTAATTTCTGTCTGGCATACAAGAACATACTGGGTTTTTTAACGTGTATTTATTTATTTTTATTGTTTAATGTTTATTTATTTTTGAGAGAGCATAAGCAGGGGAGGGGCAGAGAGAGGGGGACAAAGGATCCGAAGTGGGCTCTAAGCTGACAAGCTGACAGTAGTGAGTCTGATGTGGGGCTCGATCTCATCAACCATGAAATCATGACCTGAGCTGAAGTGAGGCTTTCAATCAACTGAGCCACCCAGGTGCCTCTTATGTATTTATTTTTAAGAGAGATTGTGCAAGTGAGAGAGGAGCATAGAGAGAAAGGGAGAGAGAGAATACCAAGCCGGCTCCACTCTGTCAGCAGAGCCCAGCACAGGGCTGGAACTCACAAACCCTGATCATGACCTGAGGTGAAATTAAGAATCAGTAGCTCAACAAACTGAGCCACCAGGCACCCCTCTAGTAACTTTGTTTTTGGATGTTTTGTTTGATATTAGTATAATCACTCAAGATTTCTTGTGGTTTTTATTTGCATTATCTATCTTTTCTATCCCATTATATTAAATCTATTGTATCTTTTAATCTTCCTATAAAGAACATACAGTTGTGTCTTGTTTTATAATCTAGTCTGGTAATTTTTGCCTTTTGATTAGACTGTTTCATCTATTTACATTGAAAGTACTTACTGGTGGGGCACCTGGGTGGCTCAGTCAGTTGAGCATCTCACTTTGGCTCAGGTCACATTCTCACAGTTCATGCGTTTGAACCCTGCATGGGGCTCTATGCTGACCACTCAGAGCTTGGAGCTTTCTTCACATTCTGTGTCTCCCTCTCACTCTGCCCCTTCCCTGCTCTCATTCTGTCTCTCTCTCCCTCAAAAATAAGTAAACATTAAAAAAAATGAAGTACTTTCTGGTAATGTGGCATTTGCATCTGTTGTTTTAGTTGTTTTACATATATATATATGTATATATATATATGTATATGTATATGTATATATATATGTTTTACATATATATATATATATATATATATATATATCTTATGTGGTTTCTGGTTCTACATCCCCCCTTTTTCAAAAGATATTTTTAGATTTTTTTTTCTTTAGTGGTTGCTCTGGGTATTAAAATAAATTTTTAGTTTAAAATAATCTAGATTGGATTAATACCAGTTTCATTTCAATAGCATACAAAAGTTTTCTTCTAATATAGTTTTGTTTCCTTCTCCTCCTTTGTAATATTATGGTCATATAAATTACAGACTTGTACTTTATAAACCCATCAGCACAGTTTTTATAATTACTTCATTTCACTGTGTTTCAAAAGAAGAAAGTGTTACAAAAATGATTATGTTGTTACTTACATTTACCTATGTAGGTTCTATTAGCACTGTTCTTCATTTCTTTATGTGGATTTGAACCACTCTCTACTATGCTTTCATAACAGACTAAAGGACTCTTTTTTATTTCTTATAGGGAAAGTATGCTAGTGAAAAGTTCTCTGCTTTTTTTGTTGTTGTTGTTTGTTTGGAATGTCATGTCTTCCAAATTTTTGAAGGATAGTTTTTTCTGGGCATAGAATTCTTGGTTAATAGCTTTGTCTTTCAATGTCTTGAAGATGCCACCCCACTCTGTTCTATTCAGAGTCAGTTGTTCATTTTATTGAGCATCCCTTATATGAGCCTTTTTTCATCTTTCTGCTTTCAAGTATCTCTCTCGATTTTTGAGAATTAGACTCTAACATATCTAATTCAGTATCTCTTTGAGTTTATCCTATTTGGAATTTGTTGAGCTTCTTGAATGTGTAAATTGATTTTTTATTAAATATAGGAAGTTTAGACCATTATTCCTTCAAATGTACTTTCTGTCTTTCTGTCGTCTCCTCTGCGACTCCCTTTATGCATTTATTATTGTCTTGATGGTGTCCCACAGGCTTCTGAAACTATTCATTTTTCTTTTTTCCTTTTTCTTTAATCTCAGAGTTGATGACTTCTATTGATGTATTATCAAATGTTCTGATTCTTTGTTTTGCCAGCTCAAATCATGGCTAAGTCCCTCTGGTGAATTTTTCATTATTATTATTTTCCTTTTAACTTGGGATTTTCTGTTTTTTAAAAAAGAATATTTATTTATTCTTGAAAGAGAGAGAGAGAGAGAGAGAGAAGGAGAGAGAGAGAATGAACCCCAAACAGTCTCCATGCTGCCAGAGCAGAGCCTGACATGGGGCTTGAAATCACAAACCATGAGATTATGGCCTTAGCCAAACCAAAAGTCAGACACTTAACCAATTGAGCCACCCAGGTGCCCCATTTGGTTCTTTTTAATAACTTCCCTCTATTGATACTCGTATTTGGTTGGCAATTGTTCTTATGCTTCTCTTTAATATGTTAGATATAATTTTTCATTAGTTAAACATATTTATAATCACTGCTTTAAAATGTTTTTCTAATGAGTACAACTTAGGGGATTCCTTGGGTACTGTTTCTAATGACTGCCTTTTAACCTTTGTGTATAGGCCATGCTTATGTGTTTCTTTCATGTCTCATAATACTTTGAAAACTAGAATTTTCTAGTTGAAAACTAGAATTAAAAAAAAATTTAAGGGGAACCTGGGTGGCTCAGTTGGTTAATCCTCTGACTTCAGCTCAGGTCATGATCTTATGGTCAGTGCGTTCAAGCCTGGCATCGGGCTCTGTGCTGACAGCTCAGAGCCTGGAGCCTGCTTCGGATTCTGTGTCTCCCTCTCTCTCTGCAACACCACCCCCCCCACACACACTTGTTCTCAGTCTCTCAAAAAGGAATAAACATTAAAAGTTTTTTTAAAAATATCTATTTATTTTTGGGGTTCCAGGATAGTTCAGTCAGTTAAGTGTCTGACTTCTGCTCAGGTGATGATCTCACCATTCGTGGGTTCAAGCCCCATGTTGGGCTCTGTACTGACAGCTCAGAGCCTGAAGCTTCCTTCAGATTCTGTCTCCCTCTCTCTCTTCCCCTCTCCTGCTTGTGCTCTGTCTCTCTCTCAAAACTAAACATCAAAAAAAAAAGTATGACTTAAAACATAATAAATATCTATTTATTTTTGAGAGAGAAAGCAAGCAAGCAGGAGAGTGGCAGGAAGAGAGAGAGGGAGACAGAGAATCCAAAGCAGATGCCACACTGTCAGTGAAGAGCCTAATGTGGGGCTTGAACTCATGAACCCTGATATCATGACCTGAACCGAAACCAAGAGTCAGATGCTTAACCGACTCAGCCACCTAGGCGCCCTGAAAACTAGAAGTTTTAAATAATATTATGTGTCAGGTTTTGTTGTTGCTGCTGTTTATGTTGTTGTTGTTTCTATTGCTGTGGTTTGTTTGGTAACTTTCCTGAAGTAATTCTGCAGTCTGTATTCTTTAATCTGTGCAGTTACTGAAGTCATGACTTGATTATCCTTGTGGTCAGCCAATGATTGAGCAGATATTTCACTAAATACTTTGTACCGATGTCTCCCACCCTTTCTGAGGGACTCTGTGTTTATGTTTGGGTGTGCCTTTAACATTCTGGTAGTTTAAAGCTTTTCCTGAGGCTTCACTTCCTTCTTGTGTAGAGCCTCAGTGTTTCAGTAGAGAGATTAGGGTGTAGGGTTTTTTTGTCTTTTGTTTTTTTGTTTTTTTGTTTTTCCTGAACATGAAAACAACTTTGTGTTTGTATGTGAAATTGTAAATGCTCAGGAATATGTTGGAGCTTTTCAAAGTCCTGTATGGGCATCTCATTTCCAGATTTTCCTTTTAAGTTTCTTGCCAGTCTCAGGTTTGCCAAAACTAGTATCACCACTGCAGGAAGCTATCATGTTAAGTAATTGTTGCTGATACTGTTTGATAAATAACCTGGGGATGAGGATTTTCCTAATGAGGAAAATCTGAGTTCAAATAAATATAAGCCCTGGGAATGGAGGTTTTTCCAGACAACTGTCAGGCAGGTCTCCATTCTCTGGAATGAGGCTTTTGTGGAGATCCAATCCTGTTATGGACCCACTAGTGCCTTCAGGCTGCTGATCTTACAGCTACCATGCTTGCAAACCTGATGTTTTTTTAAGGCTACTGTGGAGTGGGTAGAAGAGGAAGGGAACAGAACAAGTTGAAATGCTACAAAGCTGTGTTGTTATTAAGTGATTTTTCTTGTATGAACATACCTCAGATTGTTGCAAGCCTTTGCTTAATTTCCAGAAATAGAAAAAAGTTTATTTTGACAATTGTTCATTGCGTTTATAAAGGAATGGATTTTGGGGGTATCCTTTATCTACCATTCTCCTGGTGGAAAGCATTAATATATTTTTTTAACAAGTGTGTTTCTCTGAAAAAGTTCTGGAGCAGAACACAATTTGGCAGGTGTTCCAGAGAACATATTCTTGTAGGAGTATTTTCTATATTATTTTCCTGGCACACATTCAGTCCAAATAAGTAATTTAAATGTGAAGTCCAAATTCAGGTGATGTATCTTATATTTTCAAATTTTTAATGGAAATCGTTTCCATTTAGAGCCTAGTCTAAGGCAAATTTGAGTCTTTGTTGTTTTCACATGCAGTTTTTTTCAAAATCACCCTTTCAGTGAGTATGGCCACAGACTCAAATGGCCTCCATTATAGAAAACTGGGTTGCATCACAAACTATTCTCTTTCCTCTCCAAATATCACATGATCACAGTTCTTAAGACAATCTGTACTTTCAAGGATTTGTTTTTTTTATATGAAATTTATTGTCAAATTGGGTTCCATACAACACCCAGTGCTCATCCCAACAGGTGCCCTCAATACCCATCACCCACCCACCCCTCCCTCCCACCCCCCCAATAAACCCTCAGTTTGTTCTCAAATTTTAGGAGTCTCTTATGTTTTGGCTCCCTCCCTCTCTAACCATTGTTTTTTTCCTTCCCCTCCCCCGTGTTCTTCTGTTAAATTTCTTAGGATCCACATAGGAGTGAAAACATATGGAATCTGTCCTTCTTAGTATGACTTATTTCAGTTAGCATAACACTCTCCAGTTCCATCCACGTTGCTACAAAAGGCCATATTTCATTCTTTCTCATTGCCACGTAGTATTCCATTGTGTACATAAACCATAATTTCTTCATCCATTCGTCAGTTGATGGACATTTAGACTCTTTCCATAATTTAGCTATTGTTGAGAGTGCTGCTATAAACATTGGGGTACAAGTGCCCCTCTGCATCAGTACTCCTGTATCCCTTGGGTAAATTCCTAGCAGTGCTATTGCTGGGTCATAGGGCAAGTCTATTTTTAATTTTTTGAGGAACCTCCACACTGTTTTCCAGAGCGGCTGCACCAGTTTGCATTCCCACCAACCGTGCAACAGGGTTCCCGTTTCTCCACATCCTCTCCAGCATCTATAGTCTCCTGATTTGTTCATTTTGGCCACTCTGACTGGCGTGAGGTGATATCTGAGTGTGGTTTTGATTTGTATTTCCCTGATGAGGAGCGACGTTGAGCATCTTTTCATGTGATTTTGGCCATCTGGATGTCTTCTTTAGAGAAGTGTCTATTCATGTTTTCTGCCCATTTCTTCACTGGGTTATTTGTTTTTTGGGTGTGGAGTTTGGTGAGCTCTCTGTAGATTTTGGATACTGGCCCTTTGTCCGATATGTCATTTGCAAATATCTTTTCCCATTCCGTTGGTTGCCTTTTAGTTTTGTTGGTTGTTTCCTTTGCTGTGCAGAAGCTTTTTATCTTCATGAGGTCCCAATAGTTCATTTTTGCTTTTAATTCCCTTGCCTTTGGGGATGTGTCAAGTAAAAATTGCTGTGGCAGAAGTCAGAGAGTTTTTTTTCCTGCATTCTCTTCTAGGGTTTTGATGGTTTCCTGTCTCACATTCAGGTCCTTTATCCATTTTGAGTTTGTTTTTGTGAATTATGTAAGAAACTGGTCTAGTTTCATCCTTCTGCATGTTGCTGTCCAGTTCTCCCAGCACCATTTGTTAAAGAGACTGTCTTTTTTCCATTGGATGTTCTTTCCTGCTTTGTCAATGATTAGTTGGCCATACTTTAGTGGGTCTAGTTCTGGGGTTTCTATTCTATTCCATTGGTCTATGTGTCTGTTTTTGTGCCAATACCATGCTGTCTTGATGATGACAGCTTTGTAGTAGAGGCTAAAGTCTGGGATTGTGATGCCTCCTGCTTTGGTCTTCTTCTTCAAAATTCCTTTGGCTATTGGGGGCCTTTTGTAGTTTCATACAAATTTTAGGATTGCTTGTTCTAGCTTTGAGAAGAATGCTGGTGTAATTTTGATTGGGATGAATTGAATGTGTAGATAGCTTTGGGTAGTATTGACATTTTGACAATATTTATTCTTCCAATCCATGAGCACGGAATGTTTTTCCATTTCTTTATATCTTCTTCAATTCCCTTCATAACCTTTCCGTAGTTTTCACCATACAGATCTTTTACATCTTTGGTTAGGTTTATTTCTAGGTATTTTATGATTCTTGGTGCGATTGTGAATAGGATCAGTTTCTTTATTTGTCTTTCTGTTGCTTCATTGTTAGTGTATAAGAATGCAACTGATTTCTGTACATTGATTTTGTATCCTGCAACTTTGCTGAATTCATGTATCAGTTCTAGCAGACTTTTGGTGGAGTCTATCGGATTTTCCATGTATAATATCATTTCATCTGCAAAAAGTGAAAGCTTGACTTCATCTTTTCCAATTTTGATGCCTTGAATTCCTTGTGTTGTCTGATTGCCTATGCTAGGACTTCCAACACTATGTTAAACAGCATCGGTGAGAGGGGACATCTCTGTCGTGTTCCTGATCTCAGAGAAAAAGCTCTCAGTTTTTCCCCATTCAGTATGATATTAGCTGTGGGCTTTCATGATGTTTAGGTATGTTCCTTCTATCCCGACTTTCTCGAGGGTTTTTATTAAGAAAGTGTGCCGAATTTTGTCAAATGCTTTTTCTGCATCAATTGACAGGATCATATGGTTCTTTTTTTTTCTTTTATTAATGTGATGTATCACGTTGATTGATTTGTGAATGTTGAACCAGCCCTGCATCCCAGGAATGAATCCCACTTGATCATGGTGAATAATTCTTTTTATAAGCTGTTGAATTCAATTTGCTAGTATCTTATTGAGAAATTTTGCATCCATATTCATCAGGGATATTGGCCTGTAGTTGTCTTTTTTTACTGGGTCTCTGGTTTAGGAATCAAAGTAATGCTGGCTTCATAGAATGAGTCTGGAAGTTTTCCTTCCCTTTCTATTTCTTGGAATAGCTTGAGAAGGATAGGTATTATCTCTGCTTTAAATGTCTTGTAGAATTCCCCTGGCAAGCCATGTGGTCCTGGACTCTTATTTGTTGGGAGATTTTTGATAACTGATTCAATTTCTTCACTGGTTATGGGTCTGTTCAAGCTTTCTATTTCTTCCTGTTTGAGTTTTGGAAGCATGTGGGTGTTCAGGAATTTCTCCATTTCTTCCAGGTTGTCCAGTTTGTTGGCATATAATTTTTCATAGTATTCCCTGATAATTGCTTGTATTTCTGAGGGATTGGTTGTGATAATTCCATTTTCATTCATGATTTTATCTATTTGGGTCATCCCACTTTTCTTTTTGAGAAGCCTGTCTAGAGGTTCATCAATTTCATTTATTTTTTCAAAAAAGCAACTCTTGGTTTTATTGATCTGCTCTACAGTTTTTTTAGATTCTATATTGTTAATTTCTGCTCTGATCTTTATTATTTCTCTTCTTCTGCTGGGTTTAGGCTGCCTTTGCTGTTCTGCTTCTATTTCCTTTAGGTGTGCTGTTAGATTTTGTAATGGGGATTTTTCTTGGTTCTTGAGATAGGCCTGGATTGCAATGTATTTCCTCTCAGAACTGCCTTCGCTGCATCCCAAAGCGTTTGGATTGTTGTATATACATTTTCATTTGTTTCCATATATTTCTTAATTTCTTCTCTAATTGCCTGGTTGACCCACTCATTGTTTAGTAGGGTGTTCTTTAACCTCCATGCTTTTGGAGGTTTTCCAGACTTTTTCTTGTGGTCGATTTCAAGCTTTATCACATTGTGGTCTGAAAGTATGCTTGGTATCATCTCAATTCTTGTATACTTATGAAGGGCTGTTTTGTGACCCAGTATGTGATCTATCTTGGAGGATGTTTCATGTGCACTCGAGAAGAAAGTATATTCTGTTGCTTTGGGATGCAGAGTTCTAAATATATCTGTCAAGTCCATCTGATCCAATGTATCATCCAGGGCCCTTGTTTCTTTATTGACTGTGTGTCTAGATGATCTATCCAATGTTGTAAGTGGGGTATTAAAGTCTCCTACAGTTACCACATTCTTATCAATAAGGTTGCTTATGTTTGTGCATAATCGTTTTATATATTTGGGGGCTCCCGTATTCAGCGCATAGACGTTTATAATTGTTAGCTCTTCCTGATGGATAGACCCTGTAATTATTATATAATGCCCTTCTTCATCTCTTGTTACAGCCTTTAATTTAAAGTCTAGTTTGTCTGATATAAGTATGGCTACTCCAGTTTTCTTTTGACGGCCATTAGTATGATAGATAATTCTCCATCCCCTCACTTTCAATCTGAAGGTGTCCTCAGGTCTAAAGTGAGTCTCTTGTAGACAGCAAAAAGATGGGTCTGGTTTTTGTATCCATTCTGATACCCTATGTCTTTCGCTTGGAGCATTTAATCAATTTACATTCAGTGTTATGATGGAAAGATATGGGTTTAGAGTCATTGTGATGTCTGTAGTTCATGCTTGTAGTGATGTCTCTGGTACTTTGTCTCACAGGGTCCCCCTTAGGATCTCTTGTAGGGCTGGTTTGGTGGTGATGAATTCCTTCAGTTTTTGTTTTTTTGGGAAGACCTTTATATCTCCTTCTATTCCAAATGACAGACTTTCTGGATAAAGGATTCTCAGCTGCATATTTTTTTCTGTTCATCACATTGATGATTTCCTGCCATTCCTTTCTGGCCTGCCAAGTTTCAGTAGACAGATCTGTCACGAGTCTTATCAGTCTCCCTTTATATGTTAGAGCATGTTTATCCCTAGCTGCTTTCAGAATTCTCTCTTTATCCTTGTATTTTGCCAGTTTCACTATGCTATGTCATGCAGAAGATCGATTCAAGTTACGTCTGAAGGGGGTTCTCTGTGCCTCTTGGATTTCAATGCCTTTTTCCTTCCCCAGTTCAGGGAAGTTCTCAACTATGATTTCTTCAAGTATACCTTCAGCACCTTTCCCTCTTTCTTCCTCCTCTGGAATCCCAATTATGCATATGTTAGTTTGTTTAATTATGTCACTTAGTTCTCTAAGTCTCCCCTCATACTCCTGGAGTTTTTTTATCTCTCTTTTTCTCAGCTTCTTTTTTCATAATTTTATCTTCTAATTCACCTATTCTCTCCTCTGCCTCTTCAATCTGAGGTGTGGTCGCCTCCATTTTATTTTGTAGCTCAGTTATAGCAGTTTTTAGCTCCTCCTGTTTCTTAGTCCCTTGATCTCTGTAGTAATAGAATCTCTGCTGTCCTCTATACTTTTTCAAGCCCAGCGATTAATTTTATGACTATTATTTTAAATTAATTTTCTGCTATATTGCTTAAATCGTTTTTGATCAGTTAGTTAGCTGTTGCTACTTCCTGGAGTTTGTTTTGAGGAGAATTCTTCCGTTTTGTCATTTTGGATAGTCCCTGGAATGGCGAGGAATTACAGGGCTCTTCCCTTGTGTTGTCTGGAGTAACTTGCGTTGGTGGGCGGGGCCACAGTCAGACCTGATGTTTGCCCCCAGCCCACCACTGGGGCCACAGTCAGACCGGTGTGTAGCTTATCTTCCCCTCTCCCAGGGGCAGGACTCACTGTGGAGTGGTGTGGCCTCTCTCTGGGCTACTTGCACACTGCCAGGCTTGTGGTGCTGCTTCGATGGGGTCTGGCATATTAGCTGGGGTGGATCTGCAAGGTGCATAGGGGCAGGAGGGGCAGGCTTAGCTCGCTTTGCCTTCGGTAGTCTGTTTCGGGAGGGGCCCTGTGGCACCAGGAGGGAGGCAGACCCTTCGGAGGGATGGAACCGCAGAAGCACAGCGTTGGGTGTTTGTGCAGGGCAAACAAGTTCGTGAAGGGAACTGGTTCCCTTTGGGATTTAGGCTGGGGGATGGGGTGAGGGAGATGGCGCTTCCTGTGCCTTTGTTCCCTGCCAAGCTGAGCTCTGTCCTCGGGGCTCAATAATTCTCCCTCCCATTGTCCTTTAGCTCTCCCGCTCTCGGAGCAGAGCTGTTGACTTATAACATTCCAGATAATAAGTCCCGCTGGCTGTCAGAACACACTCCATCTGGCCCCTCTGCTTTTGCAAGCCAGACTTGGGGGCTCTGCCCTGCCAGGTGGGCTGGCTGCCCGTCCACCGCACTGGCTCCCTCCCGCCAGTCCATGTAGCACGCACCGCCTCTCCGCCCTTCCCACCCTCTTCCGTGGGCCTCTCATCTACACTTGGCTCCAGAGAGTCCATTCTGCTAGTCTTCTGGTGGTTTTCTGGGTAAATTAGGCAGATGTGGGTGGAATCTAAGTGATTAGCAGGACGTGGTGAGCCCAGTGTCCTCCTACGCCACCATCTTTCAACCTTAGGTCAAGGATTTGTTCTTTTTAAGGGTAGCCACTATCTGCTTCAATAGTGCTGCTTGTTGGTTCCTCACTCCATTCATACTCACATGATCACTGTTATCATAATCAATGCCTCTGCTGACACTCTTGATTCTTACTACACAATCATGTATAAATCCAGAGGTCAGGTTTTTGGGTGGTTTGGTATATGCTTACTCAGTTTTGTTTTTGTTTGTTTGCTTATTTTTCTTTATGCTCTTTATTGGAATTCTCAGAATACTGAATTCTATATAAACTAGAGTAGTCTATGATTGTTATGCAACACATATGTCCATCTATGACATGGCATAATTGTCCTAAAAACATCATACATCTTGGGCTCACCCAGGAAAAAATGAGGAGAATAAAGTTAATAAATACAACTTTCTATCCTAATCTATATCCTTCTGGCCCTTAAGTGTTCAAGGCTTTGAATTCTCTTTGTATAAAGACTGAACTAATTTTTGGTTCTGTTTATCTCCTTAATTGTGTATCTTTTTTTTTTCTTCAATATTGGGACTCCTGCCTCATTCATGATCATATTTCCTGAAGATAATAATAACTAACTTTGGCATTGCCTTCAACTTTCATTTGTTTTTTCCAACAACTTTTTGAGAGAGGAACTATTATGAAACCCATTTCATAACTGAAGAAATGCATTTAGTACATTTAAATAACTTGGCTAGGTATATGAACAGCAAACTGTAGAGTCAGCATTCAGAATCTTGTCTTTTACTTTAAAATCTCACATGACATTATTTTTCTCTCAGAATAGAAAAATAATGGAGGATAAATCAAATCAAACCAAAAGAGACAATATGTTTATTTAGAGTGGAAAGAAAGTGGTAACACTGTCTTTATTCACAGATGATATGATTATGTAGAAAACCCAAGGAAATTGGGGCGCCTGGGTGGCTCAGTCAGTTGGGCGGCTGACTTTGGCTCAGGTCATGATTTTGAGGTCCATGAGTTCAAGCCCTGTGTCAGGCTCAGAGCCTGGAGCCTGTTTCAGATTCTGTGTCTCCCTCTCTCTGACCCTATCTGTTCATGCTCTGTCTCTCCCTGTCTCAAAAAAAGCAAAACAAAACAAAACGAAAACCCAAGGAAATATACCCCCAAAATCTGGGGTATTAGTGTCTAATAATAATAGGTTTAGCAAGGGGCAACATACAAACTTAAAATACATTAATCACTTATATTTTTATACCAGATCATATATAAAAACTTTTAAAGTCCTATTCATAATAGCATCAGACATATGAAATATGTATGACTAAGTCTGACAAAAGGTATTAAAGACCTGCATACAGAAAAATATAAAGTACTATTTAAAGAAAGTAAATATCTAAGTAAATGGAGAGGTGTACCATTTACAGATTGGAAGACTCAATATTGTTGAGATGTAAATTCTCCCCAAATTGATGTAAAGATTTAACACAATTCCAATCAAATCCCAACAGGAATCTTTGTGATACTAGACAAACTAAAATTAATAATTAATAATTAATTTTCAGGCAAACTTAAAATTAATGGGGTAATGCAAAGTACCTAAATTAGACAAAATAAATGTGTAAAAAAGAATAAAGTTGAAGAACAAATACTATCTAATGTCAAGACACTATAAAGCTATTTTAACCATACAGTTTTGGTACTGACAAAGATAGATAAATAGGTAAAAGGAACAGGATAGAAAGTCCAGAAACAGATACACGCATATATGAACAAATAGTTTTTGAAAAGGTGCAAAGTCAATTTAGTGGAGAAAGAACAGCGTTCATCAAATGATGCTCAGTTGACTAACCATATGCAAAATAACTCAAACCAAACCGAAACAAACATTGATCCATAATCTACATCATATGTTATAATGAACTCAAAATGAATCATTGGCCTAAATACAAAGTGAAAACTATAAAACTCATAGAAAAAAAAAGATAGGAAAACTTTTGTGACTTTGGGTTAGCAAAGAATTCTCATATATGGCAAGACAAACATACACATAAGAGAAAAAAAGATATGTTGGATTTCATTAAAAATTAAAAGTTTCTACTTTTCAAAAGATTCTCTTAAGAGAATGAAAAGATAAGCCACAGTCTAATAGAAAATATTTGTAAAGCATATATATGATAAAGGACTTGTATTCAGAATCTGTAAAGAACTCTTAAAACTTAATAAGAAATCATACAAGCTTATAAAAAACTGGGTAAAAAAATTGAACAGACACTTTAGTAACCATCAATGGTTGCCTAGGCATGGTGTGGAAATTATACATAGTCAAGAAGAAACTTTTGGGGGTGATAAATATATTTATTAGCAATTATAATAATGATTTCAAGAGATTTGCATTTATAAAAATTTATTAAATTGCACATTTTAATATATGCAGTTTATTGTATATAAATTAAATCTAAATAAAGCTGTTAAAAAAGAAAATATTTAAATCTATATTTTGAGGACTTGACCAAAAGAAAAAAATTTTAATTCTAGAATTGTTCTAAGCAAATATTCAAATACTTTCTTCATGTAATATTACTTATTTTTTGTGTCTTGGGATGAGTGGGATTTAGTTCCTGACTTGAAAGATCTATAAAGAGAATTATTATAGCTCTTTTCAGGGAAAGATTACTATATTTTTAGTTCAAAATTACCTCCAGGGAACCAGGATCCAACCTATCCCAATGATGCCTTATACATTGATAAAGAAGCTGATCTGATAGACGTCAAAAACAGGAGGTAACTTGTTGGATGAAGATTGCTACTAGCATAATATACTTGGGGGAAAAAACAACCCTTCAGCTTCAGTAGTTGCTCTTGTAATTGAACTCACCTGTGGGAAGAATATAAGGAGTTTGGATAGTTAACATTGATTTATAGATCTCTTCTCTTCCTTTCTCCATGCAGGAAGACAGGTTTCTCTCTACTATAAAAAATAATAATAATAAAAGAAAAAGAAAAATTATAGCAAACTCAGGGTATTTCAGGAGCTAGAATGAATTAAGCAGAATATACTTTCCATTGGTTCCTTATAAGAGGTAAAGACAAAATATTTGCAACATATATTGGACAGCAACTTTTAGTATCAATACTGCATGAAACAAATGAAAGTCAATTAAAAAAGAGAACAACCAAACAAGAAACTGATAAAAAAAAGTATATACATTATATGATTTAGGTGAAAGAAGAAATACAACTAGCCAGTAAATATGTGACAAAGTTCTGCAAGCTCAGGAGTATACCAGTAAACAATTATGTGTTCTTTTCTCCTATCAGTCTGGCAAAAGTTGAATACACACACACACACGAATGTGCATGCACACTGCATTACTAACTTCAATGATGTTTATACTGCTACACAATACACCCATGTGTTTTAGTTCTGTTGCAGAGGTGTTAGCCACTACCATGGGTTGTAGCCACTGTATCCTGAATCATTTTTCATTAGGATTTGGGGAGGCTTCAATCATAAAGAAACCATGTATCAAGGCTGAATTTCTAGCCTCAAAGTCTCCCTCATTCGGAAAGAATCCTTGGTTCCTAAACTGAGGAATATGATCATTCAGAGTTTTCTATTTTTTAGCAGAGGATAGCTGCCAGAAAATAAATGCCAATTATATATAACTATAGTGAAAGCTTAGTCTTTATTGCAAGTATTGCCAGATTTTGGAAAAAGTTGTAAGTGCTTACTGTCTGTCCTCTGTGAAATAAGATGAAGAACAGAATAGGATTTTGACATGATCCAAAAATAGCATCAAATATCTTGATTGGTATTATATCTTACTTAACATTGCTGACATGCTGAATTTTAAACATTAATTTTGGCTCATGTGGTAATAAACCATATATTTTACAAGTCAAAATACAATGTCTTTTTAAAAAGATGGAAGTTAAGAGTCAGAAAAAAAGAATAAGATCAAATGCTGTTTCTCATTAATCTTGAGGGTAAATTTATAAAGGAGGAAGCAAATAATTTTTTAAATAGCTCAGAAAACCTTTCCATCACCTTGTATATCTGATAATTTCTAAGAGTGCACTTGAGATTCAATGCAAGTGTTATGTTCAGTTAAAGATTAGTCTCTATTATATACTAGTTCTTTCTCATTAACTTTCCATACTGTAGACAATCAGTCTCCAGTTATTTTTGTGCTGTTCATTGTACACTAGACCTCAACTTATAACTCACATTTGATTGCTTATTGCACACTTTAGACTTACTTGAGTTTTTACCAGTTTCAAACTATTTTTGTAAGTGAAAATTAAGATGGAAACTCCAAACAGTTCTGAAATAAAAACTTAAGTTCCACATTTTTTGAAAAATTAGCTAAAGTAGTATAAAATCTGTTTTTGTGAATCTGCTAAGAAAGTTATAATAATTTATTGCCACATGCAAAGATCACTAACATTGAAGTCCATAGTGATTAACCCATTTCCCATTAATACACGAAGCATGTTAATGTTCTGAAAATCATGGACACATACCAACATTAAGTTGGGGGACGTTTGGCTTGGGAGAGAAGAAAAAATTAGAAGGGTGGGAGCCTTCCAGAGTTAAAATCTGAAATAGCTACTTCCCTATTTGCATCATGTTTATAAATATTCCAAATAGTTACAGACTTTTCTTAAGAATGCAATGAATGTTATCAGAAAGGATTGTGGATAATTGTTAGTTGATTAATAGAGTGGTAAAGGAATGCTTTCAGATGACCAATAAAAGGGTGTTGAAGAGTTTTGAAGAATAGAGACCTTCAAATATTGGCTTTGGAATCCAGATCAGGATGGTGACATCATGGATACTTAGGGGAGTTACAAAAAATAAAGATTTTTCAGACTTACTACAAAATATTCTCATTAAGGAATATTGGAAGGAAGTTGGGCCCCATGGATCTGTAATTTTAAAATAAATCCAGGTTACTATGATCTTTAGAATACTAACCTTGAGAGATGTTAAAACTTTTTCTAAACCATATGTTTGTGCAGACACTTTGCATAATTTTTTCTTACTTGAGTATAAACTTTCTTCTTTAAGCATCTCAAAGAACTGTTATTTTATGGGACACATTTTGAGAAATGCTTTTCACAGGTTAAAACTATTTGCTGTGGCTATGAGATTTGGTGAAAATTGAGCAGTTATAAACAGGTTTATAATAGAGATAGGGCAGTGCATGTATAAATACTATTCTCTACAGAGTCTAAAGAAAAGAGACCCAGGTGGAACATGAGCAATTAGAATGTAAAATCAAATAAAGGCCAAAATGTGAGGCCTTTGTCTGTGAGGATGACAAAATTACAATACGGGCTTAAAATCAGAACTGGTCATTCTTTCTAGAAGCAGTCTCAGGAGGTAACCAATTTAAAGATCCCTCAGCTGTGTAATAGGTTCTGTAGGGATGAGTGGGAATCTGTCCCTGTCTCCTGTGAGTTTGCAGTGGAATCCTAGTGCAAAGGACAGTATTGGCAATACTGTTGGAATCAAAGGACGACGAGTCAGCCACTGCCACTTTGCTTGGTTACAAAGTGCTTCAACTAAGACCCAATATCCAATCACGTAAAAACTCCTAAAACTTTTGTGAATATAACATTACCATGAAGAACTAGGAAGGAGAGGGGTTGTAGAGCTATGTGTTAGAAATAAGAGTAGTGGCGAGTTGTTTCAGGAGCTTTCCAAGCAAGATGGTCCTTGCCATTTCCCTTCCTTCTCCATTGCTTTGCTTTCTTCCTCCTCTCTTCTTCTCTCTTACCCCTTCTTTTATTTCCTTTTTTACCCCTTTTCTTGTCATGCTTATGTGCCAGGAATATCTCCGGAGTGGCCAGGAGAAAATCCATAGGTTGTTGCCTAGAGGAAAGGATTCCTTGACAATGTTTAACTCCACTTGCTGTGATTGTGCATTCTCTAAACAATTCTGGCCTGACATGTGTTCTCCCAGCTGAGCCTTCCACTATACGTACTTCCCCTGTATTCTCACAACACCTTCTGAAACCTCTGTATTTGTATTTACAAATTTGAATTATGATTACAGTATACATGTGTCCCTCAAATAGATTTTTAGTTCCTTTAAAACAGGGGTTGCATTCCTTCACATTTTATTCCCAGTAGTGCTCTGTACATTATATGTACTCAGAAATTATAGTCTCAACTTGGATAAATAAAATAACTAAAAGAGAGAAGTTTGTGAAAACAGTTCATCCAGATTCTTAGACCAGTAATATTTGCCCATAATCAGTTGTCAATCGCTTAGCACATGCTTGATAATGATTTACCAGGCATATACACCAATGTTCTTAGAGTCTCAGGTTATTGAAGAAAGGAATGACCTCCTAAAGTATTAGCAGCCTTAAAAGTAACCTAATTCAGGTCAAAAGTAAATTCCACAGAACAGGACTGGTAGAAAAGCTGGGTGGCAATGAAAGGAGTGTGTGTGTGTGTGTGTGTGTGTGTGTGTGTGAGAGAGAGAGAGAGAGAGAGAGAGAGAGAGAGAGTATGTGTGCACATGCACGCACAGTGTGTATAGCTGTATGGGTATATACATACACACACACACACACACACATATATATATATATATATATATATATATATATAAAACCACAAATTATTCTATTCAGCGTTATTTATATTCTCCTTTGAGTGTAGCTGCCTCTATGTTAGGACTTCATAACTGAAATAAGATATGGTCTAATCAGAAATCTAGAGGAAATCAGCTGAGTCAATTTGATGTAATAAGTATTTATCAATTTTCTATTATGTGCAAGGAGTATAAGTGAGTGATTAAAAGATTGAGAATAAAGGAAAAGCTAAAGAAACCTGGGTCACTTGACATGAAGCCAAATTGAATTCAGGGTTGGGGAACTGAGGTAACAGATTTCAGGTCTCTGAAGAGATGTCATTTGTAAGCAAACATGTATATTTCCATAAATACAAGTAGAAAGGAGATAAATGCAATGAGAATTTTAGCAGGAAGGGTTTTAGCTTAGAATAACCTTCCAGGAGTCCCTTACTAAATGGGGCTAGGATGGCTATTTCTTGAGAGATGGTTTTAAGGTTAAGGTAACTCCTTAGTTTCAATCCTTTTAATAAATAAAAGGCTAGATCCCTGGAGCTCTCTTCTGGCTACGTGGTTCTAGTATATTTTAGTTCCTTTTTTTGTCTCTCCTCTAGTGACCTTAATTCCTTTAATCAATTTAAAGTTTAAAGCATTTATAGGAAAATGTATCTGTTTACAAGGATGAGAAACTGCAAACTTTTCCAGGCAAATCTATTTTAGTGAAAACCCCCTCTTTTAGAGACTTCGTGAGTTTCTTCAGGATAAACACAATTAAAAGATGCAGTTAACACAGGGTTTAACTTTGAAGGAGATAATATGAAACACAGAAACAGACGTCTCTTTATAGTGTATACAAGCATTGTCCTTCTTTAAAAATAAAAAAAAAACATTGGCGATGACATACATTCTTCAGAAGCAAAAATAGTTCAAACTTCTCAAGTGTTACCACTGAACTCAGATGAAAACCTCTCATCACCTTTATACTTAGACACAATAAGATCACCTTAAACATCTTAAACACTGAGAATGACTGTCAGTAGCATGGCCTTGATTCTTTCTCCTTTCTGTTGAGGGTTTCTATAGCATTTCATACTCGCATATGCAACCAATGTCCAGCTTCTTTTGGAAAATTTGCACATACCGTACCTGGTAAATTTACATTCACATACTCTCTCCTGCCTCTGCCACACATGCTTCCGATGATGGCCCAAAACACACCAAGCAGTAAGCATATTGCACTCATGCTGTGCCTTGTGATAATGTGTACTTACCAACAGCATATTTGTGGATGGTGGCTACCCAGGCTATGGAGTGTACATAGTGGCTCCCAGAGTGGTAGAAAGAGGAACACTTGAGGAATCTTTGCTATTTTCCATTAAGCAAGTTCAATAAACACAAAACAAGGCCATTCAATTGAATTTGGCAACTTTCCATAGTAATTTATTAGGTCCAAATTGTTAATTCTATTATAGTTCTATAATTTACACAGATTTTTCAAATATATAATCAAATAATTCTCAAACAACTCAATAAGTAAAATAAAGCAGGATATCATTGCTTTAAAAACTCCCGGTCTTCATCCCGTGCCAAGATTTGGTAGATAGTGGGTTGCGGTTTATGTCTTTCTTCTTTGATCTTTTGTTCATAAACATAGCTGTGCAACCAAATCTTACACAAAAACTCACTTATGTGCACCCACACCCACACTCACATACACCCAGAAATTGTCAACATCCATATTCAGAAACTGTGATGTACTATGTCTGGGACAGGGCATCTCTTGGGTGGTTCTGACATTTTGCCAACTTTAGAATATACTGTTCTTGGTCAGTGCTTCTGAACTCTATTTGTGCACTAGAATTACCTGTGGAACTTTAAATATATTTTTTTACCTTTTTATTTATTTATTTTGAGAGAGAGAGAGAGAGGGAGTGAGGGAGGGAGGGGCAAGAGAGAGAGAGGGAGAGAGAATCCCAAGCAGGCTCTGTCAGTGCAAAGCCTGATGGAGGGCTCAAAATCACAAACCGTGAGGTCATGACCTGAACCAAAAACAAGAGTCGGACACGTAACCAACTGAGCCATCCAGGCACCCCACCTGTGGAATTTTAAACGTATGAATATGTTCTGACCCCAGGAAAAAAGTAAACAAATCAGAGTCCGTGGGGTGGGGAGAGCATGAATGGGTTTTTTTGGAGTGCTACAGATGATTCCAGGGTATAGCCAAGGTTTAGGATCACTGGCTTAAAGGAGTACCATTCAAACTTGAATGTGAGGGAAGCACCTGGGAATCTTTTGTTAACATGTAAATTCTGACTCAGTAGGTCTGGGGTAGGGCCTGAGACTGTGTAATTCTGTGTTTCTACATTTCTAACCAGTTTTCCAATAATGCTGGAAGACCACACTCTGAGTAGCTTTACATACAGAAGACATGACCACCAGTTTCTGTTGGTTAGAAGGATTAATTGTATACTTTACCATTAAAAGGGCATTGACATTTAAGGCTCCAGCTCCAGTAATATGTCCTGCCACTGAGCCACAGGGAGTCTGTGTTATCCTTACTAGAACTGTCACACTTCAAGACATCAAATCCTTCTTTGTCTAATAGTCTTCTCTTTCACCCCATTGGAAAGTTGCTTATTGTTTTTGAATCTGTTCTCAGGTAAGCTGAGTTACCTGCTCTGTTCCCAGGGCCCTTGGGCCTTCTACTTCTTTGTGAGCTACTTGAACACAGGGGTTGTGCCTGGATCACCTTTGTCTTCCTAATGTCTTTTATATTGCCTAGTGTATAATAATTCTTTAATAAATGTATGTATGTTGAATGAATAAACACAGTTCTTAGAACATGTAGTCAGTTTTCTGTCTATTCCAAATATCTGTGAGTTCTTTGAAAGCAAGACCTAAGTCTTATATGACATATATAATGAAAGAATTAATGCCTTAGTACTTACAAAGACTATCACTGTGTTATAGATGATGCAATGATTAATGTTAAGCAAGACCCTTACATTGTTAAGAGAATATTAACTTGTATTTATCTTACTCTGGGGGAAAAACACTGGTGTATGTGTACATATATATGTACATGTAATCAGAGTCTAATTACTATCTTGAGATATTTTTTCATTAAAAAGGATTTGCATCATTTTGTAATTAAAAGAATCAATTCCCTTTATCCCTGCCCACCCACTCCCACTCATGTATTTGGATCAAAATCCATCCCTGCCCACCCCAGATATGCGTATGTATGAGGTGTCACCTTCATCACTGTATCTGATGTAGGCACCATGACAGTGCTTTGGAGTAACTATGAAATTATTCATTTTGATTCTTTTCCAAGCAGTCTGTGTAATCATTTGTGCAGACTGCGTTGACACTGTTAGCAGTGCCAGTCTAATGTCAGTACAGGAAATCAGGGCACAAACGAATCTCCTCAAGAGCCCTATTTACAGCTCTTGCAGATTATTATGCAGTTTTTACTTTAAGCACATAGACTTTTCCATTTTCAAAGCTTCAGTGAATTACATAATTGGGTCTGCATTGTTTCCCGACACAGATAACAGTAGATTATCAGTCTCTTCTCTTCTTAACTCGTTTGCAGGAGATTTTATTAGACGGAAGACTCCATGGTGAGCTGCTTCAGGAGAAATTGCACCAGAGTAGTGGGCAGAGTAGTTGAGAGTATAGGTGATGGAGTTAAAAATAGGTGTTTTCGGGGGGCCTGGGTGGCGCAGTCGGTTAAGCGTCCGACTTCAGCCAGGTCACGATCTCACGGTCCGTGAGTTGGAGCCCCACGTCGGGCTCTGGGCTGATGGCTCAGAGCCTGGAGCCTGTTTCCGATTCTGTGTCTCCCTCTCTCTCTGCCCCTCCCCCGTTCATGCTCTGTCTCTCTCTGTCCCAAAAATAAATAAAAAACGTTGAAAAAAAATTTTAAAAAAAATAGGTGTTTTCAAATCTGCTTTTGCCATGTACTAATAGACATTGGACAAGTCACAGTCTTCATCTGTGCTTTTCTCTCTTCATCTGCAAAATGGACATAAAAATGATATTCACTTCATGGCATTCTGAGGTTTAGAATTAACTCATGCTTAATACAGTGACTGGCATATAAAAAGTACAAAACAAATGTTTATTATTGTTTTAATTATTTCTATTCTTCTGAAAATTTCAAGGTTTACATGGTAGATATTTTTATCAGTAGAGAAATAGAATAATTATTATACTTAGCTAGCTCACATGATATCAAGCAATTAATTAACCAGTGTATTAACGTTGATCATATGTTTTGGTTGATTTCAGAAAAAAGAAAATCACATTCAGGAAAAATGACCTAATCTGTGATTCAGTTGATGCCAAATAACTGGATTGACTCTTTTTTTTTCTTTTTTTTTACAGCAAGTTATTAAGACTTTGGGTACTATAGGTTAGTCATATGAGACAAAGTCAGGAATGTGGCTATAACAGGAGAAATCAGGAATTAAGGGAGAGAAGTTGGAGTATTGGATGATAGACCATGCAGGGTTTGTTCTAGCACAATTGGAAAGTTAACCATATATTTGCGTCTTGCAGATTGTCTTTCCTATTGACATGTCTTCCCGATGCTGGGGGTACACTTGAAAATTCATCTTAAAGCTTAGGACTACAACTTTTTCCATCTTCTAGTAATACTTAATGGATATTTTCTCTAGTCTTTTTTTTCTTAACTAGAAACACCTAGTCCACATATAAGTTCATTCGTGAGAGTTTTTGTTTATTTGTTAGCTTGGACTAACCTTTGGAAAAAATCTCTTTGTTCCTGAAAATAACAAACATGAGTAATCTTCCTGTCAGTTTCTATAATGGATTCCAAGGTCTTAAAAATAAAAATTAAAATGTTTTTCCTTGAGCCTCTATTTTGGAAAGTGAGTTGTTTGATGAGAGTGTATTTCTTAAAGCAAATAAATGATGTAAGAGTGCTAATTATCTCTCTATTTTTTCCTTAGTGCATGTACATCAATTTGCCCACTGCATATATAAAATATAGAGTAAATTCTGTTTTGTTTTTACAAAATTTGGTTTTAATGGCTTTTTTGGGTTTACAATATTCCCTTATGCCAAATTTTAATCAATAGTATCAATCTGGATCCCACTAAACTGCTTTAAACAAAATTTGAATAAAATTCAGAAATCCATAATTGAGCATGTGGTATCTCCTGGTTTCTAAATTTAATCAAAGCTGATAGTTTGAGAAAGAAAAATACCATATGATTTCATTTATATGTGGAATTTATAAAACAAAACAAATGGATTAACAAATCAGAATCAGACCTATGAATAGAGAATAAACTGATGGTTGCAAGAGGGTAGAGGTGGGCAAAATGGGTGAAGGGGAGTGGGAGGTACAGGCTCCAGTTATGGAGTGAATAAATAATAGGAATAAAAGGCACAGCATAGGGATTATAGTCAATGATGTAATAGCACTGTATGGCGACAGATGGTAGCTACACTTGTGGTGAGTTTGAGCCCTGCATCCAGCTCTGTGCTGACAGCTCGGAGCCTGGAGCCTGCTTCAGATTCTGTATCTCCCTCTCTCTCTGCCCCTCCCTGCTCATGTTCTGTCTGTCTCTCTTTCTCAAAAATAAATAAACGTTAAAAGAAATAAATGGGATACTGTCATGTCCATTTTCTATTACAGTTCCATGTATTGTCCATTAAAAATTCCTGAAGCCAAAGTTAGTTCCAGCTAATTCATCCCCATTTGATTACATTGATTTTTTCAAATTATATGTTAAAGTGAAACAAGCACTTCCTGGAACTACACAAAACCTAAATTTTTATTCAGTTAATTGTGTATAAAACCATGGAATCTTCAACATTTGGACTGAAATGCCCACTATCATTTCATAAAATAGTTCTAATCAAATAATCTCCTTTGGGGGAAGATTTCCTTTTATCTCGGTTTTGCTTTGTATTTAATTAAGAAGTTTGTCAGCATTCTCCAAATATTTTCTCCTATGAAAGGGAGAAAATAAAAGAATTACTCTTTCAATCTTTAATATATATAAGTGGCAAAATATCTGATATAAAGCCAACATAAGACAATAAATAATTCATGCAGTCTGTTGGTAATTGGCAATGGGATATGGCAACCACATAAATGAAATGTATCTCTTTGCTATCATTTGCCCAATGTAATATATTTTATAGACACTAATGATACACAAACGGTAAAGTTTAATGATGTTTTGAATGCTGATTATACCTAAAAGATGCTTCAAGTCATACAAATATTCCAGAAATGATCACGCAGTGAGCTATTTGTTGAAATAAACATTACAGGATGGCTTAAGGTCAATTCAATTAAATATATATGGAAAACTTTTTGTAGTTGCATGAATCTCACTATTGCTCAGTCATTTAAATCTGTTTACTTCTCAAATGAGTCAGTTCTCGAAAAACAGTAAAATAGAGTGTGTCACCAATTAGTGCAACTGTCCCTCAAACTTGATTAACCTTTGGTTCAATGGAAGGACACATCTGCAAGTTTCCATTTATTTTTTTTTACGAGGGGAATGGTGCTCCTATTTCCCAATGACTCTCTTAGGATGCATGATCTTCTAAGGAGGTGCTTAGACCAAGTACATCTCTTAAGTCAGAGAGATGACAATTCTAGACTAAAGGTAGATAAAATGGATTAATTAACGAAGCTACCCTGGAAAAAGTGTCACTTTTTCTTTAAAAACCCAATTGTATTTTAGAGCACTTTCACACTGTATTAAGCATTTAGGAAGAGTTTTTGTTACCACGCAAATTGTCACTATTATTAAATGGAAGGGTAAATAGTGAATAACTAAGATAGACTAAGTTTTACAAAGGGCAAGTTGATTATGCCTTGTCCATACCCAGACTGTTTATTTATCCAGCTTCTCTATGATCCATCATAACTTTGTGAAATAAGGATTGTTAGATTTCCATTAGCATAGAAGAAAATATCATTTTTAATCAGCAAAACTGAATGAGGTGGCTTCCCTCAACTGATTGGGGCGGGTTGCTTGTAATACTCAGGGTATTGTCATCCAGCTGCAGTTACAGTGACAATCTGAATAAGAAGTGGGATTCTCAAAAGCCTTTCACCAGATGGGAGATTTTATTTATTCCTAGCAACCAGATGCCACTGACTTCTCTTTCTGACGAGACTGTTTACTTATTTTACATGGAGAGGCAGTGGTTGCTCTTGGGCATGTTTATTGAGAATTTCCACTCCCATTTGAACAAAATAATCCTCACTTAATAACAGCTAATTAACACAAAACCAACATTCTTTTGTGATTTAAGAGAACTGTTCAACTGACTCTTTTCTCTGTAGCATTAACAAACTTCTCTAACTATGGCTCTTCACTGCTGATGGCAAATGTGCAGAAATGAAGGAGGCAACCTCACCTGGTCTCACCTGCTTAACCTGGAGTCAACGTAGGGGCAGCCCAGAATGTCTCTCGGCATAGTGTAGAGCTGGAAGGGGACCTGTTAGCCCACAGCAGCCCCAATCTAGAATCCCTGAGCCATGGTGTAGAGTCCTTACCAGAAGTCCTGAAATACAGTTAAATTGTAGAATTGACAACATGATTAGTTTGAAAGTAGACTCCCCTAGGGCTGGCTCTGGAATCTCAGGTTTCCTATATTTTCTCAGATCTCTACATGAGCCATCCCAAAACTTGTACTTTCCTCTTTCCTCCACCTACCAAAGAAATCCTATGCAAAACCCCATGTAAAACTGATCAGAGAAGTGTAGCTCAGAAGGTTCTTGAAGCTTCAGCTCTTTAGTATTCCCCCTCATATCCTTGGGCCTATTGCTCCAGATGTTCCAGCACTAAGCCAAAACTGCTTCAGAAATTTGTTAGCTGTGTTCTGTCCTAACACACCTTACAATGAAACATCAGGCCACCATGTGTATCATCAAACCACATAATCTGTGTTCCTTGACCCAAGCGAAGACGAAGGCCATCTAACCTCTCTACACCTTGGTGTCCATCTATGAGATCAATGCCTTTTTTTTTTTAATTTTTTTTTAACGTTTATTTATTTTTGAGACACAGAGAGACAGAGCATGAACAGGGGAGGAGCAGAGAGAGAGGGAGACACAGAATCTGAAACAGGCTCCAGGCTCTGAGCTGTCAGCACAGAGCCCGACACAGGGCTCGAACTCACGGACCGTGAGATCATGACCTGAGCCGAAGTCGGATGCTTAACCGACCAAGCCACCCAGGCGCCCCGAGATCAATTCCTTTTTAAAATGTATCCTGTTATCACACATATCCACATGTTTTATATATAATCATGGAAAATAAGAGCCTGTTTCAATAAGTTAGGACACAGAGCATGTGCTGGATTCTTAACATTGTTTTTCTCACTGCATATGTGCATTCAAATTCTATGAATGATCCCACAGGGAATGTAGAGCTTAATTACCTGTAACAAAGTTACCACATTTATATGAAAATGGCTCTAAAAAGCCATATAGAAGAATGGCATCATAGCCTTGCCACATTTAGGGTAGCAACAGTGGCTCTTGCAGTCACTACCACAAGAAGGCTGTGGAGTCAAGCAGATCTCAATTTGTTTTGGGGTTCTGTTACTCATTGGGAAGTTACTAAATCTCTTTAAGCTTTGGCTCCTCATGTATGGAGTGGAATATGTGAATAGTGCCTACACGGAGGGCTGTTATGAGGATTGCATGTAAAGCCCTCAGCATAGTTTCTAACACATAGAACATATTTATAAATGTCTGCTATTTTAATTATTAATAAAATTATTTTTATTGATAATCCAATTCTACTTTATTAGTTTATAGACTAGATTACTGTGTTAATTTCCTAGTACTACTATAACAAATTACCTCAAATCACCTTATAACAACACAGATTGTTTTCTTTTACAGTTCTGGAGCTCAAAAGTCCAAATTCAGTCTGACTGGTCTCAAGTCAAGGTGTCATCGGGGCTGGTTTCTTCTTTAGGCTCTAGGGGAGAAACAGTTTTTTTGCCTTTTCTACCTTCTGGAGGGCAATTGCATTTCTTGATTGGTGGTCTCTTTCTCCATCTTCAAAGCCAGAAGTGTAGCATCTTTCAATCTTAATCTTTGTCTTTGTGTCTGTTTCTGTCTCTCTCTCTGTCTTTGATCTTCCTGTTTCCTCTTGTAAATATCATTGTGATTATATCCAGCCTACAGAATAATATTCCCATCTCAGGATCTACAAAATCCCTTTTGAACATAAGGGAACATATTTACATGTTCCCAGGATGAGAGCCTTGACCTGTTTAGGTGGCCATTATTCAGCCTACCACAATAACTGAGACGCATGAGTTTATCTGGCCAGTTATGTGAACCATGTCTCAAGACTCCTAGCTAAGATTTTACTCAAATTTAGTATTCTATCTCTTGTTGCATACCTAGTCTTATTTTAATTTGAAAACAGGTTCATAGATTTTTATTTGTTAATATTTTTAAATTAACACAAGTAATACATGTGTATAATTTTATTAATAGAGAAAAATGCGAAAGTTCCTTTTCTCCATTCTTTCCCCAGTTGTAACCACACCAATGGATTCATGGCCAACCTTCTTGTGTTGTTCTGTGTATTTACATAATTATTATGTTTTATACAAATGTACATAAATGCCTATTTATCTTTTTTGGTCTTTATTTTTTACATAAATTGGATATTACTATAAGGATTATTCTGTGCCTGTTTTTCCCCACTTATCAATCATGTCATTTTTAATTCAGAATATAGGATTACACTGAGTGTGTATCATATTTTCAACTACCGTTTTTCAGATAGACATTTCTATTCTAGCTTTGTGCTATCACCTCAGCACTGTGATGAATAGATGTCTTTGTGCACATGTGAATGAATTTATAATGATGGATATTTAGAAGTGGCAATGTTTGTGTTTGTGTGTGTGTGTGTATTTACATGTGTGTTTTAATTCTGAAGTCTGAAGTTTTGAAGGCTTAATGAATATACAATCCAACTTAGTGTGTATAAGACTGTATGAGTATAGGAAAGTGATCATATCACTATGTCTTCAATTTCAATTGCTATTCTCAATTTTTGTCCCAATGTGATAGGAGTAAAGTCACACTTTATTATAGCTTTAATATGTGTTTCTTGAATTAGTAACATTGAAGTTTTTTTAATGCTTCTTTAGAAGGACGATTCAAATATGGATGAGCAAGGGATTCAATGATACCCTTTTTAATTTACCAATAATAAGCCACTGGTCAATAAGTCTTCACATATATTTCATAGCATTTTCCTATGGGCTGACTCCACATTATATAGCTTATATAGAGTTCTTCTGCAATTAATACCTCGGTCAGTGAAACATTTATTATTATATTGTGTCTAACTACTGTTCTTTATGTATTGTTATTTTGCTTGCCATCCTCCCTTAAACCACTCTTATTTGTTGAACAGGCTTAGGGTAGCCAAATTCACTGTTACTTCATAATTGCTATCATTGTAGTTCTTATTTTCCCAATATTCTCATGTTAGTTTGGGTTTCTCACTGATCAGTTAAAAGTAATTAAGCTAGTCTACTACACCATGCGCAATCTATGATGCCTAAGGTTTTACACATTACTCTGTTTATATGTAAAATAACTTCAGGCTGAAACTAATTTACCAATCTACCATGGCTCTTCAGGTGATCAATGATCACTCTTAACACAACTGGAACCAAGCTGCTCAAAAGAATGACAAAAAAGACATCTAATTTGCACTTGCTTAATGTTGGCAGAAGTGCAGTGGAACCTGGTGTACTTTTCCGTCAATATCTCTTGAATGAGATCATCTGGAAGCTCAGCCACATCGATTAGGTGAACTTGCGTATATTCTTTGATTACAATCATGTCAAGATTCAATTATGCTTCACTGGTAAAACAAAAAATGGCGATTATAACCTGAACTATTTTAGAACTGAAATTTTCAACTATTTGAGCAAGTTTCTGTTTCTATTATGTTGTGGATGAAAGTTTATACTATAAGCCAGTAACTGAACTTCAAATTATGTATGTAAAAAGCAAATGATGACCCTGATGTTGTACTGATAAACTCAGGATTCCATACTGAAGAAATTGAGGTGGTCAGGGAATAGTCTCCAAGGAAGTTGATATTTGAATTGTTATCTGAATGGTGAGAACAAAGCAGTCATGTTAGAGTTTGGGTCAGAGTATTCCTAGCAGAGAGATAGCAAGGGCAAACATTCTAAGGCTGGAATGAGCATAATTGTTAAAAAACAGAAAGAAGTTAAGATGTGGCCAGAGCACAGTGAGCACAGAATAAGGTCAACTAAGATGAGGGTGGTGAGCTTGGGTGGACAAAGTTGTAAACACAACAGAATACCATTAGAGGGCTTTTTAAAGGAGGTGCCATATCAATCTATCTGCATTTTGGAATGGTCACTTTGACTATCATGCAGAGAAGGGAAGGGACCACAAGAAGCTGTGGGGAGTTGTATGTGAAAAAGATGATTATAATTGCATTAGAGTGAATGCAGTGGAGACCAGCTAACATCGAAAACCTAGATAAATGTTAAAGGCAAAGTAGACAGCACTTGATTATTTGTAGAGAGTAAGGAATGAAATCAATTGAAAAATGACTCCTGGAGTTTTGGCTTAAACAAAAATTTGGGAAGACAGTGTGGTCATTTACAGAAATAAGGAGGATTCATGAAGACACAGATTCATCTTTTGTTTTGAACATGTTAATTTTGAGAAACCTGTCAGTTGCAGATATCAACTAAGTAGTAGTTAAAACCAACACTTCGTGGGGAGGTCTAGGCTGGAGTTACAGAGTTTTAAATTTTTTTTTCAACGTTTATTTATTTTTTGGGGGACAGAGAGAGACAGAGCATGAACGGGGGAGGGGCAGAGAGAGAGGGAGACACAGAATCGGAAACAGGCTCCAAGCCATCAGCCCAGAGCCTGACGCGGGGCTTGAACTCACGGACCGCGAGATCATGACCTGGCTGAAGTCGGACGCTTAACCGACTGCGCCACCCAGGCGCCCCCGGAGTTATAGAGTTTTAATTGTCAGCATACAGATAACATTGAAAATCACAGTGAAAAGTGAAATTAAAATTCTAAAGGTAAATTGAAGGAGACATTGGAAAGAAATGGAGGCACAGTGTAATTCCTGAAAGAGTCTGACCCTTACAGTTCTAGTAATAGGGGAGAAGCGGAATTAAAAAAAATAGGTAGAAAAAGTGAAATGTAGCAGGTGAAAAATGAGAAGAGAAAGTCTCACAGAATACAAGAGTTAGGGGGAAGTATGAGAGACCAAACAAGAGTTTTTAAGACGATGACTACTGGAAAGCACTCATTTGAATTAGTAATAGAGTGGTAGATGTGATATTGACCAGAGCAACTTTAATTGCTTGGTGAGGACTAACTTTTCATTGGTGTGTATGGGAGAGTAATTGGGCTGTGAGGCAGTAGAAAAATCATCTGTAGAAAGTTATTCCAAAACTTCAGGAAGAAAAGTAGAGAAATGGTGAAGTAGCTGGAAAAAGATACGGAGGCAAGGAAGCTGTATTTAAACATGAGAAATTCTAGAGTAGGTTTCTACACTTATTGCAATTGTCCAATAGAGACAGAGTGGTAATGCAGGAGAGGAGATAACCAGGAGGGTAAAGCCCTCAAAAAGGTGAGCTAGAGTATAACAGAGGGAACATGTGAAGGCATCAACCTTTGCCAGGGCATTTCTCCTTTGAAAGAAGAGGAGGTAGAAGATGGGAGCAAATTTAGGTTATGTTTATAGATTTGGCCATGAGAATATATAGCATATTTCTTTATGAGGGCTTCAATATTTCAGTTGAATATGATGCAACTAAAAATGGAAAAAGGACTATAAGCGGCAGGAGATTAGGAAGGAAGGAAGAGGTGGAACTATTTTTTTGCTGACAGTAGGATAATACCCTTACTTGAAGAAACAGCATAAGTTTTCCAGTATTGAGAACCAACTTGCAATTCAAGATCATGAATTTGTAGAAAACCCAATCTGGCCAGTTTCAAGATTTTTCTTGCAAAACTTTACTGCAGGAGTCTATACACAAGGAAGATAAATGTTTAAATTGCAGCTTGTGGAATTTATGGATGAGTGTAATAGAAGAATAAAAGGTTTGCAAGTAGATGCAGTGAGTGCTTACATTGATTGATCTTTAAATTAAAGCTGGAGTAAGAAGATGTGAGGTCTAGAGTAACTGGTAGAGCCACTGGTTTGAGGGTTTAAAAGAGGTTGAAGCATTGTTTCCATGAGACTATTAGACAAAACAAGAAGTAACAATAGGACATTTGTGTTTTGAGTTAAGATGGTTTCTGGAGGGAGTGAAACCAAGGATGTAACTATGGCTGATGTGCAGTGAAGGAAATGGATACTTTAATATTACAATGAAAGTCCCGTTATTCATTCATTCAAAAAATATGTTTTCAGTGCTTCCTGTGTGTCATGTACGGTTTTATGCTACAGGTTTATAGCAGTAAACAAGACAGACAAAAACTCCCTGCACCAGTAGATTTTACATTCTAGTGGATAAAAGAGATGACAAACCAAAACATATATATAATGAAGTGCAAGTGTGACAAATGACAGGGATTGAAGAAGGAGAGGAATCTAGAGGCATGTTCAGATAGAAGACCTCATCAGTCATAATGAAAGGTTTGATTTTTTTCCTTAGTGTGGTGGGTTGTCACTGGCAGATTTTGAGAGGCTTGTGTATGTGTTGTGTCAGGGTCGGGAAGACGTGATCAGATTTACATTTGTAAATAGATCACTAGGGCTACTATCTGGAAAGCAGACCTTTTCTGGTAAAGGAAGAGACCTGCTCAGAAGCTTCTGTACTACACAGGCAAGAGTTAAAGTTCTACCCTATGTGAGAGTACAGCTATGGCAGAGGTAAGCAAAAGAGGTTGTATTCAGGGAATATTTAGGAAGTAGAATGTCAAATTGTTAGGTTCTTGAGCAATAATGTTTGAGTGGTGGTTTTTTGTGATCTCAGCTCATTCAAACCCAAGAGACCACTTCTGTACCAGTAGCCTTACATGGTCAAAATTTGAATTTGTCAACTCTCTTCAAATTTATAATTGCATTTAATTATGATAACAGTTCTATGAGGTAGGTTTCATTACCCATCTTGCAAGTTACTATGCATCATAGACCATGCAGGTTTCTTGAGAAGAGGCATTAATTTTATAGATACAAAGAATACTGTGCTTATTTTCTATTATATATCTTTATTTGATTTAACAGCAGCCTTGAATTGAATTCTGTTTTGAGAAATGCACAAGAGAGTGTACACATTTTTGGTTAAAAGCCATAACATTCTGTATAGTTGTATTCCATGAGAATATCAAGAGACAAATATGACTCTATTTAAAACTTCACAAAATGTTTTCTACCCACAGAAAGACACTGCTTCTGTTTCACAGGTCAGAGTTTTTGCGCATTCATTTCTTGAACTTGCTTCCAGATTGCAAGGTCTATGAAAAACAGAATAGTTGTAGTTCAGCAAAGTAATCTTGATTTGAAGTTACTTTTTTTTTATTATGCATTTAACACATGAAATTTTGGCACAAAGTAGTAACTGTCATTGGCTTCCAACCTTGTTTTGTTTTCCCAAGCTCTAGTCTTTTTACTGGCTGAGGCACAAGAACAATTAAGAGTATCCTGAGAGATTAATCAAAATGAGGTTGAAGTAAGACCAACTGCTCAAGGAGCCGAGAAGTCAGGGTTTTAGAGAGCTGCTCTTATAAATATTACAATTAAAATCCTGTCAGGAAAGGTGTGTTGAGAAGATTGTCATCCAGGTCCTCAAAAGACATCAATAAGGAAAGAGAATTGGAAAAGAGGTCAGTGGAAGCCAGTGATGATGGTAGCAAAGTCTCAAATGCTAAGCGCATCATTAGACCTCAAAGTAGTAAGAACTTCTGTGAGAGTAAGGAAAGGAAGTAAGGATATGTTAGTGTGTCTGGAAAGGAAGAAGCTGCTTACTCCAATATGCAGGTGTGAGTTTAAAGAGTATGTGAAGTACGGTTGCCTGGGTGGTTCAGTTTGTTGAGGGTCTGACTCTTATTTCAGCTCAGGTCATGATCTCGTGGCTCGTGGGATCGAGCCCCACATCCAGCTCTGCACTGACAGCATGGAGCCTGCTTGGGGTTCTCTCTCTCTCTTCTTCTCTGTGTTCTTCCCCTGTTCCTACTCTTGATTTCTCAAAAAATAAAATAAACATAAAAAAAAGAATATGTGAAATAAACACATTCTACTTGATAGCAAGCATTCTCAGGGGATGGCCAGCATTCTGTTGGAGCAAGGTGGCAGAAGGAACTTTCAGAAAAAAAGACTGGGGATATAAGGGAATGTGCTAGTCATGGAGAAGAATTTTAGAGGACACAGGGCAAATTGTTACTATCCTCATTTACCATGTTGAGGTAAGCTGAAGCCCAGAAATGTTCCTTTATTCAGAATCACAGGGCTTTTAGGTGGCAATAGAATTTGGTTACTTATACAGTTTTATGCCTCCAAAACCTATGTTCTTTATAGGCGATATGAAGCTAATGTAGTGTATTGTCAAAGACATGCTGTTATATACCATGCTTGGCCTGCAAAGCATTGCAACACAGACACGTAGCAATGATTTTGATGGTAATATAAAGATGAATTCACTATCCCACTTATAAGAGGTCTCAGTGTCTTGATAGATTTGTTGACTGCCTCTTAAGAAATTTATTTACATGTTGGTCAGGACAAACTCTGGGCTTTGATAGTCTTTAGTGCCTGCTTTAGAGTAGGTCTGGAAAAAAGCAAAGAAAAAATAGATTTTCTTGTTGAATAATGTTTGACCAATTAACAGCATAGTTAAGGGCCAGCTGTGCACCCAGCTATGAAAAGACACTGTGCAGAACCATGAAAAATAGAATTTCATATCATTTATATCTTTCCTGTATCAATCTTCATTCTTCAGATTTCTCTTCTTTAACCATAAAATTATGGGAATGCTAATTCTTGCCAGAGTGTAAAATCTAAATTTAACTTAAAAAAAAAGTTTACCTGGTCAAAAGGTGATCAATAGAGTGGGTGGGGTTGCCTTAGCAACTAGCACATACAACAATCAGTAGAAATCCCTATGAACCTTGGGGCAAAGTTTTTCTATGGTTCAGAATGTAAATTATTTTTAGGAAGATAACTTTGGCTTCTTTGTCCAACTATTTGAAAAAAATATATAGTAACTCCATATTTTAATAACTTTTTTTAAATAGCAAAGCAGAGAAAGCTAAATAAGATGTAAGTGCTTCAGAAAGAGATAATATTAAAACCCTGATTTACTCTAGAGGGATTCAGACATGTGATGGGGTTTGAGTCTTGAATCTGAAACTCAAATGAGGGTTGATTATTTACAGTAGAGATGAAACCTTAGATCTCCTCCTCAGCCAAGCAGCCAGTTGACTCTCCTTCCCTGCCCATCCCCAGCAGGTAAGAGATATCTATTTTCTGTAGAAACTGAACTCAAGATGCTTGGGATGTTGGGGTCAGACTTACTGAAGATATAGGGATTAAGTGAAAATCTGCATAGGAATCATGAGACTTCCACAATCATTCTTCATTCCTTCCTGCTCCAAGAACAGAGGCCAAAAGGAATATGCCCTTCCTGTCATCAAAGCAAAAAAAATAAAAGATTAGTTTCTGGAGACACTGCTCTAGAAAAAGAGATGACTCACTTTTGAGATCTTCTGACATTTGGGGTCACCTAAGGAAGAGGTCTTTCTGCTAGATCACTTTACAATGCTGTTTATCCATTAAAAAGTCCTGCCCGCCTTGCACTTGGACCTCCCATAGGACCTTTACTGCCTCACTGGAATGAGAATTTAAAGGCAAGGGTTACAAATACTTCAAAAAAAAACCAAACCCATGAAACTTCTAAAATCAAGGTCAAAGCCTAAAATAATCAAGAAAAACTGACTTGGAGCAAGAAGATAACTCAAGATAGACAAAAGCAAACTTTATAAAACTATCATTAATATGCTTATTTTGAGAAAAATGAATAGTTGCATCTATGAAATGAGAATAAATGAGAATAGTGCAAATAAAATGTGGCAATCAAAAAAGCACTCATGGAAATTAAAATTATAATAGTCAAGGAGTGCTTGGGTGGCTCAGTTAGATAAGTGACCTGACTTCAGCTCAGGTCATGATCTCACAGCTTGCGAATTTGAACCCTGCACTCTGTGCTGACAGCTCAGAGCATGGAGCCTGCTTCAGATTCTGTGTCTCCCTCCCTCTCTGCTCCTCCCCCGTTTGTGCTCTGTCTCTGTCTCTCAAAATTGAATAAACATTAAAAAAACTTTTTAAAAATTGTGATTGTCAAAATTTAAGTTTTTTTAAAGTTTATTTATTTAATTCAAGACAGAGAGAGAGTGAGTCGGGGGGGGGGGGGGAGAGAGAGAGAGAGAGAGAGAGAGAGAGAGAGAGAATACCAAGCAGGCTGTGCACTAACAGTGCAGATCATGACCTGAACCCAAATCAAGAGTCAGACACCTAACCAACTGAGCCATGCAGGCAGCCCTGATAGTCTAAATTAAAAAAGAAAAACAAATCAATAGAAGTATCAAAAGATTTTCAAAATAAGTCTCCTGAAATTAGCACAAAAACAAAGAAAGGGATAACAGGAAGAAAAAGATTTTTTTAAATAAATATTTCTCCAGCAGCCTCAAAATAGGAGTTCCATAAGGAGAGAATACAAAAATTGAAGATCATGCAATTTTAAATGAACTGTTTATTTAATAACTAATAAACTGTTCCATAATTGAGGGAGGGAATTATTCAGATTTAAAGGGTTGTTTGCTATAATCAGTGAATGAAAGACATCCATCAAACCACATCATCTTGAGATCTTAGAATAAAGAAGAAAATGAGTAGAATAAATAAAAAATGAGCAGGTCAAAAAAATATCCCAGAAAGAAAAGGTGGCATACAGTTAAACAGATGGAAATATGAACAGCCAATAACAACATTCTGTAGTTAAATCTGGAGAAAAACTGCAAGGATTCAAAACTAACCTCAGTATCTGATCCTGAGCCAAATTCTAAATTCTCTGTGCTCATTTTTACTATCTGTAATATGCAGATAATAATACTACCTTGTTGAGAGAATTAAGTGATATAATGCACAGAGGATGTTCTCAATTAATATTAGCTATTTTCATATTGATAACATTAGTATACTTTTCAACAAACACTTCTGACTAGAAAGAATTGTCTGGGAAACCATAGGTGTGAAAACATCATTTAAATTATTATAAAATGAATAAGGACTTACTAAACATAGGATAATAATAGAGAAATTTTGAAATATTTAACTTAGATATTTGAATATATAAAAATAAAAGCCACAAAATAGTTGTAAATGTGATAATCAAAAAATATAAATTGGCAAGCTAAATTGTAACAATCATGTCATTAATTTATAAAGAACATTTTTTAGTCAATAAAAATTCTGTTAATAGAAAATGGTCAAAAGATCTGAACAAAAAATCATAGGACAGATTAAAAAAATAAATATGTGAAACTTAATATTAGCTGTAAAAGTAATCAAAGATAAACCACATGAAAAACTAATATTGTTTTGACATTTTGGTCTAGGAATTTGGCAAATGACACTAATAACAACTCATTAACTTCCTAAGTATATCTTCATTATAATTTATTCTTTGTTTAATATGTACCTTTATTTAATAAGTACTTTCACAGGTAGACCTTAGGCTTTGTTAAGGTAGAGGCCTTGAGTGTGCTGTTCAATGTGGCTTTCTCAGCCCCAGCCTCAGCTCTCTCTGGCCTATGTCCTAGGTAGGGAGGTCTATCGACAGGAATTCTCTGGGCCCCTAACCAAGAGAGACTGAGCTGCAGGGAAGGGTAGTGGGAGGCTCCAGTCCAAGGCAGAGGTTCCAGGCAACAAGAGTGATGGTGGCTGAAGGCTATTTGGGGGCTCCAGGCCACTCCAGATGGTGAACCAACACACAGACAGACATCAAAGCTAGGTGAGTAGGGGCACCTGGGTGGCAGTTTGTCGGGTGTCCAACTCTTGATCCCAGCTCAAGTCATGATCTCTCAGTTCACAAGTTCAAGCCCCACATTGGGTTCTGTGCTGATGGCGTGGATCCTTCTTGGAATTCTGTCTCTCTCACTGCAGTTTCCCTATTTGCGCTTTCTCTCCCCCCCCCCCCCAAATAAAGTTAAAATGTTTTTAAACAAGCTAGGCAAGTATTTGATGACTGAGCAAATGCTATTTAGGGTGCAGAGCAGTTATACAAGTAATGTGTATTTGTGTGTGTGTGTGTGTGTGTGTGTGTATTATTTTTAAATCATTTTGGAAATCTGTAAATTTATATATCAAGAGCCAGTCATAATCTTTGACACACAATTTTTTTCTTTGCTGGAATGTATCCTAAGAAAATCATACAACTATTTATTTGTAAGTATGTTCACTTCAAGTTTTAATAATAATGAAAACATGGAAATTACTTATATGACTAATAACAGGGGAGATATTTTGCTAGGATGGAATATTATGTAGCCATTAAAACCAACAATTTCAAAAACTACTGAATGATCTGGGAAAGTACTAATGATATGTTAAATGAAATTTGCAAAGTGTGAAATTATACAGTGTAAGGCAAATGTTTAAAAGAACTTACATTTAATAAGGAACTGCACTAAATTTGTTGGTAGTAATTGTCCCTGGGTGTGGAATTATGGTACATTTAATTTCTATATTTTCTAAAACATTTTTTTAAAAAAATCTTGAGCTGTATAATAAGCATTATTAAATCAGTAGGAGGCAGATAAAGACAGTAAGTTGTAAACATGTTTTGCCGAGTATATGATTATTCCCTATGGGGATCATTGCCTTAGGTTTTAATTTGTTTTTGCCAGAAATAAGAAACAAAAGTTTCCATAAAGAGATGGTAACTTGCCTGTCAGCAGCCCTTTGCTTGGGTACCTCCAGTTGAATATCTTTAGCAGAGAGAAGAAAGTGGCTAATTTTCCACTCAGATAAGCCAGCTCCTGGGACTGCTTACTGCCAGAGCAAAACCATCCTCTTTTATGGCACACAGGTACCTCTGGAGCCAAGAAGGACATCTCCCCACCATTCCAAAGCACAACACATTTGTGCACAGCATAGATGAAGTAGTACAAGGTAATTCAAAGACAAACTTATATTCCAACAACTAAATAATTCCTTGAACCACCAGAGCCAGTTCTGTGGTTAATTTGTTGTATAGGCTGTTGAGTCTTCAAATGTCATTAAATAGTTATAAAAAAAATGTGATGTTTGGATAAGTTTGGTAAACAGTGTATTTCATTACTCCAGCACTTCTAGGAGCCCTTTGTATACGAAAGGGCCTTGTAAATCTCAGTATAGATTATGATTTGCAGATTTTCTAAACCTTAATGGACTCTTGGGCCCATATTTTACAATATACTTCTTCTCTTGCACCAAAGGTATTTAGGAAATGATGGCCTTGGTATTCCCTGTAGAACTCTAACCCTAGACCTCCATCAGGAAAAGAGTTTATGCTAAAATTTTTCTATCAGCCTTTTTTTGCTTTTAATTTTTTTAATGTTTATTTTTGAGAGAGAGAGACAGAACATGAGTGGGGGAGGGGCAGAGAGAGAGATGGAGACACAGAGTCTGAAGCAGGCTTCAGCTGTCTGAGCTGTCAGCACAGAGCCCCACACGGGGCTCAAACTCACAAACCATGAGGTCATGACCTGAGCTGAAGTTGGACACTCAACCGACTATCAGGTGCCCCACTATCAGCCTTTTTTGAAGACAGGTGTGAATTCGTGTAGCTGAAGGAGTACCAGGGTTTTGTAGGGTAAAACTTGGAGAGTGGGAGAAGATGAGGTTTGTGGGCTTAGTGTCAAAAAGGTAGCAGTGCTATTAGAAAGTGGATTTGGATTAGTTGTAAATGTATATTACAAAGTCTATGGCAACAACTAAAAGAAGTAAAATAAGAAGTATAACTGACAGGCTAAGAAACGAGAGAAAATGCAATTGTGTAAAATGCTCAGTAAAACCACTTAAAAGGCAGAAAAGGAGTGGAAGACAAAAATAGGAACAAAGAACAATAGCAGCAAATAGAAAATAGTAATATACATGGTAAACATTAATCCAACCATATATCAGTCAACACTTTGAATGTCAGTGGTCTAAATGTAACAACCAAAAGGTAGCAGTGGCTGGCTTTCAAGAAATCTGTAGACTTTAGTAAGGAAGCCAAAGAGGAGAAACTCAGAAGATGCAAGACTAGCATGACGTGAATTGCCAAGTATACATTTCTATGAATTGCCATGAACAAGCCTTTGAAAGATTTAGATACATGATTAACTTTTATTTCCTATGGCATCTAACATTTACAGTCAGATTATGAATTCACCAGTCCTATATCATGTGCCTCTACAT
This sequence comes from Prionailurus bengalensis, assembly GCF_016509475.1. Lineage (NCBI taxonomy): Eukaryota > Metazoa > Chordata > Mammalia > Carnivora > Felidae > Prionailurus > Prionailurus bengalensis. The sequence continues at coordinate 42,290,067 of NC_057356.1, read as the reverse complement.
TAGTTATTAGGAAAAATAGTTAAATGTTTCAATAAATAGTGCTTCCAATTATACTTTTATTTTATGCTGAAAGAATAGTGAGAATACAATCTGGTCTTTGATAACAGCAAATGTTATATTCCTTTCATAATCGGCCTTTGGTTTCTGTCTTGTAACCTGTAATTCCCGTCAATCTGATTTATCTGTGAAGAGTTTTGAGTTTTAACAAAGACATGGCTTCCCATCAAAAATAAAAACTTTGCTTTGACATCTAGTTTCAGGTATTATGTTGTTAAACATTATATTTTCATGCTCTTTCTCTGTAATATACTTCGGCAGGAAAAGAGGGCATTTGCTTCACAGAAGTGCTCCCTTTCTCTAATTAAAACTAAATTGGTTTAGAAACATTGTTTCATAAAGAATACAATATTTTTAAAAATTTTTAATGTTTATTTATTTTTGAGACAGAGAGAGACAGAGCACAAGTAGGGGAAGGGCAGAGAGAGAGGGAGACACAGAATTGAAGCAGGCTCCAGGCTCTGAGCTGTCAGCACAGAGCCTGATGCGGGGCTTGAACCCGCAAACTGTGAGATCATGACCTGAGCCGAAGTCAGACGCTTAACTGACTGACCCACCCAGGCGCCCCAAAGAATACAATATTAATAAATGAATTTGTGTGAGCAGTGAAGAGACAAGGTCTTATTCTGAGATTAGTTATATTTAGTAAGACAGTCAATTATCTTATTCATATGGCCCTACCAAGGAGTTAATTGCTACAGATGTACTTTACCCCTCAAAGAGAGTCAATGACTATACCTAACGATATCATGTTATCAGAAGCGTGCACATAGGCCACATTACTATGCCAATATTTTCCTTCACAATCTACCCAAGCTCTGGCGTATCCATTAAAAAATGTCACTCAGGCAAACAGTAGGGGGAGGAGGTGATGGAGCCTTGGAGCTGAATATAAATAGTAGCTGATGGTAAGTATGGTTTAGAATCCAACATTTCAGACAATTATATATTGGGGGGCATTTTAAAGAAAAATGGTACTCATATCCAGAAAAGGAGCATATCAATTTATCCAATGGAGATTAGCTCATGCTTTTCCTATCTGTAGACTCAGTGCCACCTAGTGGTTAATCACAAGTACAAGGCTGCATGGGAATCTTATTCTGGCCACATTCCCAGCTCCATCAGAAAGAACTACTTCATAACATAGTGCAGTCCATAAAGAACATTTATATCAATTCTTACTTTGAAAGATACTGTTTTGATTCATATAATACATTGCTTCAATCTCTCCTGAATCTACAGCTAGTAATCCCAAACCATATTGCTTATAATATCAGAATCAGCCTTGGCACACCTGTTTCCATCATGCTAGCAGGCATGTTTCATCACAAATTTGTCTTATCTAGTGCCAATATATCCTTAAAATAGACTCTTAGACTCCTAGTTACAGTATATACTCTTAACATTGCTTAGAAAGGCAAACTTTTCAATTCCTTCACATTCTAATTCCAGCTTTAAAACCGACTCATTATATGGCTTTGAACAAATTATTTAACTTTTTGAGCCTTATTTCTAAATCTTTAAAATAGAGTCCATAACCATCTCTTAATGCCATTTAGGTATATTTATATAAATAAAATTATCTCTATGTAGAGTCCTAGACATACAGTATGTGTTTGATAAATTGTAGCTATTATTATTTTAAAGTCTTTGAAAAAGGAAAAGATGCATTAGCAAACATTTTATCTCATTAAATATTTTGTAATTTCATACATAAGGAAATCAGATTTTTTACTTTATCCCGCAGTGCTTGAAAAGGTGCCTACACATTAGAAATTCAAGGCATGTATTTTGAGAGGATATAAATAATGTCTCTTTTAAAATGAGATCATCCCTTTTGCTTTCCCTTCCTTGCAGTAGTCCTTAGGGCAATAGTATTCACCTTTTGTGTTCATGGCATTCTTTCAAAAACTGGGATTTTTAGCAGGACATATGAAGAAATTTAATTCCACTCACACTTATTACATTGTTTACTCAGTTGCTTGTAATCACCTTGTTGCTATTTTAGAACTGCCTTGACTACACTGTCTCATAAATTCAGAAAGCAAATTAATCACACATTCTTGCTAAGTGAGATCTTCTCCTGACCCTTTCATCAAAATATTCCATTTGGCACACATCACCTTAAAAAGCATATATTCCTACTGGTAGCCAAAAATAAATAGACAGTGATAGTACTTTGATCAAAACTTGTCAGCAATTGGTTTGGTACTGAAAGCTACTGTCTTCACTTAATTTTCTCTCTTCCTTCAAGTGGCTACCACAGAATTGTGGTTTGGAGTTTTTTCTCACCAACATGAAATATACAAAGATAAGCTTAGCCAGTCAGAAGATGGACTTCTGTCCTGCATAATGAACGTGACGTGTATGTGGGGAGACTAACAAGGTTTAGGCAAACAATTGATAGCTCTAACTCCTGCTCTTTTATATGAAAAATGGTGATATTTTCAAAATGAGTAGGGAATTATGACCCTTCTCATCACTTACTACCAATACTTGAGACTTTGGAAGAGAAAACTTTACTATACAAAATATAATGATAAGCTGAACTGTGGCCTAAGACTCCAGAAGGATCATCTCTTGCATAGAGATGGATTGTATTTCTCAATGTCAGAAAACGATGTGTTTCCTGGAAGGCTGAGAAACTCTAAGTTGTTGTTGTTGTTGTTGTTGTTATTTTGTTTAAATTTTTTTGAACGTTTATTTATTTTTGAGAGACAGAGAGAGACAGAGTGTGAGCGGGGGAGGGATAGAGAAAGAGAGGGAGACATAGAGTCTGAAGCAGGCTCCAGGCTCAGAGCTGTCAGAACAGAGCCTGATGTGGGGCTCAAATTCACGAACCATGAGATCATGACCTGAGCTGAAGTCGGTTGCTCAACTGACTGAGCCACCCAGGCACCCCTGGAACCTCTAAGTTTTAAACTGGAGATAGGCAGATGAGGGGAAAAAATTCCCAGGGCAACAAGAATACAGAATAGAGAATAGTGCAGGAGTTAAAATGGGGAGTAACAATGAGAGGAGACAGAAAATGCCTTGGACACTCAGTTACTGATGAATAGCACAGCAGGAAGAAGAAAAGCACATTCTAGTTTATAATAGAGTTATTAAAATAATAAATGAGGTGCATCTATGGGACTGTGAGGAGAGGGTCAAGACTGGAAGGGAATGTTCTACTTGTAGTGAGTGATGCAAGGGTAAAAGCTCAAAACATATGTATTATCATCAAAGGGGAGAGAAATAGCAGTTACTGATTGTGGGAGTTCACCACAAATAACCTACATGGTGCACCACACAAAGCTAGCATGGGTGGAAAATGTAGCTGTGAGATTCCACTACCCTCAAATGCTTCTCAATGCCATTCCAATTTTACTCAAAACAGTCCATCTAATGCAATACATCCTGGACCCATCTCACGTCCTTACATCCTTATATGTTTAGAAGAGTAGAACGGTAGAAGAAGCAACTAAAAGTGATGCTCCAAATTTTATTTGAGTTGACAGGAATTACAAACTTAGCTTGGAGAAAAGTGAAAAAGTTTGTTTGTGACTTTGCTATATGAACCAGAAACCTAAAGATAACCTTAGATTAAATGAAGATGCTATTTAAATATTTAAATACTTGGAGATTTTATGAGATTTATCTGTGTGGAACATCACAGCACTGGTTCTTTCATTTTAAATACCATTGTATTCAATTGTATAAGAGTGCTATAATTTAGTATTTTACCTCTTGTTTGACATCTGAGTTTTCTCCAAGTTTTTGTTCTTAAAATAATGTTGCTATAAATGTTGAACATGTCTTCGTGTGTACATATGCAAGAGATGCCTTGGACTCTAGCAGTGGCATTGCTGTATCCTGATCTGTGTATGTATTTGGACCTCTAGATATTGTTAGATTGTTGTCCATAGGTGCAAGAATATAACACTCCTATTAGTAAAGTATGAGAAGTTTCATTTCTCTGTAGATTCACCAATACATAGTATTGTCTGATCATTTAAATTTGGCTAAACTAATGACTTAATCTTTTATTTTACTGATTCTTAATGATTTGAGCTTTTTTTTTAATTTGAGAGAGAGAGAGAGAGAGAGAGAGAGAGAGAGAGAGAGAGCGCACAAGTCAGGGGGAGGGGCATAGGGAGAAAGAGCGAGAATCTTAAGCAGGCTCAACACTCAATGCAGAGCCTGACATGGGCTCGATCCCATGACCCTGGGATCATGACCTGAGCTGAAATCAAGAGTCAGATGCTGAACAGACTGAGCTACCCAGGAACCTCTGATTTGAACATTTTTATATTTGTTGGTTACTTATGTTCCCTTCTTTGTACATTTCTTCTTGGTATATATTCCTGTATTCTCTTGGGTAGATTTCATTTTTCTTATTGTTTTGTAGAAGTTTTTTATATATTCCAATAATTATTCCATTGTTAGCTATACTGGGTAACAAACATCTTCTTCCAGTATGTGGTCTTTTGGGGTTTTTTATGCAATCTTTTTATGAACTAAATTTTTAAAGTCAAATTTATCAACAAAGATAATATGTAGATAATCAATCTAATTGTCCAGTACTACATTTGGAAATCATGGACAAGTATTTAGTGAGAGTAAAATGACACACTAAAATAGAGCTAGAAATAATGAAATGGTGCTAAAACATTCATCATTTCTTGTTATTGCGCACTCCTTGATTTGTAGCTATGTCATTTAGGTATTAGAAAAATAAACTTACTGGTTTACAACAATGAGCATGCATTGTCACACTTGTAGGTCTGTAGGTCAGCTGTGGTTTTGCTATTCTTACCTGGAGTTGGTCAATAACTGTGTTTCAGTCTATGGTCTGATTTAAGGTTAATGGTTCAGGTCTGCTTCATGTAATTCTGGGATCAGTGGTTACCTGGGACATTATCTCATAGAAATGGCAGATGCCAAGGGATAAACCAAACTCTTCAAGCACATTCTAATATCTCTGCTTATGTCACCTCTTACTCACATTCTTAGTCCAAAACAATTCACATGACTAATTCCGAAGGGGAGTGGGGAATTGAATTCTGGCTCAAAAGAGAAGGTATAAGTGAATATTTATTGAACAATATTCTAGTCTATCACGGTTAACTTATATATTGGAGGGTATGCCCTTTTAGGATGGATTTTTCTGGAGGGACATAAAGATACCATATTTTAAATCAGATTTTGGCATGTATATGTTATAGTAATTACTGTGCTTAATAATTTTCACTTTAGGAGTGTCTGGGTGGCTCATTCAGTCTGACTTTTTATTTTGGCTCAGGTCATGATGTCATGGTTCCTGAAGTGGAGCCCTACATCGGGCTCTGCACTGACAGTGAAATGCTTGCTTGGGATTCTCTCTCTCCCTTGCTCTCTGCTCCTCCCCTGCACTCTTCCTCTCTCCCTCACTCTGGAAATAAATAAACATTAAAAAATAATAATTTCACTTTCTAATTTGTTATAAATAAAGAAGGAAGGAAAATGAGAGGACACAGGTGCACATAAATCAAAGTTCTCTATTCAAAATAAACATGTAGAACGTAATGATTAAAAAAAAGGTTTGGCCATTTTTTTGTTTGCTGTTTTAAGAAGTTCATATTTATTTTGAAGATTTATTCAGAAATGTATCCTTGTTGGTGGTCTTCACTCATTCTTGGATTACCTCAATTTAATTTGAAGTAATATTCCAACATTTTATTATGAAAATATTCAAATATACAGCAAAATGAAAAAGTATACAGTGAACCATCATATACCTACCATTTAGATTCTGTAATTAACATTATTACCAAACTTGTCTTATCACATATTTATGTCACTTCCTACCTCTTTGATTATCTATGCATTTTAAAAATTGATGTATGTCCAAGTAAGTTATAGCCATCACTATGCTGCTTGCTAAATACCTGAGAATGCACACCATTAACTAGAGTTCAATATTTATTCATAGTTACTTTAGTTTGAGTAAAATGTACCTGCAAAGAAATGCACAAATCTTAAGAGTAGCATTCTACCCAATTAGGTTTTCTGGGTGTCTAGGCCATTACATTTAGATTGGAGCAGCTCTTGCTGAGTATAAAGCCTTTAAGATCCTAAAGTTCTATAAGAATATGATGAATACAGGAGACAAAGCCATTGACAGTTCTACAAAGGGGCAATAAGAATACCTCTAGGGTTCATGTTTTTCATATCACCTGGTAACCTTGTCATCTAAGTTACAGGGCTTGCAAAGCATCCTCAAGTCAGATGAAAAAGTGTTAAGCACAAGGTGACATATTTACATTCAGTTGACCTAGGCAACCAGGAGTGGCAGCTACTTGTTCTCAAAAACTAAATTTTTCATATACAACTCTTGAGGGATACTTTAATTATGCTTTACAAAAAACAGAAACAAAAATAAATAAAAAAACCCTATAACTATAAATATCCCCAGGTAGCTCAAATAAGCAAATAATATTAAGAAAGAAAAATTAATCTATTTCCACACAGTTTTTATCAGAAAGATAATAAAAGCCTCACTGCAAATATACGTTATTTAACTCATCCCTCCCCGCTTTTCTCTTAGTTGTATGGTTGATTATGGCAAGCTTTAAAACTAAGTGGAAAATCTCTATTATAGTCCGAATCTTTTCTTTTCTTTTCTTTTTTTTTTTTTTTACTTTTAATAGTATTTTGAGGTTCTATGTTATGCTCAGATGTGATTTTTTTTCTGGCCAAAAAATGGAGAAAAAGCAATTGTGATCCCTGCCCATGAAGCGTTAGAGTTATGCAAGGGGCATGCCCAACTTAGAGCTACATTCCTGTATATCAGGGGCTTGGAAGAGATGTTTGTACGGTGTACGCTGGGAACACATAAAGGGACATAAACCAAGGTAGAAGACAGGGCAGGGAAGAAAGGAGACAACAGGAGACCTCTGAGGAAAGGGAAGCCTGAGCTGGATCTTGAAGAACAACTAAACAAACCAACATGCAGGAGAAAGTCATTCAAAGCAGAAGGACCAAACTAAATGGAGGTACACAGTTGACAGAAAACATGCCATTGTTATCCACTGATTTAACAAAACTGTAATGGGAAGCACTGTGTGTCAAGCGCTAAAATCTTAGTGGGGATCAGAGGTGAAGAAAATAAACAGGGCTTCCAAGAATCTAGAATCTAGTGGGTACTAGACATTGAACACAGAGTAACAATGTGATAAATGATGTAAAGGAAAAATTTTGTAGGAAATAATCTTATAGGAGATAATCTTGTATAAATAGAGTAAGATATTGGAAAAACTTCTCTGATAAAATAATTTTAAGCAGATATCTGTGATAAATAGGAACTAATGAAGTGTGGGATGGGAAAAGGAGGAAGAAATGGAGGGAAGTCAATGCAGCTCTTTAGCCATTAAAGGGGAGAGAGCATCTATAGACCCTGAAGCAGGAGTAAAGCATAAATAAGTAAAGTACGGCTTCAGAGTAGAATGCAAAGGGAAAACAGCAAATTGAGGTTATAAAGGAAGGCAGAGGCCAGATTTAAGAAGACCTTTTTTTTTTTTAAACCATATTCCACAGACAATGGCAAATGTTTGTTTTTCTCTAAAAACAATTGGATGAAAAAAATAGTCTAGAATAGAAATAAATATACATACAAAATAAGTGTTATGTATGTGAGGTTCAAGAAAGAAAGAAAGAGAGAAAGAAAGAAAAGAAAAGGAAAGAAAAGAAAAAAGAAAGAAGGAAGGAAGGAAGGAAGAAAAAAGAAAGAAAGAAAGGGAAAGAAGAAAGAAAAGGATGTACCTAGGGAAAATGGGCATGTTCATATTGGTTGGGATGGGGTTAAGTCATTATGGATTCACATAAAAAGTTGCAGAGGATTTGAGTTTTGAAACAAGGTCTTACAGGGGTCAAGCAGTTCATTCCTTGCCATTTCAATTTAACTATTCTCTCACATGCTTGGAGAAAACTTTTCATTTGCTAACCTATTCATCAGCTGCATGCTTCTTTGTAAGTTACTTTGCTACTCATTTGATATTCCTTTTCCCAAAACAATGACACAAAATAATGAGCTCATGTTCAGCAGGAGCTGTCAAATTAGCAACATTGCAAAACAATAATCAGAGAAAATGGATTGTGGTGTTCATGCTCTAGTAATGACTATTCCTCTGTGGAGCTATTAGCAAAACCAAGTGATTTGATCAGTATGCAATTTTAATGAAGTCAGGAGTACACAAATGGAAAATGACATGGGAGGTGTTTTATTTCTTTTGGGGAGGTATACATTTGCCCTTATTTTTCACAAACACTAGACTCTTTATCACTGTAAGTGCTTGGAGTCAAGTCACAGAAATCATTAGCACTAGAATTTTTGGGAAGGTGGTATTCACCAGTGATCCCACAGGACAGGTCACCTACAATTGTCATTTATCAACATCCCTGGCTTATTTAATTTAATTACATTTGTAATTCTAGAATTTGCTGGATAGCTTATGAGGCTTGAATAACTTCATTTTGTTTCAGTTTCCTCACATGTAGAAAGAACTTGATGAATAATTAAAATATATAATTATTTGTTTTATGTTTTTACAACTGCTATACAATACAGATACATTAATACATAAAACCTAAGGAATGCATGTTTATTATTCTTTATTTTTGCTTTTTGTTTGTTTCTTTATTTGTTTCAGTGTGAGATCTTGCATCAATCCTTGAACACTTCTGCTAAAGCATCAAACACTTTGGTCATTAAATAAAATTGGAACCAACAATTGACTAGCCTACTGAAGGGCTTTGTAGACATAGATCTGTCAATAAGTGTTTATTTGGAGCTAACAAATAACAGGCACTGTTCCAGGCTTTGAACATGCATTAGTAAATGAAACACACTGATCCTATCTTCATGATATGAGAAAACCAATGAGGAAAACAAAACAAAACAAATAAAATATGAAATGACTCTTAAAAAGGGCAAAAAAAGAGAAATGAGTAAAATAGAAAAAATAAAACAGAAAATAGCATAGGAAGGCAATGTAATCAAGTTCAAATATAATTACAATAAATGTAAATGGGCTACCTTGACAAGTTAAAGAACAGAGATTTTCAGATTGTATTAAAAAAATAATTCAGCAACATGAAATTTACAAAGGACTCAGCTAAAATACAAGGATACCAAAAAGTTTAAATTAAAAGGATGAAAAAAGATACCAGATAAATATAATGTATTTATGAAAGTGTAAGTCACCATATTTGCATCATACAATATAGTCAGTAATAACAAAAAGTATTATTAAAGATAGAGAAGGTAACTTCATATGGATAAATACTTCAGTTCAATAGGAAGCTATAAAAATTCTAAATTAGTACACATATAACAAACTGTTAAATTGTGCTAAGTCAATTGTATAGTCATAAGCAAAAAAATAAACTTGCAGGGAGCCTAGGTGGCTCAGTCAGTTAGGCATCTGACTCTTGATCTCAGATCATGATCTCATGGTCTGTGAGATCAAGCCGCATGTTGGACTCTGAGATGATATCATGGAGCCTGCTTGGCATTCTCACTCTTCCTCTCTCTAGTACTCATTCTCTCTCTCTCTCAAAATAAGTAAACTTTATAAAAAAAGAATAAACTAGGATCCTTATCTAACACCATATACAAAAAATTAAGTCAGAATGGATAAAGGACATAGATTCAAGAGCAAAACTATGAATCTCTTAGAAAGCATATGAGTAAATATTCATGATCCTGAATTTGGCAGAGGATTCTGAGATATGATATCAAAAGCATGGGTAAGAGAAGAAAAAAAATAATAAATTGAACACCATCAAATTAAAAATGTATGCTTCAAAAGATACCATTAAGAAGGTAGAATGATAACCCACAGCCAGGCAAAAGAATACTTTCAAATTATAGACCTGATAAGGGACTTCTATCAAGAATATATAGAGAGCTATTATAATAATAATAGAAGTACAAGTAACCTATTTTTTTAGAAAATGGCTACAGGATATGAATAAACGTTTATCTAAGGAGGAGATAGAAATGGTCAAAAAACACCATTAGTCATCAGAAAAATACAAGTTAAACTACAATGAGATAGTACTTCAGGCTCCTTAGAACAGCTAGAATAAAAAAGCCAGATAATAAGTGTTAGAGAAGATACAGAGAAACTGAAAACTTCATGCATCTCTGGTGGAAATATCAAATGCCACATTTGCTTTGGTGTACAGTGGGTAGTTTCTGAAATGATTAGTTATAAGTTACCATATTATTCACCAATTCCACTCCTAGGTATACGATCAAGATAAAAGAAAACATGTTCACACAATACTTGTACATAAATGTTTATAGCAATGTTATTCATAATAGCCAAAATGTGGAAGGAAAGAACTCAAATGTCCTTCAGAAGATGAATGGATAAACACAACATGGTATATCCATACAGTGAGATGTTATTCAGCCATAAAGATGAAGTTTTGATACATGCCACAACATGAATGAACCTTGAAGCACTGTGCTAAATGAAATAATCTAGTCACAAAAGACCCATATTATATGATTCAATTCTTATTAAATGTCCATAATAAGGAAATCCATACAGACAGAAAATAGATTAGTAGTTGCTGAGGGCTAGGGAGTAGGAATAAGGGAAAAGAAGGTGATAGCTAAAGAGTATGGAATTTCTTTTTTTGGGGGGGGGAATTCTTTTTAAGGTGGTAAAATACTCTAAAATTGACTGTAATAAAGGTTGCAAACATATCTATAAATATACTAAAAGCCACTGAAATATATAATTTAAATGGATGAAATGCATGGTATATAAATTATATCTCAACAAAGCTGTTTAAAAAAATAACCTCAAACTATACAAGGGAAAGTTTGACTTGCACAATAATTGTGAAAGATTTCAATGTATCTCCTATAATTTTATATTAAGTTATAGTGGTAAACATTGTATTTAAATATGTACATGTAAGAAACATGAAAAGTATCACATCCAACTATTACTGAATAAAGAATTTCAGGCTTAAATGTTCCACTTAGAAAAACTGAACTATGTTTAAGTGATTAAGTAAATCTCAAGTTTTTCAAAGAATCATGCATACCACATGATTTTTAATTTATGCATTTAAGTAAGAAGTCAATAACAGAAAGATAAATTAAAGCATTTATTGGACTTTAAAAACATAATTCTAAATAATTTATCATAAGAATTCAAAATGAGAAGTAAAACATTGTTAGAATAAAAGATAAATGCTAAATTTCTGAAATTCTATAATGGAGTAAAAGTACTACATCAAGGAATATTTGTATCTTTAATTGCTATATTAGAGAAGAAAAGTTGCTAAACATGAGCTGTGTCCAAGTTAAAAAGTTTAAAAAAGAGCAAAGCAAACACAAAGTAGAAGCAGAACATAAAAATAGTAGAAATAAATGAATGAGAAAACAAAAATCTAATAAAGAGAATCAGAAAAGCTACTAGTTTGTTGTTTTAATAGACTTGTAAAATTGATAAACTGGCAATCTGAACAAGATTAAGTTGTTACAAATATGCAACATGAGGTATAAAAGAGACATTAGAAATGCATCAGAAATGAAAATATAAAAGGATACATTAAGCAAAATTGAGACAGTAAAGAAAATGCTAACATAATGATAAAATTTCTAGAAAAGTAAAATTTACCAAAACATATTTAAGAATAAGTCAAAAGTCTTCACATCCCTATAACAATTTAAGAACTTGAATGTGCTGTATAAAATAATTCTAAAAGGAATACACTAAACCCAAAAGGTTTTTAAAGTGATGGCTAACAATTTTTCAAGGACAAGACCATTACAAATTTACACAAACTTTTCCAGATATATATAAAAAAAGAAACAGCACCCAATTTACTATATGAAGCCAACCTCACTTAAGAAAAACAATACAAAATTCCTTTAAAATAATAAAATAGAAATCCAGCTATATATAAAAAGGAAAATAACCAAACTATTTTTAATCCAGCATTCAAGGGTGTATTAACATTATAATTCCTCATGTATTCCCCATTTTATGATTAAAAATACAAAAAAAAGAGAAGAGACCCTATGATCATTCCAATTAACTGGAGAGAGAATTGGAGTCAAGGGAATGTTTGAATGTTGATGGGACTGATCCAGTGGAGAGAGGGAGAAAAGATGAAGTGGGAAAGGAATTAGAGAATTTCTGGAACACTGTCCTTAAGCAGTTAGGACAGAATGAGCTCTAACTGACAAGTGGGAGACTTGGCTTTGGATAAATATCTGTGCTAAAATGAAGGAAAAGGGAATACAGATAGCAATGTGGAACTGGGAGTGTGTATTACTTTTTTGATAGCTTCATTTTTTCTCCATAAGGAAGTGTGTGTGTGTGTGTGTGTGTGTGTTTGCACACACACAGGAACATTCTGTTTATTAGAAAGCTACAGACATTTAAACCATATGCTAAAAAAACAAGACCATTTTCAGACAATCTGGGTATGAGTGTATTAGACTATCCTCCAAAAAGGTTGATTCTTGAATATAAAACACTGACTTTAGTTGGGTTTTAGATTTGTAAGTGCTCTCTGGCATCTTTGTCATGGAGAAAGTTTCACACCTTCTTTTTAAAGATCAGTGTAGCATGGTATAGGGGTTAAAAGCAAAGACTGAAGTCAGACATTTGATTTCTACAGCCTGTAACTCACTGGCTATAAAAGTTTTGGAATGATGGAGGGGTCCAGTCACTTCTGTTCTCTCATTTATTTTCATTTTTTTTTTCAATAATTTATTGTCAAGTTAGCTGACATACATTGTGTACAGTGTGCTCTTGGTTTCGGGGATAGATTGCCGCGATTCATCGCTTACATACAACACCCAGTGCTCATCCCCACAAGAGCCCTCCTCAATGCCCATCACCTATTTCTTCCTCTCTCCTGCCCCCATCCCTATCATCCCCCAGTTTGCTCTCTGTATTTAAGAGTCTTTTATGGGTTTGCCTCCCTCTCTATTTGAAAGTATTTTTCCCCTTCTCTTCCCCACTGGTCTTCTGTTAAGTCTCCCAAGTTCCACATATGAGTGAAAACATATGATATCTGTCTTTCTCTGACTGACTTATTTCACTTAGCATAATACCCTCCAGTTCCATCCACGTTGTTGCAAATAGCAGGATTTCATTCTTTCCGTTGTCAAGTAGTATTCCACTGTATATATAAAACACATCCTCTTTATTCATTCATCAGTTGATGGACACTTAGGCTTTTTTTCCATGATTTGGCTATTGTTGAAAGCACTGCTATATACATTGGGGTACAAGTGCCCCTATGAATCAGCACTCCTGTATGCTTTGGATAAATTCCTGGTAGTGCTATTATTGCTGGGTTGTAGGGTAGCTCTATTTTTAATTTTTTGAGGAACCTCCACAGTGTTTTCCAGAGAAGCTGCACCAGTTTGCATTCCCACCAACAGTGCAAAAGAGATCCTCTTTCTCCACATCCTTGCCAACATCTATCGTTTCCTGAGTTATTAATTTTAGCAACTCTGACTGGTGTGATCTCAGTGTGGTTTTGATTTGTATTGATTATGAGTGATGTTGAGCATATTTTCATGTGTCTGTTGGTCATCTGGATGTCTTATTTGGAAAAGTGCCTATTCATCTTTTCTGCCCACGTCTTCACTGGATTCTTTGTTTTTTGTGTGTTGAGTTTGATAAGTTATTTATAGATTTTGGATACTAACCCTTTGTCCAATGTCATTTGCCAACATCTTCTCCCATTCTGTCAGTTGCCTTTTAGTTTTGCTGATTGTTTACTTTGCTGTGCAGAAGCTTTTTATTTTGATGGGGTCCCAATAGTTCATTTTTGCTTTTGTTTCCCTTGCTTTTGGAAATGTGTTGAGCAACAAATTGCTGCGGCTGAGGCCAGAGAGGTTGTTGCCTGTTTACTCTTCTCGGGTTTTGATAGTTTGCTGTGTCACATTTAGGTCTTTCATCCATTTTGAGTTTATTTTTGTGTATGATGTAAAAAAGGGGTCCAGTTTCATTCTTCTGCATGCTGCTTGTCCCAGCATCATTTGCTAAAAAGACTGTCTTTTTTCCATTGGATATTTTTCATGCTTTGTCAAAGATTAGTTGGCCATAAATTGGTGGGTCCAAATCTGGGTTCTCTAATTCTATTCCATTGGTCTATGTGTCTGTTTTTGTGCCAATACCATACTATCTTGATGATTATAGCTTTGTAGTAGAGGCTGAAGTCCGGGATTGTGATGCCTCCCACTTTGGTTTCCTTTTCCACCATTACTTTGGCTATTTGGGGTCTTTTGTGGTTCCATATAAATTTTAGGATTGCTCTAGCTTTGAGAAGAATGCTGGTTCAATTTTGATTGGGATTGCATTGAATGTGTAGATTGCTCTGGGTAGTATTGACATTTTAACAATATTTGTTCTTTCACTCCATTAACATGAAACGTTTTTCCATTTCTTTGTGTTTTCTTTAATTTCTTTTATAAGTTTTCTATAGTTTTCAACATAAAAATCTTTTACATCTTTGGTGAGGTTTATTCCTAAGTATTTTATGGTTCTTGATGCAATTGTAAATGGGATCAATTTCTTCATTTCTTTTTCTGTTGCTTCATTACTGGTGTGTAGAAGTGCAACTAATTTCTGTATATTGATTTTGTATCCTGCAACTTTGCTGAAATCATGTATCAGTTCTAGCAGCTTTTTTTGTGGAGTCTTTCCAGTTTTCCATGTAGAGTATCATGTCATCTACAAAAAGTGAAAGTTTGACTTCTTCTTTGCCAATTTGGATGCCTTTTATATCATTTTGTTGTCTGATTGCTGATGCTAGGACTTCCAACACTGTTAAACAACAGTGGTGAGAGTGGATATCCCTGACATGTTTCTGATCTCAGGAGGAAAAGAAAGCTGGGGTAGCCATACTTATATCAGACAAACTAGATTTTAAACTAATGGCTGTTACAAGAGATGAATAAGGGCATTATATCATAATTACTGGGTCTATCAATCAAGAAGAGCCAGCGATCTAAATGTTTATGCCCCCAAGTTGGAGCACCCAAATATATAAATCAGTTAATCACAAACATAAGCAATGTTATTGGTAAGAATATAGTAATTGCAGGGGACTTCAATACCACACTTACAGCAATGGACAGATCATCTAGGCAGACAATCAATAAAGAAACAATGGCCTTGAATGATACAGTGGACCAGATGGACTTGATAGATATGTTCTCAACTTTTCATCCAAAAGCAGCAGAATACACATTCTTCTTGAGTGTACATGGAACATTCTCCAAAATAGATCACCTACTGGGTCACAAAACAGCCCTCAATAGATATAAGAGAGTTGAGATCATTCCATGCATATTTTCAGACCACAATGCTATGAAACTTGAAATCAACCACAAGAAAAAAATTTGGAAAGCCTCCAAATGCATGGAGATTAAAGAACATCCTAATAAAGAATGAATTGGTCACAGGCAATTAAAGAAGAAAATAAAAAAATATATGGACACAAATGAAAATGAAAACATGACAGTCTAAACCCTTTGGCATGCAGCAAATGCAGTCCTAAGGGTAAAATATATTACAGTCCATGCCTATCTGAAGAAACAAGAAAAATCCCAAATATAAAACCTAATCGAACACCTAAAGGAGCTAGAAGCAGCACAGCAAAGAAACCCCAAACCAGCAGAAGATGAGAAATAAGAAAGATTAGAGGAGAAATAAACAATATAGAGTCCAAAAAAACAAAAACAGGAAAAAAGTATAACAGATCAATGATTCTAAGAACTGGTTTTTGAAAAAATAAACAAAATGGATAAACCTCTAGCCAGACTTCTCAAAAAGATAAGAGAGAGAAACCAAATAGATAAAATCATAAAGGAAAGAGGAGAAATCACAGCCAACACCACAGAATACAAACAATTATTAGAGAATACTATGAAAAATTATATGCCAACAAGCTGGATGAAAGGGAAAAATTCCTAGACACCCACACACTACCAAAACTCAAACAGAAAGAAATAGAAAATTTGAACAAACACATAACCAGTGAAGAAATTGAATCAGTTATCAAAAATCTTTCAACAAATAGCAATCCCTATCAAAATAACACCAGCATTTTTCACAGGTTAGAACAAGCAATCCTAAAATTTGTATGGAACCAGAAAAGACCCCAGATAGCCAAAGCAATCTTGAAAAAGAAAACCAAAACCAGAGGCATCATAATCCCAGACTTAAAGACGTATTACAAAGCTGTAATCATCAAGACAGTATGGTACTGGCATAAAAATAGACAGATCAATGGAACAGAATAGAGAACCCAGAAATGGACCCATAATCATATGGCCAACTTATCTTTGACAGAGCAGGGAAGAATATCCAATGGAATAAAGACAGTCTTCTCAGCAAATGGTGCTGGGAAAACTGGACAGCAACATGCAGAAAAATGAACCTAAACCGTTTTCTTACACCATACACAAAAAATAAACTCAAAATGGATGAAAGAACTAAATATAAGATAGGAAACCATCAAAACCCTCAAGGAAAAAGCAGGCAAAAACCTCTTTGATCTTGGCTACAGCAACTTCTTATTCAACACGTCTCTGGAGGCAAGGGAAACAAAAGCAAAAATCAGCTAGTGGGACCTCATCAAAATAAAAATCTTCTGCACAGTGAAGGAAACAATCAGCAAAACTAAAAGGCAACTGATAGAATGGGAGAAGATATTTGCAAACGACATATCAGACAAAGGGTTGGTATCCAAAATCTATAAAGAACTTATCAAACTCAACACCCAAAAAATGAATAATCCAGTGAAGAAATGGGCAAAAGACATGAATAGACACTTCTCCAAAGAAGACATCCAGATGGCGAACAGACACATGAAAAAATGCTCAACACCACTCATCATCAGAGAAATACAAATCAAAACCACAATGAGATATCATCTCACACCTGTCAGAATGGCTAACATTAACAACTCAGGCAACAACAGATGTTGGCGAGGATGCGGAGAAAAAGAATCTCTTTTGCATTGCTGGTGGGAATGCAAGCTGGTGCAGCCACTCTGGAAAACAGTATGGAGGTTCCTCAAAAAATTAAAAATAGAACTACCCTATGACCCAGCAATTGCACTACTAGGTATTTATCCAAAGGATACAGTTGTGCTGTTTTGAAGGGACACATGCACCCCACTGCTTATAGCAGTACTATTGACAATAGCCAAAGTATGAAAAGAACCCAAATGTCCATCGACAGATGAATGGATAAAGATGTGGTATGTGTATACAATGGAGTATTACTCAATAATCTAAAAGAATGAAATCTTGCCATTTGCAACTACATGGATGGAACTAGAGGGTATTATGCTAAGCAAAATTAGTCAGTCATAGAAAGACAAATATCATATGACTTCACTCCTATGTGGAATTTATGATACTGAACAGATGAACATAAGGGAACCAAAAGTAATATAAAAACAGGGAGGGGGACAAAACATAAGATATACAGAACAAACTGTATACAGTTCGTATAACATACAAACTGTATATTAAATATACAGACCAAACTGAGGGTTGGTGGAGGGATTGTGGGAGGCAGGATGGACTGAATGGGTAAGGTGCATTAAGGAATCTATTCCTGAAATCATTGTTGCACTATATGCTAACTAACTTGGATGTAAATTAAACAATAATTTAATTAATCAAAATAAAAAACTTCCAACAAATAAAAGTCCTATGCGAGATGGCTTCCCAAGGGACTTCTACCAGACATTTAAAGCAGAGTTGATACCTATTCTTCTCAAGCTGTTCCAAAAAATACAAATGGAAGGAGAGCTTCCAGACTCATTCTATAAAGCCAGTATTGCCTTGATTTCCAAACCAGACAGAGATCCCAATAACAAGGAGAGTTACAGGCCAATATCCCTGATGAACATGGATGCAAAAGTTCTTAACAAATCAAATTCAACAGTGTATTAAAAGAATTATTCACCATGATAAAGTGGGATTCATTCCTGGACTGCAGGGCTGGTTCAATACTTGGAAATCAATCAGTGCGATAGATCACATTAATAGAAGAAAGAATAAGAACCATATGATCCTGTCAATAGATGCAGAAAAAGCATTTGACAAGATACAGTATCCTTTCTTAATAAAAACCCTCAAGAAAGTGGCGTTAGAAGGAATATACCTTAACTTCATCAAAGCCATATATTAAAAGCCCACAGCTAATATCATCCTCAGTGGGGAAAAACTGAGAGGTTTTCCCATTGTCTCCTTTTAAAAGCACCTATCCCATTGGGCTGCTGAAACCGTTATTAAAATATATATAAAAACTCCATTAGACAGGGTTCAATCTGGAAAACAGAAGCCTTGCTACATATTCCAGGTAAAAGAAATTTAATATACATACTTAGGGTTTAGTGACTTGTGGAAATGCTTGGGAGGTAGAGGTAAGAGAAGCTGCTCCTGAAATTTGCAAAGTTGATGCCTAACATTTCAGTTTTAAGCGCGAAACTAGGTGGTTCACATCATCTCACCACGAAGCCCTTTAATTGTTGAAACTCTGAGAAGGTGTTACCCACTCTCAGTCTTCAGTGGCAATGGTGGTAGGAAGCTGCTTTGGCTCTCTTGTCTGCCCAGTTGTCTGGCTACACCCATTTCCTAAGATTAATGGCTTCCTCTTCACTTTCACTTCACAAACCTTTGGAGTTCCTCTCATTGGTAAATTCTAACCCAAAATCATGTGAGGAAGAAGAGGCTGGGAAATATAATTTACAGTTTTAGAATGGAGTGGTGTGCTGCTAACCCCACACTTACTTAACACGGTGATGGATATAAGAGAAATTGCAGAATAAATAGTAGCTGCTCTTATTATCTATCACATGACAAATCCCCATGTTGTGTCTATTTAAAAGCTTCATTGTATGTTAAATTTTAATTAGTGAAATTAGGAAAAATTATTGGAACATATGGTCATGTCAGGTTTAAGAGAGTCCTTTCAAAGCCTGTTTTTATGTGGCTGAGAAAATCACCTCAAATCATGGTTACTATATGACAATCAACTGAACACATTAAAGATTTGAATCTTTAAGTATTTATTATGCACCCTGCGAACAAGCACTGCATGATACAACCTGAGGAATACAAAAATAAATCTAACATACAGTCCTTGCCATTGAGAAACTTGCTGACTTAGCAGACAATGAATGGCTGAATGATAGGAACAAATAATTCAATAGCTAATTTCCCTTGTTATTCTACTATAAATATATTCATTTTTCCCCCTGACTACTCTTAATTTATTTGTATTTTTTGTTGGGAGATCTTATAGTCATGGCATAAAGTGTCAAACATGCTTAGATTAATTCACATGTGTAAAGCGAGCATTCCTGCGATATTGCCATCAGAACTAGAATATTCCATAAACCTTCTGTTTAGATAAAGAGAACATTTTCTCCCAAACCACCACTAACAGTTACAAAAACTTGTGGTTTCTTTTTCTAGAATGTTGAGGTTTACTAGAAAAATTCAATATATTCACTTAGATATGAATTTTCTGGTCTCAATGGTTTTATTTTTTCAGGTAATTGCTCTCTCAGCCAGGAATGAATTTCCCTCTTTTGTCTGTCTGGCAGACCCTAACTATCTTTCAAGACATATATATTTTTTTAATATGAAATTTATTGTCACATTGATTTCCATACAACACCCAGTGCTCATCCCAACAGATGCCCTCGTCAATGCCCATCACCCACCCTCCCTCCCTCCCTCCCACTCCCCATCAACCCTCAGTATATTCTCAGTTTTGAAGAGTCTCTTATGGTTTGCATCACTTTCTCTCTAACCTTTTTTTCTCCCTACCCCTCCCCCATGTTCTTCTGTTAAGTTTCTCAGGATCCACATAGGAGTGAAAACATATGGTATCTGTCTTTTTCTGTGTGACTTATTTCACTTAACATAACACTCTCCAGTTCCATCCACATTGCTACAAAAGGCCAGATTTCATTCTTTCTCATTGCCAAGTAGTATTCCATTGTATATATAAACCACAACTTCTTTATCCATTCATCAGTTGATGGACATTTAGGCTCTTTCCATAATTTGGCTATTGTTGAAAGTGCTGATAAACATTGGGGTACAAATGCCCCTTATGCATCAGCACTCCTGTATCCCTTTGGTAAATTCCTAGCAGTGCTATTGCTGGGTCATAGGCTAGATCTATTTTTAATTTTTTGATAAACCTCCATACTGTTTTCCAGAGCGACTGCACCAGGCTGCACTCCTGATGAAGAGTGACATTGCGCATCTTTTCATGTGCCTGTTGGCCATTTGGATGCCTTCTTTAGAGAAGTGTCTGTTCATGTTTTCTGCCCATTTCTTCACTGGATTATTTGTTTTTTGGGTGTGGAGTTTGGTGAGTTCTTTACAGATTTTGGATACTAGCCCTTTGTCTGATATGTCATTTGCAAATATTTTTTCCCATTCCGTCGGCTGCCTTTTAATTTGTTGATTGTTTCCTTTGCAGGGCAGAAGGTTTTTATCATCATGAAGTCCCAATAGTTCATTTTTGCTTTAAATTCCCTTGCCTTTGGAGATGTGTCAAGATGTGTGGCTGAGGTCAGAGAGGTTTTTTTCCTGCTTTCTCATCTAGGGTTTTGTTGGTTTCCTGTCTCACATTCAGGTCCTTCATTCTTTGCCTCACATTCAGGTCTAGTTTCATTCTTCTTCATGTTGCTGTCCAGTTCTCCAAGCACCATTTTTTTAAAGAGACTGTCTTTTTTCCATTGGATATTCTTTCCTGCTTTGTCAAAAATTAGTTGGCCATACTTTTGTGGGTCCAATTCTGGACTCTCTATTCTATCCCATTGGTCTATGTGTCTGTTTTTGTGCCAATACCATGCTGTCTTGATGATGACAGCTTTGTAGTAGAGGCTAAAGTCTGGGATTGTGATGCCTCCCGCTTTGGACTTCTTCTTCAATATTACTTTGGCTATTCGGGGTCATTTGTGGTTCCATACAAATTTTAGGATTGTTTGTTTCAGCTTTGAGAAGAATTCTGGTGCAATTTTGATTGGGATTGCATTGAATGTGTAGCTTGATTTGGGTAGTATTGACATTTTAACAATATTTATTCTTCCAATCCATGAGCACAGAATGTTTTTACATTTCTTTGTATCTTCTTCAATTTCCTTCATAAACTTTCTATAGTTTCCAGCATACAGATCTTTTACATCTTTGGTTAAGTTTATTCCTAGGTATTTTATGATTCTTGGAGCAATTGTGAATGGGATCAGTTTCTTTATTTGTCTTTCTGTTGCTTCATTATTAGTGTATAAGAATGCAACTGATTTCTGTACTTTAATTTTGTATCCTGCAACTTTTCTGAATTCATGTATCAGTTCTAGCACACTTTTGGTGGAGTCTGTCGGGTTTTCCATGTATAATATCATGTCATCCGCAAAAGATGAAAGCTTGACTTCATGTTTGCCAATTTTGATGCCTTGGATTTCCTTTTGTTGTCTGATTGCTGATGCTAGGACTTCCAACACTATGTTAAACAACAGCGGTGAGAGTGGACATCTCTGTCGTGTTCCTGATCTCAGGGGGAAAGTTCTCAATTTTTCCCCATTGAGGATGATGTTAGCTGTGGGCTTTTCATAAATGGCTTTTATGATGCTTAAGTATGTTCCTTCAATCCTAACTTTCTCGCGGATTTTTATTAAGAAAGGATGCTGAATTTTGTCAAATCCTTTTTCTGCATCAATTGACAGGATCATATGGTTCTTGTCTTTTCTTTTATTAATGTGATGTATCACATTGATTGATTTGCGAATATTGAACCAGCCTTGCAGCCCAGGAATGAATCCCACTTGATCATGGTGAATAATTCTTTTTATATGCTATTGAATTCTATTTGTTAGTACTTGTTGAGAATTTTTGCATCCATATTCACCAGGGATATTGGCCTGTAGTTCTTTTTTTTTTTTGCTGGGCCTCTGTCTGGTTTGGGAATCAAAGTAATGCTGGCTTCATAGAATGAGTCTGGAAGTTTTCCTTCCCTTTCTATTTTTTGGATCAGCTTGAGAAAGATAGGTATTATCTTTGCTTTAAATGTCTGGTAGAATTCCCCAGGGAAGCCATCTGGTCCTGGACTCTTATTTGAGGGGGATTTTTGATACCTGATTCAATTTCTTTGCTAGTTATGGGTCTGTTGAAGTTTTCTATTTCTTCCTGTTTGAGTTTTGGAAGTGTGTGGATGCTTAGGAATTTGTCCATTTCTTCCAGATTGTCCAGTTTGTCGGCATATAATTTTTCATAGTATCCCCTGATAATTACTTGTATTTCTGAGGGATTGGTTGTAATAATTCCATTTTCATTCATGATTTTAATATGTTTGGGTCACCTCCCTTTTGTTTCTGAGAAGCCTGGCTAGAGGTTTATCAATTTTGTTTCTTTTTTCAAAAAACCAACTCTTGGTTTCATTGATCTGCTCTACAGTTTTTTTAGATTCTATATTGTTTATTTCTGCTCTGATCTTTAATATTTCTCTTCTTCTGATGGGCTTGGGGTGTCTTTGCTGTTCTGCTTCTATTTCCTTTAGGTGTGCTATTAGGTATTGTAGTTGGGATTTTTCTTGTTTCTTGAGATAGGCCTGGATTGCAATATATTTTCCTCTCAGAACTGCCTTCGCTGCATCCCAAAGTGTTTGGATTGTTGCATTTTCATTTTCATT
The DNA here is from genome assembly GCF_016509475.1 of Prionailurus bengalensis. Taxonomy (NCBI): domain Eukaryota; kingdom Metazoa; phylum Chordata; class Mammalia; order Carnivora; family Felidae; genus Prionailurus; species Prionailurus bengalensis. The sequence continues at coordinate 42,267,274 of NC_057356.1, read as the reverse complement.
GTTTCCGTATATTTTTAAATTTCTTCTGTAATTGCCTGGTTAACCCATTTATTCTTTTGTAGGGTGTTCTTTAACCTCCATGCTTTTGGAGATTTTCCAGATTTTTTCCTGTGATCTATTTCAAGTTTTATAGCATTGTGGTCTGAAAGTGTGCATGATATGATCTCAATTCTTTTATACTTATGAAGGGCTGATTTGTGACCCAGTATGTGATCTATCTTGGAGGATGTTCCATGTGCACTCGAGAAGAAAGTATATTCTGTTGCTTTGGGATGCAGAGTTCAAAATGTATCTGTCAAGTCCATCTGATCCAATGTATCATTCAGGGTCCTTGTTTCTCTATTGATCCTGTGTCTAGATGATGTCTCTATTGCTGTAAGTGGGGTATTAAAGTCTCCTGCAGTTACCTCATTCTTATCAATAAGGTTGCTTATGTTTGTGAATGTTTTATATATTGGGGGCTCCCACATTTGGTGCATAGACATTTATAATTGTTAGCTCTTCCTGATGGATAGACCCTGTAATTATTGCATAATGCCCTTCTTCATCTCTTGTTACAGCCTTTAATTTAAAGTCTAGTTTGTCTGATATAAGTATGGCTACTCCAGCTTTATTTTGATGTCCAGTAGCATGATAGATAGTTCTCTATCTCCTCACTTTCAATCTGAAGGTGTCCTCAGGTCTAAAGTGAGTCTCTTGTAGACAGCAAAAAGATGGGTCTGGTTTTTTTTTATCCATTCTGATACCCTATGTCTTTTGGTTGGAGCAATAGTCCATTTACATTCTGTGTTATTATGGAAAGATACGGGTTTAGAGTCATTGTGATGTCTGTAGGTTTCATGCTTGTAGTGATATCTCTGGTACTTTGTGGTCCTTGCAATATTTCACTGACAGAGTCCCCATTAGGATCTCTTATAGAGCTGGTTTAGTGGTGATGGATTCCTTCAGTTTTTGTTTGTTTGGGAAAACCTTTGTCTCTCCTTCTATTCTGAATGACAGACTTGCTGGATAAAGGATTCTCAGCTGTATATTTTTTCTGTTCATCACATTGAAGATTTCCTGCCATTCTTTTCTGGCCTGCCAAGTTTCAGTAGATAGGTCTGCTACAACCCTTATGTATCTACCTATGCAAGTTAGGGCCTATTTATCCATAGCTGCTTTCAGAATTCTCTCTTTATCCTTGTATTTTGCCAGTTTCACTATGATATGTCGGGCAGAAGATTGATTCAAGTTACATCTGAAGGGAGTTCTCTTTGCCTCTTGGATTTTAATTCCTGTTTCCCTCCCCAGATCAGGGAAGTTCTCAGCTATGATTTATTCAAGTACCCCTTCAGCCTCTATGTCTCTCTTCTTCTTCTGAAATTCCTCTGATATGGATATTGTTCTGTTTGGTTGCATCACTTAGTTCTCTACTTCTCCCCTCATATTCCTGGATTTTTTTTTATCTCTCTTTTTCTCAGCTTCCTCTTTTTCCATAATTTTATAATCTAATTCACCTATTTTCTGCCTCTTCAATCCATGCTATGGCTGCCTCCATTTTATTTTTCACCTCATTTATAGCATTTTTTTAGTTCATCATGACTATTTTTTAGTCCCTTGATCTCTGTAGCAATAGATTCTCTGCTGCCCTCTATGCTTTTTTCAAGCCCAGTGATTAATTTTATGGCTATTATTCTAAATTCTTGTTCTGTCATATTGCTTAAATTTGTTTTGATCAATTAGTCAGCTGTCACTACCTCCTGGAGTTTCTTTTGAGGAGAATTCTTCCGTTTCATCATTCTGGGTAGTCCTTCTGATAGCTCCAGACTGGAGGGCACTTCCCCTGTGCTGTCTGGAGAAACTTTTGTTGTGGGCCCAGCCATAGTTGGACCTGAGTCTGTCCCTAGCCTACTGCTGGGGCCACAGTCAGACTGCTGTATACCTTATCTTCCCCTCTCCCAAGGCAAGACTCACTGTGGAGTGGTGTGGTCCCTGTCTGGGCTGCTTGCATACTGCCAGGCTTGTGGTGCTTCTTTGATGGGATCTGGCCAAGGGTGTATTAGAGGGGTGGATCTGCAAGGTGCATAGGCATGGGAGGGGTGGCTTAGCTAGCTTTGCAGTTGGTGGTTCCCTGCGGGAGGGGCCCCACAGCACCAGGAGGGAGGTAGGCCATTGGAGGGATGGATCCACAGAATCACAGCATTGGGGGTTTGCATGGTGCAAGCATGTTCGGTGACGGGAACTGGTTCCCTTTGGAATTTTGTCTGGGAGATGGGAAAGGGAAATGGTGCTTACCAGCACCTTTGTTCCCCTGCCAAGCTCTGTCCTTCTGGGGTTCAACACTCTCCCTCCCAGCATCCTCTCACTCTCCCCACTCTCTGAGAGCAGAGCTGTTGACTTTTAACATTCCAGATGTTAAGTCCCGTTGGCTGTCAGAACTCACAGAGTACAGCCCTTCTGCTTTTGCAAGCCAGACTTTGAGGGCTCTGCCTTGCCTGGTGGGCTGTCCCTCCACCGCCCCGGCTCCCTCCCTCCAGTCCATGTAGCATGCACCACCTCTCTGCCTTTCCTACCCTTTTCTGTGGGCCTCTTGTCTACGCTTGGCTCCAGAGAGTCCATTCTGCCAGTCTTCCAGCAGTTTTATGGGTTGTTTAGGCAGATGTGGGTGGAATCTAAGTGATCAGCAGGATGAGGTGAACCCAGCGTCCTCCTACACCACCATCTTCCTCAATCTCCTCTTTTAAGACTTATCTTGAACATTGTCTCTTGTAAGGAAACCTACCTCATCTCTCCCAGACAGAATTAGATGCTTCCTTTACTGTGTTCCCCTACCATCAGAGCATATTTCTATCTTACTGTTTTATAAATATGCATATTTTCATACTATATTGTCATGCTTAAATCCACATCTCCTCCACTGCACACTGATATCTTTAATCTAGGGATATCTGGTTCATCTTTGTGTCCAGTGCTTATTTCATTGTAGGTCCTTGGATTAGTTTCCTATTGTTATAGCAGAAAAAAAAATTACCCTAACTTTGGTGGCTTAAAACCACAGATTTATTCTCACATAGTTCTGGAGGTCAGAAGGTTGAAATAGATCTGACTGGGCTGAAAATTAGTATCAGCAGGGCTGTATTCCTTCTGAAGTCTCCAGAGGAGAATTCATTTCCTTGCCTTTTCCAGCTTGTAGAAGCTGTCTCCATTCCTTCGTTCCCAGCTACTTTCCCATCTTCAAACCTATGTAGTTTCTTCAAATACCTCTCTACCTCTTTTACTTATAAGGATCCTGATGGTTATATCAATCCAGGACAATCTCCCAAATCAATATTCTTAGCTTAATCTTATCTGCCAAGGCTATTTGCCATGGAAGGTAAAATATTCCCAGGTTCTGAGTAGTAGGACATGGGCTACTTAGGGAGCTGAGGGAAGTATTGTTCAGTTTACCACAGTGTCCAAAGAAATCTTAATCAATGAATGAAGCGTCCATATACCACAGCCCCATCCATTCTTTGAATAATGATTTCTTCGACCTGTCTGGACCTCTTTAAGCTCTGTACAATTTTTGTGGCATGGACCACAGAAGTCTGTGTGATTCTGGGTGTGAATGCTCTGTTCTTTAGACACACTTCTATAAATGATGATTTTAATTATGCTCACGATAGAAACAGTACCATTTGGCTCTCCTAAGGAATAAAAATATTGTAAAGTTTAGATTTTTACTTTTTATGAAAGTATTAGGTTTAAGTCTCATTTTTTTATATAGCCCCTCTCCCATAGTGCAACAGGGAAATACTTTGTCAGACTTATAGAAAGAGGGAGGGCAAAGGGGTACAGTTAGTGTTTGATGAGAAAAACAAAATAAGCAAGCCATTTTTATCACATGAAATACACTGAGATTTTCTGTTCTTTCTGTATTTTAAGTTTTAAAATTAACAAATGAAGAAGGAAATATATTAGTATAGTTTCCAGACAGCTTTGCCTTCTTTCTGCAACTTTTCTAATCTTTTGTCCTTTCATCCATTTTTCCCTCGCTTTTTGTTGTTCTTTGTTTTCTTTTTGGTCGTATTTGATTTAGAATAACCCTCATGATGTTTCTTTGGATTATTTTATCCTTTTTGAAGAATTTCATTTTGGGATTCTTGTTATTATTTATCCATTGTCTACTTTAATCTCTGGAAGATTCCAAATAAAAAAAATTCCCTTATCATCTTTATTTAAAACAAATTCGAAATCCACATTTTATTATAAAGACATCCATTGACTTTCTGTTGCTACTATCAGTATTAACACTGTCACTCAAAGTCCAAATTGTCAGCATCAATGTCAAAGTAAATATCAACAAAAGGTGTCATTTAGTTGCATTCAAATCACCAGAGTAATAGTGACAAGTTGGTATGTGAAAGAAAATCATTTGAATGCCATAAGGATTTGCAAGTCTCATTGGTGTCAGTTTAAAACGAATTCAAATTTTAGAAGAAATTATTATTTAAAGTCCCTGAATTTATATTTGGCAATTGCAAGAAAGCTTTAAGGTCATACAAGAAAACTGAGGTAGGATAGAAAAGTAAACTCTCACAATGGAAAAAAAAAATAATTCATATGGCAGGTATTCTATTGATTCTCAACCACTCTGGGGACTCCATTCAACCTTCCTAGGACTTTCCACCTGCAGCCCTATGGTAAGAGTGACCAGGTAATTTCGGGCACAGAAACAAATGTCAACATTCACATAAAAGGTAAAAATATTTCCATTCGCAAAATATATGATTCTCTTTCAGGGAAACTTTTCAGGAAAACTTAAGATAATCTGTTGATATCTGCTCCTAAGAAATCATTTTATAAGAGGCAAGCTGTATTTACCATAATAAATTATTATATTTTACATGAAGACGCTCACTGCTTATCTCCTTACAGTTTACCATAGCACACAACTTTTGAACATAAAAATATTACCCATCCAGGATTGATATATTTGAAATTTAAAACTTTGATGTTTTTGAAAATATATGATTCTAAAGTTAGTTTTAAAAGATATAGATTTGTCTGGACTTATATAAAAGAATATAGAGTTTCATATAAAAGTAAAAAAAAAGGGAAGATATTTTCTTCTGCTTGAGGCTTAGACCAAGAAATTCATAAAATGTGCCATATCTGTAACTTTATATGGACTACTTGAGAGAGCCTTGTTACCTTGTCAGCTTCTGGTCTTAAATTCATACTGGCACTATCGACTTTGAATTTCTGCTCAGATCAATGTATAAAGGAAAAGACACATATTAAATTTATCTTAATTTTCTCTGCCTTTTATATTATATATATTACATTATATTAATATTATATATGTATAAATTCAAAACAAGAATAGAGACAGAAAAACAGTATTGTGAGAACTAGGTAGAATTTAATGAATTATTTTAAGGTCACTTCTTTTCTTTTTTTTTTTACATTTGTTTATTTTTGAGAGACAGAGACAGAGCACAAGTTGGGGAGTGGCAGAGAGAGAAGGAGACATAGAATCTGAAGCAGGTTCCACGCTCTGAGCTGTCAGCACAGAGCCTGATGCAGGGCTCAAACCCACAAACTATGAGATCATGACGTGAGCTGAAGTCAGATGCCCAACCAACTGAGCCACCCAGGTGTCCCTTAAGGTCACTTCTAATAAATTATTAGAATTAAATTCTCAAACTTATCATAAATATACAAATGCTAAGGCTATTTTGTTTTGGCAGACACATAACCAGGAAAATTCAGATGTAAATAAGCAGCTCTTCATTGGCCATCACATGCAACATTATCTTCTAGATGTTTTCTTCACTTGTTGGATTGAGCTAAAGGTACAAGAAAAATTATGTCCGTGTACTTATTTAGCTACTTATACTATTGATATTTTTACTTTATAACTGAACATGATTTTGAGTTATTATGACTTCTAAAAGAATGAAATGAGATAAACAAAACCATGGATTTTCTTTTGTATTCAATTCTGGACTAATCTGAGTATATAAAGATATGTGTAAAAATTAATTTGGCAATAATTTAACCACTCTTTTCATCTTTTCAATCTCCACTTGGCTTTACTATCATCTTATTTACATGTTTTATTAATATAAACTGAAATTTAAAAATTTTGCTAAGACATTAACAATTAAAAGTATAGATATTTCCTTTGCCTTATTGTGTACTAGTTGAAATATATCAGTGTCTTATATTTTACAGTGGATCTCTTTTATTATTTTTAATCTTAGAAAAGATCACTGTTATCAACATAATTGAACACTTAAAATCTTTAGTAACAACCCAGAAATGTTTTTTTCTCTATTTCCTGTTTTCTTCTCTATTTCCTAGCTTTTGATAATTCCCTCAATTACTTGCTTTAAAAACTTTCTGGAACCTGCCATGTAGTTTGATGCTGTAAAATATAAAGGTTAATTTGCTAAATTGCTGAGACTTTAATTACAATACATCAGTTATGTAGACTGTTTGGCATTTCCTGTAAATTCTTCTAATTAGGAAACCCTTAGAGATTCCTATGAAAGGAGATGAAATCACCAAAATGTGTTGGCAGAGATATTTTTCCTCTTATTGAGGAAACATCATAAGCATTTGGAAAAACTTAAGAATTTTAATTTTACAGTTAAAATATTGAGTGGTATGTCTTCAAATATTTTCTGAGTTTGTTGTAATTGCTTTATTACCCTTTGTGTGTGTGTGTGTGTGTGTGTGTGTGTGTGTGTGTGTGTGTGTGTGTAGGAAAAGAAAGTGCTTACTCTGATATGGGGGAAATTATGATGGAAGAAGGAGAATTCATTTAAAAGTATGTTACAAGAGAGGATCCATAAATTGTTAGACTGTAAATTCAAAACTCAGAGTTTAGGAGGAAAAACAAATACCTTAGGTTTCTAAGTAGTGTTTTTTAAGTACACTTCATCTGTTTAATTTTTTACCAAGAGTGGAAAAGTATTTGATTCAACTTGCAACATATCTATGTAATGTCAAGAACAAAACAGAAATAAAGATGGACCACCAGGCTACCTTTTAGTCTACTCCATGTGAAACATACGTAGACTTCCTCATGGACAATAACCTTGTTATCGTAAAGTGTTGCCAAATCCCTAACTACTCATACCAACTATGCCATATGTTTTCATATATACAAAGGAAACCCCCTCAACACACTGGCACTACTGAAAAAAGTGCACATTTAATCATGGATATGACATAAATACTGAAATGTTAACTCTTTAACATTTTTACTCCTGTTTCAATCCTATTTCTGAATAATTTCCTATGTGAATAAGAGAATAGACTTGAAGGCCTGATTTATTATGAGTAAGACACTTTCCTGACAAACATCTAGGCTTTAACTACAAACCCAGTTTGCAACAGTAAAGTTGAAAGAGAGAAATGGAATGGTGTGATACTCATGGTCAGAACTGAGACTGAGAAGCAGAAGTGCCAGCTTCTCCAAGGACTGGGCAGCTTCATGCCCAGAATTGATGCAACAAGCCAGTGTTTCCTGGAAAATCTAGAAAACAAGACATGGTTAGGTTTCTGAGTTGTTTTGTGGCCAAAGGTAAGTACATTACTAAAAGTGATAACTAAAATTTATGAATTCCATTGTGTTTCAGGCAGTATGTTCAGCCTATAATCTTTAATCATGAGCCTATGGTGTATACACTAGGGTTATCCTTATTTATGCACGGGGAAAGTAAAACACAAGGAGTCTGAGAATTTTGTCAAAGGACACATGGTAAGCTGGTGTCTGAGCTTTATCTCCTGCTAACTACTTTCACCTGCAGAAAGTAATAGGAAGAGTTAAAGTCAGATTGTCAGGCCAGAGGCTGGAGTCCGGAAATTCAAAACACTGAGCAGAGTTCACAGGCAGAAGGTAAAATTCATCATGGACCTGATGTTCAGCAGAGCAAGTAAAATGCATCAACAAGAATACAATTTCTATGTCGACACTCAAGAGTTTAAAGTTTTAGGGAGTCAGTCCTGAGTAAACATAAAAAGAATAGACTTTAGAATGAGCAGTTGGAATCAGTGTCTCAAGACTCATATTGAGCAGCTGATGCAAACACAACTGATATTTGACAGCATGCCACAAAAAGTGCAGCCTGATCTCCGCCTTAGTAGCCTTATCAATGTGAATGAAGGAGAACGAGTGTAGGTGGCTGCTTCCAAAGAAAAAGGAATTGTTCAGATGCTGTGTAGCAAAGAGGTAATCTATGTTTAAAATTTTTTACTAATTAAAAATTTCATACTTAATTATTTTCAGATTTCTTTTTTTACTTAATGTCATTTTTTCTATTCCAGAATCATCCACGAGACCATGTTACATTTAATCATCATGGTGTCGTAGTCTCTTATTGACTGCAACAATTTCTGAGGTTTCCATGTTTTTAATGACCTTGACAGTTTTGAGAAATATTGATCAGATATTTTGTAGAATTCCCTATGATTGGTATTTGTCCAATTTTTTTCCTTGTAATTAAATTGAAGTTGTGGGTTTTGGGAAAGAAGATCACAAAGGTAGTGTCCTTTTCATTCCATTCATCATATCAAGAGTACATGCCATCAACATGACATTATTGTTCACGTTAGCCTTGATTACCTGACTGTGGCAGTGTTTGTCAGATTTCTCTGACATTAAGTTCCAGTTTCCTCCCCCTTTCCATACTATACACTTTAGAAAGAAGTCACTATGAACAGCCCACACTTAAGAAATGGAAAATTTTACTCTACCTCCTTGAAGATGAAATATCTACACAAATTATTTAGAATTCTTCTGCATGGAAGATCTGTTTTTTCTCCTCATTTATTTATTTGTTTAATAATTTTTTATACCAGTCTGGACTCATGGGTGTTTATTTCATACTTTGGATTAAAATCTAATATTGCTTTATTTACTTTCTTGTTCAAATTATTGCAACTTTGGTCTTGGAAACTCTTTTAGTTGCCACCTGTGTCTCTTTGACACCCCATCATTGTATTTACTTTTTGTTTTTTGTGATTGTTTACTTCCTAATATCCCAGAATGGTTTCGTTTCATTTTACATATTCCCTGCCCCAATCCTAAATTCAGCTAGTTCTCCAAGGAGACCTAATACCTTTCATTGCTATTGAAGTGTCATTTTCTCCAGGACCTCTGAGCATCTGACCCATGTACATATATTTATCCATATGTATTTCTATATATAATCATCTGTTTCTAAATTAGGCTGAACATGACTTCACACTGATTCTCCAACTCTAATTCATCACCACACAGGTCATTCTAACCCTCTTTCCTTGCTATTCTGGAACCTCCTTCTCCAGTGATAAAACAGATTTCCTGTATTTGTTAATCCACTCAGTTGTTCAATTCCAGCTTACATAACAGTGATTCACCCATGGAAAACAACTTTATTTATGTGCTTATTTACAGTTTTCTTCCTTTAATATAATACACTTCATTCATTTCCAGAGCTACTCAAGTTAGCATATCTTTTCCCCTCTGCCTTCAGTGAGGTTGTTTCATACATGTAATACAGTTAGATTCTTCTGTCACATCACATCTTCTTTCCTGGGATCCTCAGATCTACTAAACTATTTTTATAAGAATTTGTGTGCATTAAAGTTACAGCACTCTTTGTGCTGTAAAGTTCTGAGATTTGACTAAAACATAGGGTCATTTATCAATCATAATATTGCACAGAAGAGTTTCACCATCATAAAAATGACTTGTGCCTCATGTATTCAGTCCTTGCCCAATGAACTGCTGACAACCACTGATCTTTTTACTGTCTCCGTAGTTTTGCCTTTTCCATAATGCCTATAGTTGGACATACACTATGCAGCTTTTTTAGATTGACTTCTTTCAGTCAATAATATGCATTTAAGATTTCTCCATGTCTTTTCATGGTTTGCTGGCTTATTTCTTTTTAATGCTGAATAATATTCCATTGTCTGGTTGTACCATAGTTTATTTATCCATTCACCTAGCAAAAGGCATGTTCTTTGTGCAAACTTTTGTGTGGGCAAAACACCAAGGAGAGTGATTCCAGGATTGCATAGTTTTATAAGAAACCTCCAGACTCTTCTAAAGTGGCTGTAACATTTTACATTCCCACTAGCAGTTCATGACATTTCTTCTTGTCCTACATCCTCACCAATATTTAGTGTTGTCATTGTTCTGGATTTTGGATTTTGGTGTGTAGTAGTATTTCATTGTTTTTTAAATTTGCATTTCCCTAGTAACATATGATGTGGAGCATGTTTTCATATGCTTATTTGCCATCTGTATATCTTCTTTTGTGAGGTGTCTCTTTAGGTCTTTTTAAAAATTATTTTCTTTACTTAATGCTGAATTTTAAGACTTCTTTGTATATTTTGGATAACAGTCCTTTATCAGATGTGTCTTTAGTAAATGCTTTCTCCTAGTGTATAGCTTGTCTTTTCATTCTCTGAACAGTGTCTTTAACAGAGCAAAAAAAAAAAAAAAGAAGTCTAGTAAACTCCAGCTTATTAATTATCTCTTTCTTTCCTTTGGTTTGTATCTAAGAAGTCAGTGTCAAAGCCAAGGATCATCCCCATTTTCTCCTATGTTATCCTCTAGGAGTCTTATAGGCTTGTGTTTTACATTTAGGTTTGTGATTCAGTTTGAGTTAATTTTTGTGAAGGGTGTAAGATCTGTGTCTAGATTCTTTTTTAAAATTTTTTGCATGTATTTGACAGTTGTTCCAGTGCTTTTTGTTGAAAAGACCATCTTTCTCCATTATCTTTGTTCCTTTTTCAAAGATTAGTTGACTGTCTTTGTGTGGCTGTCTCTTGGACTTTATTCTGTTTCAAGATCTATTTGCCTATTCTTTCGCCAATACCAATCTTGATTACTATAGTTTTATTGTAAGTCTTAAATTTGGGTGGTGTCAGTCCTCCAACTTTGTTCTTCTCATTCGACATTCTGTTGGTTATTCTGGGTCTTTAACTTCTCTCTATAAACTTTAGAATCAGTTTGTAGATACTACCAGAATAACTTGCTGGGATTTTGATTGGGATTGTACTGAATTTTAGATCAAGTTGGAAAGAACTTCTATCCTGACAGTATTGAATCTTTCTATATATTTAGATGGAATCTGATTTCTTTCATCACATATTTCATATAAGGGTTGCAAATGTAAATGGTACTGTATTTTAAATTTCAGATTCCACTTGTTCAATACTGGTATGTAGGAAAGCAATTGATTTTTGTGTATTAACCTTGTATCTTGTGACCCTGCTATAATTGCTTATTCATTCTAGGAGAGGTGTTTTTGTTTGTTTGTCTGGTTGGGTATTTTTGGCCAATACTTTCAGATTTTCTTCATAGACAATTGTGTCATCTGTGAATAAAGAAAGTTTTATTGCTTTTTTTTTCCTGATCCAAATACCTTTTATTTCCTTTTATTGTCCTACTGCATTAACTAGGATTCATTCTTATTTTGACTTGTAATTATTCAAATGATATTCAAATGACAAATGATATCGAACATCTTTCCTTATGCTTTTTTTTTGTCATTTTCGAGTATTCATTGTGAGGTATCTGTTCAGATCCGTTGCCTATTTGTTAATCAGTTCTTTCTTGTGTGGAATTTTGGAGGTTTTAAACAATGTTTTTGGCAAATCCAAACATATTTTGATAAGTCTTTTTTCAGATAGGTGTTTCATGTGCTTGAAAATATTTTCTCCCCATCTGTTGCTTGTCTTTTCATTCTTTTAACAGTGTCTTTTAAAGAGGAGAATTTTAGGGATGGCTGGGTGGCTCAGTTTGTGAGCCTTCAACTCTTGGTTTCAGCCCAGGTCATGATCCCAAGGTGGTGGGATTTAGCCCTGCATCATGGAGACTGATTAAGATTCTCTCTTTCTCCCTCTGCCCCCTCCCCTACCATATTTGCTCACTCTCTCACTAAAATAAAAAGAAAAGAGAGAGGAGAATTTTAATTTTTTTTTTAATTTTTTTTTTCAACGTTTATTTATTTTTGGGACAGAGAGAGACAGAGCATGAATGGGGGAGGGGCAGAGAGAGAGGGAGACACAGAATCGGAAACAGGCTCCAGGCTCTGAGCCATCAGCCCAGAGCCCAACGCGGGGCTCAACGCGGGGCTCGACGCGGGGCTCGAACTCACGGACCGCGAGATTGTGACCTGGCTGAAGTCGGACGCTTAACCGACTGCGCCACCCAGGCGCCCCAGGAGAATTTTAATTTTAATAAATTATAAACTATCAATATTTTTTTTCTTTCATGGATTTTACTTTTAGTGTTATATCTCAAATTTCATCACCAAAAACAATGTCATGGAGATTTATTCTATCATCTAGAACTTTTATAATTTTGCATTTTACTTTTATGTCTAATAATTATCTTAACTATTTTACTTTTGTGAAATATGTAATTTATTTGTCTAGATTTTTTTTATTTTTGCATATGGATGTCCAATTATGCCAGCACTACTTTTTGAAAGGACTGTCCTTTTTCTACTGATCTGGAATTTGTCCAATATTCCACTGAATTGTGTATTTGTCAATAATCAGTAGAATACATTTATGCAGGTCTATTTCTGGGCTCTCTATTCTGTTGCATTGATCTATTTGTCTAATATTTTATCAACAGCACACTGCCTTGATTTCTATAGTTTTACATTAAGTTTTGAAATTGGTAGTTTTAGTTCTCCAATTTTGTTTGTCTTAGTTAGTATTGTATTGTATAGTGTGGACATTTTAACTTTTTATATAAACTTTAGAGTTGTTTTGTTGCTATCTCCAAAATATTTTGCTGGGATTTGGATGGGGATTGCACTGAACCTACAGAACAATTTAAGAAGAATTAACATATAAATAATATTGAGTCTTTCAATTAATAAACATGGACTATTTCCTCTTTTTTTAAGATCTTCTTTGATTTATTTCATCAGTGCTTTAAAATTTTCAGCATGCTGAACTTGTATGTTGTGTTCAATTTATAGTTAAGTATTTCATTTAGCTTCTTGCTATTATTAATAGTATATTTTTATATCAAGTTTTTGTTGGTCATTGTTAATATATAGGAAAGAAATTACCTTTGTGTGGTAACCTTTTATCCTATGATCTTTCTACATACTCACTTTTTAGGCTCAGGATTTTTTCATTGATTCTTTGGGATGTTTTACATAGATAAGTATATCATCTGCAAATAAAGAGAGATCTATTTATTTATTTCCAGTTTCTATATCTTATATTTCTTTTTCTTATTTCACTGCATAGTTTGTGATGTTGAATAGGAGTGAAGGGAGAGTGCATCTTTGCTGTGTTCTCTTGGGACAGTGTCCAGTCTTACTACTAACTATGAAATTAGCTATTGTTTTTGTAGGTGTTCTGTATTAAATTGAGGACATCTCCCTATGTTTCTAGTTTGCCAGGAATTTTTATCACAAGAACTGAATTTTGTCAAATGCTTTTTTGGCATTAGTTGATATGATTGTATGATATCTTCTTTAGCTTGTTGAAGTGGTGCATTGTTTTTATTGAGTTTTTCAAATGTTGAACCAGTCCTGCATACTTAGAATATGTCTTACTTTATCATAATGTGTAATTCTTTTTATATTGTTGGATTCCATTCACTGCTATTTTGTTGCTGATTTTTATGTCTATGTTTATGAGAAATATTAGTCTGTAGTTTTCTTTTCTTGTAATATTTTTATTTCCTTTGTGTATTATGGCAAGGATGAACCCATAAATTGAGTTCTATTTTTTGGAAAGGATTGTAGAAAATTGGCATCATTTCTTACTTGAAAGTTTGCGACAATTCGCCAATGGTACAATTATTATTTATTCCATGTCTTTAATAGATATAACATTATTCGGATTATCTACATTTCCTTGTTTTAGTTTTGATAGTTTATGTATTTCATGCAACTGGTTCATTTCATATAAGTTATCACTTATAAATACAGAGTTGCTTCTAGTATTCCTTTTAATGTCCAAGAAATCGGTTAATAATAACCTTTCTTTCATTTCTGATGAAGATAACTCATTCTCTTCTCTCTCTTCTAAGAACTGTCAAATTTAATTAATTTCTGCACTAATTTTTATTATTCTTTATTTCTCTTACTTTTAGGCATATATTTTCTTATTTCTTTAGTTTCCTAAAGTGGATGCTTAGGTTATTAGTGTTAGAGCTCTTTTCTAACATATGAATTTCTAATATATGAATTTAATACTATAAACTTTCTTCTAAGCACCATTACATCTATCCCCCAAATTTTTTTAGGTAGAATTTTCATATTCATTTAATTCAAAATATGCTTTAATTCCTTTTGATACTTTTTTTGACTGATGTGTTATTTAGAAATGTAGAATTGTATTTAAGCTGTATTTGGTGATTTTTTAATTATTTTTTTTATTGACTTCTGGTTATTTCTATCAAGAACACACTCTGTACAATTTCCATTTTTTAAATTTCTAAAACTCTTTATGACCCAAAATGTAATTTATTTTGGTGAATGTTTTATGTGAGATTGAGAAGAAAGTGTATTCTCAATCTCACATAAGTGTATTTTTGCTGCTATTAGATTAAGTAATCTTTAAATGTCAATTATATTCAGTAGATTGATAGTACATTCAATAGATCAAATCATTGATTTTCTGCCTGCTTGATCTGTTAATTATTAAAAGTGGAGGGGCACCTGGGTGGCTCGATAGGTTAAGCATCCTACTGCAGCTCAGGTTGTGATCTCATGGTTTGTGGGGGTCAGGCCTGCATCAGGCTCTGTGCTAACAGCTCAGAGCCTGGTGCCTTCTTAGGATTTTTGTGAGTCCCTCTTTCTCTGCCTCTCCCTGTTCACACTGTCTCTATGAAAAATAAGTAAACATTTAAAAGTGGATTGTTTAAGTCTCCAGGTATAATAGTGGATTTCTTTATTTCTTTTTTAAATTGTTTCAGTTTTTGCCTCAAGTATTTTGATGTTATGTTGCTATGTACATGCACTTTTAAGATGCTGTCCCTTCTGTGGAGATAGATTTATTGTCATTATGTCCTTTTTATACCTGGTAATTTTCCTTGAATGAAATTAACATAGTAACTCCAGTGTCCATTTAATTATTGTTAGCATGATATATATTTTTACTTTTAATTTATTTTATTCTTTACATTTATTTTTATTTTTTAAATTAATTATTTCAAATTTACATCCAATTTAGTTATTATATAGTGCAGTAATGATTTCAGGAGTAGAATCCAGTGACTCATCCCCCACATATAACACCCAGAGCTCATCCCAACAAGTGTCCTCCTTAATGTCCCCTGCCCATTTAGCTCATCCCCCCCCACCTGAATGCCTCCAGCAACCCTCAGTTTGTTCTCTGTATTTAAGAGTCTCTTATGTTTTGTCACCCTCCGTGTTTTTATATTATTTTTGCTTCCATTACCTTATGTTCATCTATTTTGTATCTTAAATTCCACATATGAGTGAAGTCACATGATATGTGTCTTTCTCTAATTTTGCTCAGCATAATACACTCTAGTTCCATCCACCTTGTTGCAAAATGGCAAGATTTCATTCTTTCTGATTATTGAGTAATACTCTATTGTATATACATATCACATCTTTATCCATTCATCTGTCGATGGACATTGGGTTCTTTTCATACTTTGGCCATTGTTGGTAACACTGCTATAAGCATTTAGGTGCATGTGCCCCTTCGAAACAGCATTTTTGTATCCTTTGGCTAAATACCTAGTAGTGCAATTTCTGGGTCACAGGGTAGTTTTATTTTTAATTTTTTGAGGAACCTCCATACTGTTTTTCAGAGTGGCTGCACCAGTTTGCATTTCCACCAGCAGTGCAAAAGTGTTATTTCTCTGTATCCTCACCAACATCTGTTGTTGCCTGAGTTGTTAATGTTAGCCGTTCTGACAGGGGTGAGGTAATATCTCATTGTAGTTTTGATTTGTATTTCCCTGATAATTAGTGATGCTGAGTATCTTTTTATGTGTCTTTTAGCCATCTGGATGTCTTCTTCAGAAAGGTGTTTATTCATGTCTTTTGCCCATTTCTTCACTGGGTTATTTGTTTTTTGGGTGTTAAGTTTGATAAGTTCTTTATAGATTTTGGGCACTAACCCTTTATCTGATATGTCATTTACAAATACCTTCTCCCATCCCATCGATTACTTTTAGTTTTGCTAATTATTTCCTTCACCATGCAGAAGGTTTTATCTTGATGTGGTCCAATTTGTTCATTTTTGATTTTGTTTCCCTTGCCTCTGGAGACATCTTGAGTAAGAAATTACTTTAGCCGAGGTCAAAGAGTTTGTTGCCTGCTTTCTCCTTTGGGATTTCTATGGCTTTCTGTTCATCTGTTCTGCATCCCAGAGGTTTTGGGCTTTTGTGTTATCGTTTTCATTGGCTCCATGTACTTTTTAATTTCCCCTTTAACTTCTTGGTTAACCCATTAATTTTTTAGTAGAATGGTCTTTAATCTCCAAGTATGTGTTGTCTTTCCAAAGTTTTTCTTGTGTTTGATTTTGAGTTTCATGGTGTTGTAGTCTGAAAATATGCATGGTATGATCTCAATCTTTTGTATTCGTCAATGGCTGATTTGTGTCCCAGTATGTGATCTATTCTGGAGAATCTTCCATGTGCACTCAAGAAGAATGTGTATTCCACTGCTTTAGGATGAAATGTTCTGAATATATCTGTTAAGTCCATCTGCTCTAGTATTTCATTTATTCTATTTTATTGGAATTTTTTTAATGTTTAAATGTTTTCTTACATCTTTTCTTTCCTTTTCCTTTTTTCTCTATTCTGGCAAGCTTCTTTCAACAATCAGACCAAATCAAACTTCATTTGATTTTTTGTGTTGTTTTAAAGTTTTTCATTAATTTTTTTTTATTTTATTAATTAGTTTTCCTCCTCTAAAATGGCAAAATGAAAGAATTCACCCCAAAAGAAAGACTAGGGAGAAATGATGGCCATGGACTTAGTACAGATATAAGTAAGATGTCTGAACTAGAATTTAGAGTCATGATAAGAATACTAGCTGGGTTTGAAAAAAGCATAGAATCCCTTTCTGTGGAGCTAAAAGAAGTAAAATCTAGTCAGCATGAAATTACAAATGCTATACAGAGAAAGACAGATACCATATGTTTTCACTCTTATGTGGATTCTAAGAAACTTAACAGAAGACCATGGGGGAGGGGAAGGGGAAAAAAAGTTATAGAGAGGGAAGGAGGCAAACCTAAGAGACTCTTAAAAACTGAGAATAAACTGAGGGTTGTTGGGAGGGTGGGGGGAGGGGAAAGTGGGTGATGGGCATTGAGGAGGACACCTGTTGGGATGAGCACTGAATGTTGTATGGAAACCATTTTGACAATAAATTTCATATTAAAAAATTTAATTAAATAAAAATGCTATAACCAAGATGCAATCTCTAATGGATGCCACAGTGGCAAGGATGAATAAAAGCAGAGTAGCAAATCAGTGATATAGAAGACAAACTTATGGATAATAATAAAGCAGAAAAAAAAAGGAAACTAAGGCAAAAGAGCATGATATAAGAATTAGAGAACTCAGTGACTCATAAAAAGGGAATAATATCCAAATCATAGGAGTCCCAGAAGATAAAAAGAGAGAAAAAGGGGAAGTAGGGTTATGTGAGCAAATCACAGAAGAAAACTAACCTGAGGAAAGACACAGACATCAAAATCCAAGAAGCACAGAGGACTCCCATTAGATTCAACAAAAACCAACCACCAACAAGGTATATCATAGTCAAATTCACAAAATACTCAGGCAAGGAAAGAATCATGGAAGCATCAAGGGAAAAAAAGTCCTTTACCTACAAGGGAAGACAGATCAGGTTTGCAGCAGACCTATCCACAGGCCAGAAAGGAGTGGCAGGATATATTCAACGTGCTGAATCAGAAAAATATGCAAGCAAGAATTCCTAATCCAGGAAGGCTTCTCATTCAAAATAGGAGAGATAAAGAGTTTCCCAGACAAAGAAAAACTAAAGGAGTTTATGACCACTAAACCAGCCCTGCAAGAAATTTTAAGGGGGACTTTCTGAGGAGAGAAAAGTTGAAACAAAACAAAACAAAAAGACCAAAAGCAACAAAGACTAAAAAGGGCCAGAGAACACCACCAGAAACACCAACTCTACAGGCAACACAGTGGCACTAAATCCATATCTTTCAGTACTCACTCTAAACATCAATGGACTAAGCGCTCCAATAAAAAAACATAAGGTATCAGACTGGATAAGAAAACAAGATCCATCTATATGCTGCTTACAAGAGACCGATTTTAGACCTAAGACACCTTCAGATTGAAAGTCAGGGGATGAAGAACCATCTGTCATGCTAATGGTTGCCAAAAGAAAGCTGGAGTAGTCATACTTATATCAGAATATCTAGATTTTAAAATAAAGACTTTAACAAGATATGTCATAATTAAGGGGTCTATCCACCAAGAATACTTAACAATTGTAAACATCTATTTCCTCAATGTGAAGGCACTCAAATATACAAATCAATTCATCACAAATGTAAAGAAACTCGTTGATAATAATACCATAATAGTAGAGAACTTCAACATCCCACTTACAACAATGGGTAGATCATCAAAGCAGAAAATCAACAAAGAAACAATGGTTTTGAATGACACACTTTATTCTTTACTTTTGATGTTTCAGCATACAGTTGGATCATTTTTTTTAATTCACTCTGACAATGTGTCTTTTAATGAATGTATTTATACCATTCACATTTAAAGTGATACCGATAAAATTTTAGTAATATCTACTCTGATTGTAACTGTTTTATATTCATTGCATTTGTTTTCTTGTTTTTCCTCCTTTTTTCCTGCTTTCGCTGGTTTTAATTGAGCATTTCAACATTTTATGGTTTCATTTAATCTTTTCTCATAAGAAATCAATTACACATCTTGGTTTTTTTTTTAAGGTGATTTTACTAGAGTTCACTGTACATTTTTAAGTGACATAAGGCCTCCTTCTAATAAAATGTAGTACAGATATCTTAAAACGGAGTATATCTAATTCTTCCCACACATTCCTCATGATATACTGTTATTCATTTCATTTATGTTAGTCTCTTTCACCTGTTTTTCTTGCCTTTTGGTATGCAGTGTAATTTTCTTTTTTGTCTAAAGATGGACATGTATTGGGTAACGGGAACTACTGAAGTTAATAGGCCTTTAGTTTGAGAATTAGTGTGAGAATTCATACTCTGCCTAGCAGCTGCATTGTGCTTAATATTTGCTATAACTGTAGGTGCCAGAAGCTTCAGAATCCTCTTGTGCACTTGTGTTTGTTTCCCCTCTTGACTTTGGTCTTCCCTAAGTACTTTTCCTCAAAGTGACTCTGTCTTGCAATCCTCAGCTATAATTCACTGTTACTATATTGGAGTCTTGTTGATTTGGTAGAAAGGTGTGGGGAAGGGAGAACATTCTACAATTTGTTAAAAATTAAATCTAATTCTTTTAATGCTCCCAAGTTTCTGAGATATGGTCTTGATAAATGTTTGTCCAGTTAAGTATAGTACTCCTCCATGTCCCTAATCCCTTCCCTGATAGCAGCATTCTGGATGTAATGTTTGGCACTTTGAACCCTACTGACTAATTGAATATTTTTCTGCCATAGATTAGAGAGAAAGATAAGGGAGCTGGTTTGTCTTTCTTCTAGTTGGGTTAAAACTCTGGGGAAGTATTTTCCCTCTTGAGAGTAGGAGAAGTTGTGGAGAGGGCTCTGGGATATTTCACAATAATGCCCTTCCCCTCTTGCCAGAGCTACAGGTAGATCTTTTTGGGATTCACCATAAGAATCTCATGGGATTCCTGGAGATAAAGCAAAAGAATTGTGGGATCCCTCTTAAGACTATGGTCGTCCTCCCAGAGTTTCTTATCTGGAAGCTCATCCACATTGATCTTCCAACAGTTTCTAGAAATTACCATTTAAATGTTCTTAAAGTTTAGGATGCAAGCAATTTCTGCTTCAGATAAGCAGAACTCCTTTCTGTCTCTGAATTCACCTGTCTCTACAGATTTCCAGATTGCAGTCTGCCCTGAAATTTCAATAATCTGATGATTTTGAGAAAAATGGTTTTTACTTTGTCCAGTGTTTTATTTTTTCTTGCAATGACAGAAGAGATGACTTCCAAGCTATTTACATATTGGAGCTGAATCCAGAAGTCACTGAAAAGTCCTTGAAATATGTCTTTTCTTCTCTTAATTTCCATTTTAGACCTCTTAAGAAACTCAAAATAAGCAGACAATATATTCTTTTCTTTTAAGAACTAACAATTTAAATAGAAATATCACATATTCACATGTATATACATATATGACATTTTGGAGTGCATAATTAATTATACTTAATTTGTAGGTCCTCATCTGTCTGCAATGTGAATTTTCTGGAAAATTGATGTTTCTTGAAAATCTTGTTTTAATTAATAATTTATACTTCTCTTGATGGTGACACAAAGTTGTTTATATATACATATATAGAAATTTATATATATATAGTTATTTATATACAGTCACTCATATCTTTAGTTATTTATGTATACATATACATATACATATACATATACATATACATATACATATACATATACATATACATGTATTAGCCTAACATGCCCTGAGAAAAACGTCAAGTCTTATTTCCCTTCATGCTGTTTTTCCAGTCTACTCTTCATTAGTAGAACTCTTCATTCCAGAACTACTCTGAGTTCTTGGGTTGGCTTTCAGGTTTCATATATTTCATGTGAATATGAAATCTTCATATGTTTTGGCTTTCATAGTTTTCCTGTTCATTTTAGGTTTCAGGTGATACTTCTTCATGCTACCTATTTGCTTCCATTAGGAGCAAAGCCTATGAGGAGCCAGCCTGTGAAAACTGTGTATAAAATAAGTAAACTGCTTTCGTTATGTCCTGACAGATCATGTTATCAGCAAATTAATAAACTTTGAGATGTATGTTTTGGGTATTTTTTTAACACTTTTGCTAATTATGTTGTTCTCAACTTTGTCCTGAATAAGTACAATTTTCCAGGTAAGAAATGTGTGGATAAATAGGGTGCTGTGAGCTGCCTCAAATCCTTGTGTGATAAACAAAATAATTCTGAAGACATACCAAATAAGACCCTTAAAATTGTGATTAAAATTCGAAGTCTGCTCATTAATTCTGTACAATTTGCTTCATTAAATTTATGAGAATTTGAATTCTTACACTTTATATTTTCAGTCTGACTTTATGATTTTAATTAAAGAAAATAATTTAACCGAGTCTTTGTAAAAAAACATAATTTTCTCACTAATATATTAAAAACAAATTTCCTACACTATCCCTTTAAATATTATTAATACAACAAAAGAATTGCCAACAAGCATATATTTTTAAACACACACTGGGCTCTCAGGGACTACTCAGATTTCCTTTAATGAAAGAAGACAGGTGTGAATCTGGGCATCTTTCAAAGATGGTGTAACAGGATACACATATTCATTCTTCCAAATTTTATTTCTGTTGGCAATGGTTAATTTTTCTACTACTCTCCATTTTCCTCACTTAATGATGTTTTGCTAATAGCATCACTAAAGCCCACTTGGACAGAGGTAATATTTGATAAAAGCAGATGGATCCATATTAAACTGACTAGGAGCCAAGGGAACTCGAGGTCAGTTGTTCCTACCAGGATTTCATTAGGGGTTTGCATTCCAGGAAATACTTGCCTTCAGTGAACAAAGCTACTGTGAAAAGTAATATGTAAGACTGACTTTTAGAATTTCCTGATAATAACACAAATTCATTTGGGGATCATAAGGATAGCTTGTTAACCTGACAGGAAGCTGGGATACATAAGGGAGTTGGGTATTAAAGATCCACATGTGATGATCTCTTACTGCATCTGTACTTTCCGTGACCTTCTGTAAGGAAAAGCATACTCAGCCAGAAACCTTTACATCCCTAGTACATAATGCTCAAAGAGTTCTGAATTTAGTAATAGATGCGCAGGTGTGATTTGAGGTTAGTGAGCAGTAAGAGACTGAGTCACCAGCATTATATTATATGAGTCAGAGCTGGGGGGAAAATCACAATTCATTGAACTCAAAAAGTTATATGCCTGATTTCTCCTGAGCCCATAATTTTAGAGTGGTAATCAGGCATTCTGCATACTTTTTAGGTGCCCATGAGTTTATTCTTCTGATTCCTTTGGAATGTAAATAGAAATTCATTTTTTCCACTCTTCTTTGACAACCACTGAAGCTATATCAATGAATCAACAACTTAAGTCCTTTTTCATGAGTAAAATAACAACTGCTTTGTTAAATAAACACAAGTAAATTTTGAAATTAACTTAGAGTATACTTATCAAAGATCATTCTGTATTCACTAGTTTAACTTATTTATATTTTATATTTACTCTTGAGGTTTTATTTTGAGTTTATATTAGGGTTAAGAATTAACACTGAGTTTTAAAATGCCATTGAATTGTTTTTGTAAATTCAGTGTGTGTTTACAAGGCTTTTGAATTCTGACCTCTATTATAAGGAAAGTTTCTTAGTTTCTCATGTCCTAGGGAACCCTCCTCCCCACCCTACTGCTGTTGCCAACCAAACCTTCCAAATAGCTGTTTGATTCCTTAAGTGGGGCCAAGGGGAATGAGCCTGATCTATCAAATGACTCAGAGTCAATAAAGAAAACTGGGTACTATAAAGAGGAGACCCAGTACAGTCGTTCCAAGTTGCACCTGTGTCTCCACTCAGAATGGAAATGGAGCATAGGAAATTTCAGGGACTTGTCAAGATCAATCTTCTAATTGTTGGCAGAACCCTATACACTATGTATGAATGCCTGTCCAAACTAGCAGTGGGATGATTAACCCTGTATATGAGAATCACAGCAAGAAAAGCACGACTGTCTTTTACTCACTAGATACTCTCGCTTTTATCTCCAATACTGAATCCAAACCTGTTTCAAATGTGAGTTTTTAATTCAATGATTATGAAACTTATTCAATTGCAGAATCTCTTATAAAGTCCTCCTGTTAACCTCTAGAAATAAAAAGGGGGCAAATAATTGGTCAAATAAATTAGAAAATGCTTTATACTTTTAAAGAGTTACACACATTAACATGTTAAAGCTTTTTACCACTCTTTCCCAAGCTTTTTCAAAAGCTAAGTAGCCATTCTTAAACAGAAAGTGCATTTAGAAATAGCAGTCAGGCAAAAACTTCCTGAATTTCTTTCAGCCTTGTAGACCCAAATGGTCCTTATTCTAAGAAACACGATTTGCCTTTTTCCTCCTTAACTCAATCACAGTAAGAAATAATATTGTAAGTTTTACTAAAATTGAGAAAACAGTAATCTCTAGAGATTTTTTTAACATGACAGCCTAAACCCAATATGAACATTTTAATTTCACATGTACATTTATTAAAGATCTTGTTTTTAGTAAAAGGAAGGCATTTTAAGTGTATTCTTCATTATTATCAATATATTTCATTTGAAGTTTAGTTTTGTATCTGTACGTATACTTGAGAATCCAGTACTGGAACTTTTAAATAAGACAATTTTAACAATTATCTTTAATTATTGATCTTACCTTAGCTGGCTCATTTGATAAAAACAAAAGGTCAGGTGTCAGTGGATGAAGTTAATATCATAAAGCTTTTTTCCCTCATTTTATAGGTATATACATTGACCTCTATCTGGCATTAAGTGCAATGCACAGAGATCTACATTACGATTAAAGAGGTGATGAAATATCTAACTTAGGAGTTGGACAGTTACAGGAAAATGGCCTTATGTAAAAAGTCTTTATAGTTTATCATTGTAAACTTGCTAAGATACAAATGTTTAACCCCTCAAGAGGAGGAGCCATTTCTATTACAAACCATTAAAGAAAATTGAGCTTCTTCACGACTTAGATTCTGTTAATATTCCTGCACTTAAGCTACCAGTGTTTTAAGGGGTGAGGTTTGTTGAAATTTTGTGCAAAACTTCATACTTTTCTTTATAGTAAATCACACACTAATTGGTGTAAACGTTTGACTAGTGATTTGGATATTGAAATACTTGCAACTCAATAGGAAGATCATTTATTAGGGACCAGAATTGGATCACCAACCACTGTTGTGTGGAAGGAAAGGGAGAAGACAAGGCTTAAAATTATAACCAACTACCTCAGTTAGTTGAACTACTTGGATTTGCATGTCCCTTCCTTGTCTGCTCTTGTAGGACTTTACCATGCATTATGGTCACATATCTGGAAATGAGCCCAAAATGGCATGAAGAAAACCTTGTCTCTGAATATATCACCTGACTCACAATTGGATCCAAGAAAACCAATGCTAATAATTTTCAGAGTTCAAAGAGTAATGCTGAATTTTTCTGATTAAAAAATATTATAGAATTATGTTAAATGGTGGGAAAAAGTATGCTGAGTACAGAATGATGTATCTTCTATTCTACTTCTATTCACACTTTCCAGGATAACTCTCTTAACTGTGTGTGTTTTTACTTTTCTGATGGATAACACCATAATTCTAAAACAATGCTTTATTTTCAAATGTTCTTCTACTTTAGTCTCTGGCTCTTTATTCACTTCTTGATATAAAAAGTAAGAGTTTGTCCCATTTTCTATTTCCCTTCTTCAATTCTCCTCCACTGGAATTGTCATCTTATAATTTTTAATTCTCCTACCAATGCCATTTGCAACTTTAAATAATATAATTAGTATTTCTTATTACATTAACTTTAGAATTTATTAATCTCAAATAAAGAAATGGTATATCTACGGCCTTCCAGTACCCTACCCCTCTTTTGTTAGCACATACATTGTTTTTATGTCATCAAATTTCATTATTGCCTTTTTTCATAACAATAATGCAATGTTTAGTATTGGAATACAGGTTTCTTTTTCCACTCAGCCTTTTACAACAAAATACTACAGACTGGGTGGCTTATAAACAACAGAAATTTACTTCTCAAAGTTCTGGAGGCTAGAAGTCCAAGATTAAGGGTTCTGGTACGGTCAGGTTCTGGCGAAGGCCATCCTCTGAGTTGCAGACTGTCAGCTTCTGCATGCGTCCTCACTTGGTGGGAACAACAAGACATCTCTCTCAGGTCTCTTTTAGAAAAAGTTTTACATTCTATGGTAGATAAAATGTTACTTCTTATATAAGTATTCACTCCTTTTATCAAAAGTCAATTTTTTTTTCTTTTTTAAATTTTTATTTGTTATTTAATTTTCTTTTTTTTTTTTTTTTTTGCTTTTTTAAAATTTACATTCAAGTTAGTTAGCATATAGTGCAACAATGATTTCAGGAGTGGATCCCTTAGTGCCCCTTACCCATTTAGCCCATCCCCTCTGCCACAACCCCTCCAGTAACCCTCGGTTTGGTCTCCATACTTAAGAGTCTCTTATATTTTCCCCCTCCTTGTTTTTATATTATTTTTGCTTCCCTTCTCTTGTGTTCATCTGTTCTGTGTCTTAAAGTCCTCATATGAGTGACGTCATATGGTATTTGTCTTTCTCTGACTAATTTCTTTTTTTTTTTTCACTTTTTTCTCAAAAGTCAATTTTAATCTCAGTCTACATTGTGCTGTATTATCCTGCTGCTTTGTAACAATTTGTGCTCTTTATGCCTTTTTGTATGACAACTAGATATCCAACTGACATTGAACTGACAATTCTACAAAGTACAAACCTCATGTTACCTTTTGAAGGTAATTTAAGTTTTGTGTCTGGGAATTCAGTGAAGTCACATAACTTTTCTGAAGAAAGCAAAATAGGTATATTTAGCAACGAATCTGGCTTTAGGGTTCAACCGTATAAGATCCTTTACAAGCACTAGATGCTGAAACTAAAAACTAAATGATAAAAGCTTATTTTTAAGAACTGTCTCAAGTTTCTTAATTTTTAAAACAGTCACGCTCATAAAGGAAACCAAGAATTTTTTTAATTGGAAAAAAAATCCATGATTCTTATGCAGTAAATAGAAGTAAATACTATATAGGAAAACCCATCTATTTGAAAACATGGCTATATCAGAAGAGGATTATTATTTAGAGATCCTACATGTGACAGAATTGTAAGGAGTATAAATACATGTTGCTCTGAGTCAGCAAGACAAAGTAAAGGAGTATTTCAATAGTCTATATATTCATATGTATGGACTAAATCAGAGTAAAGCAAGGTTAACAAAATTTAAGGGTAATTTAAAGATAGCATTTCTAAAATAATTTGAATATTAGGTCAGTTGGTAGTTTTCAGTAGGTAAAAGACACTTCTTATGTTTTTAAAATGTGAATATGGGGAAAAGGCTCAATACTAATACCAGTGTTTGCATGTGACATTGCATGTTTTGACCTCTCAATTGTTTTCATTTATAGATGAAAGGTTTGAATTATTTCAATAATTGGAGTTCTGCTTTTTGAGAGGCCTTACAATGGAACCAGGACTCACTGTTTTGAGGGAACTATTGATATTATATTATAACTGGTCCTTAATACAATTTAAATTTGGACAGATTTATTAGTTAAACCATAAATGTCAACATTGTAAACTTGTTTTGATGAAAGGATTTTTTTCCATCAATAAGAAAAGAAGGGCCTTAGTCTTATTCACGAAAGTTTGGTCATCATGACCAAAGGCCCCACTTAACACCATCACAAATTGGATATTAGGATTTTAATGAATTTGTGGGGATATATTGAGCCTATAGCAATAGGCTTCTTTTAAAACTCAAAAACAGCCAAAATTTATGATTACATAAATGTCATTTCATGTCATATTCAATGTATCCTTAAAGGAGAATGTTTAGACCATGTAGTACAAATGTACTCTTTTCTTTCAGGGACCAAATTATGCTATATACATTGATTAATCCTAATGTATTTGTGTAGCTTTTTATTCCTGGTATTTCTAGTTGCTTTTTTTTTTAAGATAAAGCATATGATCAAATCACTCATATTCTGACTTCTTAATCTTACTTTTGAATACTATCTGCTTGATTGTCAATATTTTTATAGACTACTTCTTTTTCTAATTTCTTTTATGGCCTTACATCTTTTCTAACTTAGATTATTTAATTCCTAGGACTGCTGCTTAACTACCACCCTGAAATTCTTTATGTTGAAATCCTGATTTAATATTACTATTGATTAGATCCAATGTCTTTCTCCTTTATTATTCTGAATCTTTTTTTTTTCCATTTTTTTCTGGAGTGTTTCTTCAAGTATTTTTTTAAAAGGAAGGTACATAGTAACAAAGTTTCCTCTTGTATATTGCAAAAATATTTCTACTGTACCTTTATACTTGATTGATAATTGATTACATATCTGGATATATATTTTAGATTCAAGGTTATTTTCCTTCAAAATGTTGAAGCCTATTCTAGTTTCTTGTGGTTCATAGGATTACTACCAAGGTGTCTGAGACCTATCTGACCTTAATTTCTTTATAGGCAACCTGTTGTATTTTGTGTTTCCTCTCAGGAAGCTTTTTGGGTAGTCTTTTGATCCTGAGGTCCTGATATTTCACCAGGAGATATTTAGTTGTGTGTCTTTTGTCATTCCTCCAGATAATGAAGACTTATCTTTCTTCATCATTCAGAAAATGTAAACTGCTCTTTCTTTCATTATTGTCTCTTCTCCATTTTTTCAGGATTCTTTATATAGTGGACCTCTTAGATGAATACTGAATTTCCTGGATTGAGCCTCTATCTCTTTTGTTGGATTCTATATCCCAAAGTCCTTTCCTGTGTCCTGCATTTAATCTCTTTCCTTCCAGATTCTGTTCTTCATTTATCTTGGTCCTTCTCTTTTGTGCTTTCTCAACTGTCTGGTAATTCTGCTTATACAGCCATGTTTATGAATGAAGAACTATGCTGAAAGTCTCAGTAGCTGTTGTGGATTTTCTCAGGAGATTTTAGCCCTGTTTCCCCTGTCTTCCATACTGAATGTCAGCTGTGTGTACATGGTAAACAAACGTCTACTTGTTACCTTTGCTTTAGGAAGAGCAAACTGGGATTTAGACAGACTATACTCCATTTCACTGCAAGAATAAACATGTCTTCATCCTAGAATATTGGTTCCCAATGCAGGAGCCCAGTTTTCCCCCAGGAAAATGACCCCAGGCTATTTTTATCAATGTCATCCTAGATTTATCCTGGGAACCACTGACCCTGCAGTCACTCTTTAAACAGGAATGCTAGAAGCCTAGTTGGCACCATAGCTCTTCCACAGACAGCCTTTCAGTTGCTGGTCTGAATGCATCCTCCTCCTTACTTTTGTTCTCTGAATCTCTAAGCTGAGTTTGGTGCCTTAGACATATAACTCCCACCATTACTTAAGATTTCTCCTCAGTGTTTTATTTATTTATTTATTTTTTTTACATTGTTAACATTTTATTTTATTTTATTTTATTTTTTTTCTGAAATTTATTGACAAATTGGTTTCCATACAACACCCAGTGCTCATCCCAAAAGGTGCCCTCCTCAATACCCATCACCCACCCTCTCCTCCCTCCCACCCCCCATCAACCCTCAGTTTGTTCTCAGTTTTTAACAGTCTCTTATGCTTTGGCTCTCTCCCATTCTAACCTCTTTTTTTTTTTTTCCTTCCCCTCCCCCATGGGTTCCTGTTAAGTTTCTCAGGATCCACATAAGAGTGAGACCATATGGTATCTGTCTTTCTCTGTATGGCTTATTTCACTTAGCATCACACTCTCCAGTTCCATCCACGTTGCTACAAAAGGCCATATTTCATTTTTTCTCATTGCCATGTAATATTCCATTGTGTATATAAACCACAATTTCTTTATCCATTCATCAGTTGATGGACATTTAGGCTCTTTCCATAATTTGGCTATTGTTGAGAGTGCTGCTATGAACATTGGTGTACAAGTGGCCCTATGCATCAGTGCTCCTGTATCCCTTGGATAAATTCCTAGCAGTGCTATTGCTGGGTCATAGGGTAGGTCTATTTTTAATTTTCTGAGGAACCTCCACACTGCTTTCCAGAGCGGCTGCACCAATTTGCATTCCCACCAACAGTGCAAGAGGGTTCCCGTTTCTCCACATCCTCTCCAGCATCTATAGTCTCCTGATTTGTTCATTTTGGCCACTCTGACTGGCGTGAGGTGATACCTGAGTGTGGTTTTGATTTGTATTTCCCTGATAAGGAGCGACGCTGAACATCTTTTCATGTGCCTGTTGGCCATCCGGATGTCTTCTTTAGAGAAGTGTCTATTCATGTTTTCTGCCCATTTCTTCACTGGGTTATTTGTTTTTCGGGTGTGGAGTTTGGTGAGCTCTTTATAGATTTTGGATACTAGCCCTTTGTCCGATATGTCATTTGCGAATATCTTTTCCCATTCCGTTGGTTGCCTTTTAGTTTTGTTGGTTGTTTCCTTTGCTGTGCAGAAGCTTTTTATCTTCATAAGGTCCCAGTAATTCACTTTTGCTTTTAATTCCCTTGCCTTTGGGGATGTGTCGAGTAAGAGATTGCTACGGCTGAGGTCAGAGAGGTCTTTTCCTGCTTTGTCCTCTAAGGTTTTGATGGTTTCCTGTCTCACATTTAGGTCCTTTATCCATTTTGAGTTTATTTTTGTGAATGGTGTGAGAAAGTGGTCTAGTTTCAACCTTCTGCATGTTGCTGTCCAGTTCTCCCAGCACCATTTGTTAAAGAGGCTGTCTTTTTTCCATTGGATGTTCTTTCCTGCTTTGTCAAAGATGAGTTGGCCATACGTTTGTGGGTCTAGTTCTGGGGTTTCTATTCTATTCCATTGGTCTATGTGTCTGTTTTGGTGCCAATACCATGCTGTCTTGATGATGACAGCTTTGTAGTAGAGGCTAAAGTCTGGGATTGTGATGCCTCCTGCTTTGGTCTTCTTCTTCAAAATTCCTTTGGCTATTCGGGGCCTTTTGTGGTTCCATATGAATTTTAGGATTGCTTGTTCTAGTTTCGAGAAGAATGCTGGTGCAATTTTGATTGGGATTGCATTGAATGTGTAGATAGCTTTGGGTAGTATTGACATTTTGACAATATTTATTTTTCCAATCCATGAGCAGGGAATGTCTTTCCATTTCTTTAAATCTTCTTCAATTTCCTTCAGAAGCTTTCTATAGTTTTCAGCATACAGATCCTTTACATCTTTGGTTAGATTTATTCCTAGGTATTTTATGCTTCTTGGTGCAATTGTGAATGGGATCAGTTTCTTTATTTGTCTTTCTGTTGCTTCATTGTTAGTGTATAAGAATGCAACTGATTTCTGTACATTGATTTTGTATCCTGCAACTTTGCTGAATTCCTGTATCAGTTCTAGCAGACTTTTGGTGGAGTCTATCGGATTTTCCATGTATAATATCATGTCATCTGCAAAAAGCGAAAGCTTGACTTCATCTTTGCCAATTTTGATGCCTTTGATTTCCTTTTGTTGTCTGATTGCTGATGCTAGAACTTCCAGCACTATGTTAAACAGCAGCGGTGAGAGTGGGCATCCTTGTCGTGTTCCTGATCTCAGGGAAAAAGCTTTCAGTTTTTCCCCGTTGAGGATGATGTTAGCTGTGGGCTTTTCATAAATGGCTTTTATGATCTTTAAGTATGTTCCTTCTATCCCGACTTTCTCAAGGGTTTTTATTAAGAAAGGGTGCTGGATTTTGTCGAAGGCCTTTTCTGCATCGATTGACAGGATCATATGGTTCTTCTCTCTTTTTTTGTTAATGTGATGTATCACGTTGATTGATTTGCGAATGTTGAACCAGCCCTGCATCCCAGGAATGAATCCCACTTGATCATGGTGAATAATTCTTTTTATATGCCGTTGAATTCGATTTGCTAGTATCTTATTGAGAATTTTTGCATCCATATTCATCAGGGATATTGGCCTGTAGTTCTCTTTTTTTACTGGGTCTCTGTCTGGTTTAGGAATCAAAGTAATACTGGCTTCATAGAATGAGTCTGGAAGTTTTCCTTCCCTTTCTATTTCTTGGAATAGCTTGAGAAGGATAGGTATTATCTCTGCTTTAAACGTCTGGTAGAACTCCCCTGGGAAGCCATCTGGTCCTGGACTCTTATTTGTTGGGAGATTTTTGATAACCGATTCAATTTCTTCGCTGGTTATGGGTCTGTTCAAGCTTTCTATTTCCTCCTGATTGAGTTTTGGAAGCGTGTGGGTGTTCAGGAATTCGTCCATTTCTTCCAGGTTGTCCAATTTGTTGGCATATAAGTTTTCATAGTATTCCCTGATAATTGTTTGTATCTCTGAGGGATTGGTTGTAATCATTCCATTTTCATTCATGATTTTATCTATTTGGGTCATCTCCCTTTTCTTTTTGAGAAGCCTGGCTAGAGGTTTGTCAATTTTGTTTATTTTTTCAAAAAACCAACTCTTGGTTTCGTTGATCTGCTCTACAGTTTTTTTAGTTTCTATATTGTTTATTTCTGCTCTGATCTTTATTATTTCTCTTCTTCTGCTGGGCTTAGGCTGCCTTTGCTGTTCTGCTTCTAGTTCCTTTAGGTGTGCTGTTAGATTTTGTATTTGGGATTTTTCTTGTTTCTTGAGATAGGCCTGGATTGCAATGTATTTTCCTCTCAGGACTGCCTTTGCTGCGTCCCAAAGCGTTTGGATTGTTGTATTTTCATTTTCGTTTGTTTCCATATATTTTTTAATTTCTTCTCTAATTGCCTGGTTGACCCACTCATTTGTTAGTAGGGTGTTCTTTAACCTCCATGTTTTTGGAGGTTTTCCAGACTTTTTCCTGTGGTTGATTTCAAGCTTCATGGCATTGTGGTCTGAAAGTAAGCATGGTATAATTTCAATTCTTGTAAACTTATGAAGGGCTGTTTTGTGACCCAGTATATGATCTATCTTGGAGAATGTTCCATGTGCACTCGAGAAGAAAGTATATTCTGTTGCTTTGGGATGCAGAGTTCTAAATATATCTGTCAAGTCCATCTGATCCAATGTCTCATTCAGGGCCCTTGTTTCTTTATTGACCGTGTGTCTAGATGATCTATCCATTTCTGTAAGTGGTGTTAAAGTCCCCTGCAATTACCACATTCTTATCAATAAGGTTGCTTATGTTTATGAGTAATTGTTTTATATATTTGGGGGCTCCGGTATTCGGCGCATAGACATTTATAATTGTTAGCTCTTCCTGATGGATAGACCCTGTAACTATTATATAATGTCCTTCTTCATCTCTTGTTACAGCCTTTAATTTAAAGTCTAGTTTGTCTGATATAAGTATGGCTACTCCAGCTTTCTTTTGGCTTCCAGTCGCATGATAAATAGTTCTCCATCCCCTCACTCTCAATCTAAAGGTGTCCTCAGGTCTAAAATGAGTCTCTTGTAGACAGCAAATAGATGGGTCTTGTTTTTTTATCCATTCTGATACCCTATGTCTTTTGGTTGGCGCATTTAATCCATTTACATTCAGTGTTATTATAGAAAGATACGGGTTTAGAGTCATTGTGATGTCTGTATGTTTTATGCTTATAGTGATGTCTCTGGGACTTTGTCTCACAGGGTCCCCCTTAGGATCTCTTGTAGGGCTGGTTTAGTGGTGACAAATTCCTTCAGTTTTTGTTTGTTTGGGAAGACCTTTATCTCTCCTTCTATTCTAAATGACAGACTTGCTGGATAAAGGATTCTTGGCTGCATCTTTTTTCTGTCTAGCACCCTGAAAATCTCTTGCCAATTCTTTCTGGCCTGCCAAGTTTCAAAAGAGAGATCAGTCACGAGTCTTATAGGTCTCCCTTTATATGTGAGGGCACGTTTATCCCTTGCTGCTTTCAGAATTTTCTCTTTATCCTTGTATTTTGCCAGTTTCACTATGATATGTCGTGCAGAAGATCGATTCAAGTTACGTCTGAAGGGAGTTCTCTGTGCCTCTTGGATTTCAATGCCTTTTTCCTTCCCCAGTTCAGGGAAGTTCTCAGCTATGATTTCTTCAAGTACCCCTTCAGCACCTTTCCCTCTCTCTTCCTCCTCTGGGATACCAATTATGCGTATATTATTTCTTTTTAGTGTATCACTTAATTCTCTAATTTTCCCCTCATACTCCTGGATTTTTTTATCTCTCTTTTTCTCAGCTTCCTCTTTTTCCATAACTTTATCTTCTAGTTCACCTATTCTCTCCTCTGCCTCTTCAAGCCGAGCTGTGGTGGTTTCCATTTTGTTATGCATTTCGTTTAAAGCGTTTTTCAGCTCCTCGTGACTGTTCCTTAGTCCCTTGATCTCTGTAGCAAGAGATTCTCTGCTGTCCTGTATACTGTTTTCAAGCCCAGCGATTAATTTTATGACTATTATTCTAAATTCACTTTCTGTTATATTATTTAAATCCTTTTTGATCAGCTCATTAGCTGTTGTTATTTCGTGGAGATTCTTCTGAGGGGAGTTCTTCTGCTTGGTCATTTTGGATAGTCCCTGGCGTGGTGAGGACCTGCAGGGCACTTCCCCTGTGCTGTGGTGTATACCTGGAGTTGGTGGGCGGGGCCGCAGTCAGACCTGATGTCTGCCCCCAGCCCACCGCTGGGGCCACAGTCAGACTGGTGTGTGCCTTCTCTTCCCCTCTCCTAGGGGCGGGATTCACTGTGGGGTGGTGTGGCTCGTCTGGGCTACTTGCACCCTGCCAGGCTTGTGATGCTGGGGATCTGGCGTATTAGCTGGGGTGGGTAGGCAAGGTGCTCGGGGGCAGGAGGGGCAGGCTTAGATCGCTTCTCCTTAGGTGATCCACTTCAGGAGGGGCCCTGTGGCAGCGGGAGGGAGTCAGATCCGCTGCCGGAGGTTTGGCTCCGCAGAAGCGCAGAGTTGGGTGTTTGCGCGGAGCGAGCAAGTTCCCTGGCAGGAACCGGTTCCCTTTGGGATTTCGGCTGGGGGATGGGCGGGGGAAATGGCGCTGGCGAGCGCCTTTGTTCCCCACCAAACTGAGCTCTGTTGTCAGGGGGCTCAGCAGCTCTCCCTCCCTTTGTCCTCCAGCCTTCCCACTTTCCGAGCAGAGCTGTTAATTTATGACCTCCCAGACGCTAAGTTGCGCTTGCTGTCGGAACACAGTCCGCCCGGCCCCTCCGCTTTTGCAAGCCCGACTCGGGGGCTCTGCTTGGCCGGCGAGCCGCCCCTCCGCCCCGGCTCCCTCCCGCCAGTCCGTGGAGCGCGCACTGCCTCGCCGCCCTTCCTACCCTCTTCCGTGGGCCTCTCGTCTGCGTTTGGCTCCGGCGACTCTGTTCTGCTAATCCTCTGGCGGTTTTCTGGGTTATTTAGGCAGGTGTAGATGGAATCTAAGTGATCAGCAGGACGTGTGGTGAGCCCAGCGTCCTCCTAAGCCGCCATCTTGCCGCAACCCTCTTCTCCTCAGTGTTTTAAGGACTGTAATTTCTCCCTTGCAGAATGTCAATATAACTCCATGTTTCCATTTTCTAGAAATTAATAAAATTATCTTCACTCCTCTGGGTTGTTTTTCCCAGTATTGTTACATATTTTTTTCTTTTTATTCATTTTCACTGTATTTTCATTGGAATTTTATAAAGGAGAGTCAGTAAGTGTTTACGTTCAGTTGCTCTTTTGGATGAGAAATGTAGAATCAATGTTTTGGTCTTATGTAGAGGTACTCTTCTTGCATGGTATCTCAGAGAATGGGCTCTAGAACTTGATTGCCTGGGTTTGGATCCTGATTCTGCCCCTTCTGTGTTTGATGTTGTGAAAATCACTTAACTCTTTAATTCAATTTTTTTGTCTGTAAAATGTATAGGCCCTAATAATATTTATCTCATAGAGTTGTTCTTGTTTTTCAGTATATGCATATATCATATCTACAAAATGCTTATTATACAGAAATGGTCACTAAATATTAGCTATTATAATGACTTGTATAGCATGGGGTTGCATAAGTTTCACGAATTTTATACCTTTTCAAGAAGAGTGTCACATATGACACTAAAACTTAAGTACATCATAGTATTTAATAGTATTTTTTTGTTTCCTTAAAAATTTATTTTATTTTATTTTTTATACTTAAGGGAATAAAAACCATAGGGCCTTTACAAGTCCTTTTGATTAGTTGTTCCAGTATTCAAAGGTCATGATTTATGAATGAGTACATTGCATCTTCTTATGAGTAAATATTTGTGGACTCTTAGTTGCCTTAAAGAGAGAGAGCGAGAAGTTTGTCATGGTTTTTATGTATCAAAAATCAGTTGAGATGAACTCACATGGAGTAAATGTCTACTATGGAAGGTGTAGTTCATCTTAAAGGATGGGACATTCTAGTTAGGATTTTGAAAATTAAATTAAAAATATAAACTATGAGTATATGCATCCTATATTCATAACTAATCCAGTTTGTAAATTTGTTTTATTTTGGTACTGACAATGGAACACCTGCTCCCTGTACTCTGTATTTTGAAAATGACTCAGTAGGTTGTACCTTGCATAGCAGCTTCTTTCAATGTACAAGCGTTTAGGATAAAGGGCAGTAAACACATTCAGCAGGCTCCAAAGTTACACTACATTGGAAACTTTATGATTTTTGAACATTATAAAGCCATCTGAAGAAGTTACTTCCTATGAAGACAACAGCACAAGGTGATTCAGAAGATAACATAAATCCACAATTTTGTAAATAATACATTAATATCTCTATGTAATACAATAATTTTAAATTTTCAAAAATAAAGAGAAAGCCAAATAAAAGAACTATCATTATCTGTTAGGCATGGCTTATTCTTAAAAATTAAGCAATTTTCTGTAGGGAAGTCTTTTTGGTAGCCTCAATTATTATTCAATTATTCAACTATTATTCAATTTTTAATACTTCAATTATTGTATTTGCAGCAAGCTAGAACACAAACTATAAATATCTATGTTTTCAGAATTTTTATTCTGTTTAAAGTTCAGTACTGACTTGACTGAAGTGGAACTTGGGATTCAGTTTATTCATATCACTGAGTTTAGAAAAAGAGTCTTATTCAGGAAATTTGAAATGCAAAGAGAATTAAACTGATGCGAATTAAAACCACAATGAGACACTACTTCAGATCATTAGGATGGCTATCCTAAAAAACATAGACAATGGCATCTGTTGAGTTATTATAACTGGTGAGGATGTGGAAAACCTGGAAACTTCATCTTTTCTGGTGAGAATATAAATTGGTGCAGCCACTTTGGAAGACGCTTCGGCTGTTCTTCAAAATGCTAAACCTAGAGTTACCATATCAACTAGCAATTACACACCTTAGGTTTCCCATTCTGGAGAGAATGAAAACATATGTCTACACAAAGCTTGCATATTAATGTTCATAACAGCATTATAACTCATAATATCCAAAAAGTGGAAACAACCCAAACATCCTTCAACAGATTAATGGATAAACAAAATGGTGCTTCCATACAATGGAATACTAATCAACAATATAAAAAGGAAATGGATTACTGACACATATTACAACATGGATGGACCTTGGGAAGATGCTCTGTGAAAGCAGTCAGCTACAAGAGACCACATATTATATGATTCCATTTATATAAGATGTCCAGAATAGGCCATAAAGAAAGTAGATTAGTGGTTGCCAAGGGTTAGGGAGCAGGCGAATGAAGA
Organism: Prionailurus bengalensis; assembly: GCF_016509475.1. NCBI lineage: Eukaryota > Metazoa > Chordata > Mammalia > Carnivora > Felidae > Prionailurus > Prionailurus bengalensis. The sequence continues at coordinate 42,230,677 of NC_057356.1, read as the reverse complement.
GTTAAGGTTAATTAGATTCTGGTAATGTTATAGAACTCTGTGAATATAGTAAAATAACTTGAATTGTATACTTTAAATTGCAAATTTTATGATATGTGAATTATACCTCAATAGAGATGTTACAAAGGAACATTAGAGTTTAAAAAAGACAAATCAATTTTTAGACACATTAGGTGAAAATGTTCAACACTATAAATTGTGCTCTAAGAATAGGGATGTAAGTCACAACCTTTATTTCTGTCTTGTACAAAATTAGCTAGTATCCAAGGGTGATTTTCCTCAAAATAAAAAATAGCTATTACCTTACTGCTTAGTCCATCCTATTTATAAGCACTCAATATATTGCTTTTAGCTAACATGAGACTTATTACATTAAAATGTTCATATGTCTACAGCATGGACATTTACTGTTTGGAGAGTTAAGCTTCTTTCCCTAGAAAAGCACAAGTGGATGTAAACCACAAAATCTTGCATGCAGTTTCAGAATCTTTAGATTAACTCTGCTAATTACATAGTGTGGAACAATTCATCATAATGACCAGTAATGCCAAATCTACAGAACACAACAGGGAATCAAGATAAACATACATATGAGCTCAAAATCTTGGCCTTCTTTTTTAAATTAGCATTGGGTAAATTAAAGGGCCTAGTACTCACAATAAAAACAAACACACTAAAAAGAAAAGAGAAAACAAATGAGCTCATGTATAAACTGCACAAGGATAGACATCTTAAATTTAACTGTGTCGTGTGAAAATTACAGTTTCTAACATAGTGTTTCACATATCAAAAATTCCACAAATGCTTATAAAACGAAGAAATAAATGAATCCTTCTTGTGTGCATAAATTGATACCTTACATATCCATTGACTAGCCTAGGACTGAACATTTCAAACTCTGATTCAAGGAATTGTAGAGTATTTTATTTATTTTATTTTTTTAATGTTTATTTTTGAGAGAGAGAGAGAAACAGAGCATGAGCAGGGAAGGGGGAGAGAGAGGGGGAGACACAGAATCCAAAGCAGCTCCAGGCTCTGAGTGGTCAGCACAGAGCCCGACATGGGGTTCGAACCCACAAACCGTGAGATCATGACCCGAGCCGAAGTAGGATGCTCAACAGACTGAGCCACCCAGGTGCCCCACAGAGTACTTTTAGAAGTACCACACAGGCCAGACAGCTATTCTAGGTCATTTCATATCTGCTTTTCTAATGAGTTCACTTTAAAACTGAAAATAAATTATTTAAAATCATAAGTAGAGTATTAGACTGGGAGCAAGAACTAACTCCAGCTTCTGTACCTCCATTTTGGAAATACAAACATTCTCTATAAACTAAACTAGCAATATGGAGCATTTTTTCTTCATCACCTGTTAGTAGTTACATGTTTGGAACAAAAACCGTTTCCTGTTGCTAAAATAACCATCCAGATGACTATCATATATCTAGCGTTATCTTACATACTGGGTTGTTGTGCTGTAATCAAATATTACTATCATGACTTACTATTTTTTGGAATGGAGATCACATTTGAGCATTTGAGAGTTGATGGTCAACAGGGTGCCCTAAATTGACAGAGATGTTGGGAAAAAATCATCAAGGGCCACAGAAGATGACAATGACATGATCGCATTATTTCTGGCTGAATACAAGCATGATCCTCTGTCAATGAATTTAGCATTCTGGAAATTTACCATGTTATAAACAAACACTTGTCATTAAGTGACATGAGCATCTAAAAATCTTAGTGCTTCAGTTTCCTCTCTGGTCCAATAAAGTGTCCTTGATTAGATGATCTCTAGCTCTGAGCTTTTCATAGTATAAAAAAAGTGGACTGCTCATTGCACATCATATAGATACTTCCAAATACATGTCTTTATGATGAATTTAAAATGTCAGCACTCTGGGATACATGTATTACCAGTCATTGGATTATGTTATGACAATATTAATGTTTGTTAAATCCTCATTAAATTCATGCCCATCATAATTGCTAGATTCTAGTCCAACCCAGCCATAAAACAAAGCAACAAAGTGTACAGTCAGAAGAATTTTGTTCTACCCTCAAGCTTTCTCAGTCAGTTAAGGTATAGGTATGACAATTACTATGTTAATTAATTAATTCAACAAATATTCAATAAGCACCTACTATGTATCAAGCATGTGTCTTGGTACCAGGGATACAATGGTAAATAAAACTCACTTGGTCTCTCTCCTCATGGATAATGAGTTAGTGGGTTTTTCTTAATAGGTTTATATTTATTTGGTTTATGATTTGTGTGGTGTATATTAAGAGTCATAGCTTTGGAATTTTATAATTACAATAAACCTTAAAGTTTATGTAGTTCTAGCACTTTTTTTAACAAGTGCTGATGTTGAGACCTATGGAAGTAACAGGTTTATTCAAGATAATAAAGCAAGTGAAGATTGAGGAAAAGCAGAGAGAAATTCTGATGACTAGCCAAATCCTCACTGTTTGTTTATAGTAGCTACATTAATAACATGTTGCTCAAGAGCAATAAAACACCTCATATGACTAAATTATTCTCTGGTGCTCAGGATAATCTCAATTTACTTGTTATGTGGCATCTTTGGAAAATGTGAACAAGATCAAACACCAAAATGCCTAAAACAAAATCTGATTCACTTTTCATAAATGCACTGCTCAAGACTATTTATTTTCTAAAGATACTTCTTTGAAATATAGCTCTCTCAAGAGTATTTCCCCTCATACTTTATATCAATTATTTTGTATTTGTTTTTCTTTGTAAAGATTTCCCATGAATAAATTACTGTCTTATTGAAGATTAGAATTTTTAAGCAAATGTCTTGAAAAAGAGCTTTCTATTTGCTGCCAACAGATAGATCTGAGTATGAGACCTTATTTTTTTGGCAGAGGTCTTGTGATTAGAGGGTCGTTGGATAGTCTTTACAACCTTCTAGATATACTGCGTGGTGTACTATACCAGTCGAAGTGCCAGAAGGACTGTGATTTAGCCCCAAACCTGTCTGCATGACTTAGACAAGTCACAAAATGTCTCTGTACCCTGATTTTCTAATTTGTAAAATGAGGGAAATTTATAATAATTTTAAGTAACGCACCTTTCAACTCTGAATACTGTGCCATTATGGTTAGAAAAAAATGAAGATAAATTCACTGAACTATAATGGATAATGCTTATTTTCCTAGTCACTAGTGCTGTTCACAGTAAGTCTATCTCCTCTTTCTGAGCACATCGTAGTTTTGTTCTTCTCATCCCCTTGAAGTTATAGTTGGTATGTAACTTGTTTGGCCAATTAAATGCAAGTAGAAGTTGAGTAGGACATGAGACCCATAACCAGATACAAGTTTTAGGACACCAAATATACTCTGGAGAAAATGCTGCTGGTTGAGGCTTTGCATATATTTTATGTTGATTTATGTGTGTACTATTTGCATGTTTGTTTTTTTGCATCAAAGCTAGAAATGCTCTAGCATCAGGAAGGCAGGTGTTCAGGACCCATAATTAGGTTAAGTGTAGATATCAAATACTGATACACTATACCATCTAGAATCTAGAAATACTAGTATCTATAAAGTTATAGGGGCACCTGAGTGGTTCAGTCAGTTAAGCGTCCAACCCTTGATTTTGGCTCAGGTCATGATCTCATGGTTCCTGAGATTGAGCCCCATGCCAGGCTCTGTGCTGACAGCAGGTAGCCTGCTTGGAATTATCTCTCCCTTTCTTTCTTCCCTCCCCAACTTGGGCTCTCTCTTCCTCCAAATAAGTAAACTTTAAAAAATAATCACAATAAAAAATTTTTAAAAGTTATAAAGACTTCCCAAGGACTCTGCTTTCATTTAAGAGGACTCTGGTTTGTAAAAGATAATTTGTGAACAAACAAGGAAAAATTCCTTACTTTGGGAAATCAAGGATTAGATTTAATCAACAAAGAAACAGTTTAAAATTTCAAGTGATTTGCTAAAGAATTGATTTCTAGGTTAAGTAGAAGAGCAAATGGTCAACTGGAACTGAGGAAAGAACATAGAATCTTGGGCAGTTTAGCAAATAAACCAGAAAAGACAGAACAGAAAATTTCAAAAAATAAAAATCTATAAATTCAATCAATAAACTTGTGGGTTTCTGAAATATTTTGTGCAATCAATAAACTTGTGGAATTCAAGAAATATGAAACACATGGGAACATTGGATATTAAACTTACGTAAAAATCCATTGTTTAGAACTCAGAATAAGAATTCCTTGCAGATTTTTTAATAAATAGCCTCCCAAGATACTCTGTCCAACAAACCTATTTAAACACTGGCATCAATAGTACCCATTTGTGAAAATTGTTTCCAGTATGTGAAAGAGTTACAAACATAATACATATAGAAAAGATGGGTTTGTGATATTATTTTACCAAATTATATGGAAATAAATATAAGAATAAGAAGCAAATAGATGACTTTTAAGGAAAATATATAAAATGTGCATCAGAAAAATTAGAAATCTTAAATCAGTAAGACAAGGAAGAAGCTGAGAATGTTGTGAATTGATCCTGCTCTGACCCTAGAGCTGAAAAAAATCAAGCAGGCAGACCTATATTTACAAATCAATTCTTTCTTAAATGCAACAAATAGAAATTTACCAATATCATGCTCAACATAGTGTTAAACTTTAAAAAGAGAAAAATAATACTGATACTAAAACCTAACAAAGAGGGCAATAGTCCAGCCTCACTTCACAATGTTATAACATATTAAACAAAATATTAATTAATAAAATTTGGCAGTACATTAAAATGAGAAATTAAATTAAAATGAATTTCCACTTCAAAATTCAAGGGTGATTTAAAATTATGAATTAGGTGGTATTTCTTATTAATAGGTCTAGAGAAATGAACATATGATTATCTCAAAAGTGATGAAACAGGAAGATTATTTCTTGACCGTATTTTATGTAGTGCATACTTTAGGTTATCTATCTATCTATCTATCTATCTATCATCTATCTATCATCTATTTATCAACACTGTGTAATCTATTTTATCCTCATATTATTGAGCCATATATTATCCATCTAATTATGTGTTCTATGTCTCAAAGTACCAGTAAAATGTTTAATAATGAAATAATACGATTGTTATAATTAAAGCAATAAAGATATGATTTAGCATAGTGTTGGATTTTGTCATATGCTTTAATGAATCTGCTAAGATGATTATGTTTTGTCCTTTATTCTTTTGATATGGTACACTATATTAATTAATTTTCAGATTTTTAGACCAACTTTGCATTCCTGTGATAATAACTAATTAGTCATGAGGTAGAATCCTTTGTATATGTTTCAGGACTTGTTTAGTAAAATTTTTAAAGCATTTTGGTATCTGTTCATGTATGGATCTACAGTTTTCTTGTAGTATGTTTATCTACCTAAATGTTATGGAGGTAACACTGATTTATTTTGTTGCTCAAATTGTATCAGCTTCAACCATTGGGAGCTCCTTCATGTTATATCGTATGTTTTGTTTTGTTTTGTTTTGTTTTGTTTTGTTTTGTTTTGTTTTGTTTTGTTTTGTTTTGACAAGCACTCATCATTTCTTTTAGCACTTCCTGACTTTCTGTCACTGCACTATATTCCAGATTCCTTTTGTGTTTTGCTTGTCCCAACCTTATATCAGCCCTCTCTTCAAGGATCCCTGGTGCCATTTATTGGAAAAGGGTATTAAGTATTAAGAAATCAAGAGCTGCAAGTGGATATGCTCATATCTACTGAGGTATCCCTGCTTCTGGACCCTCTCAGCTAGGAAATGTATACATGTATATACTCATCCAAATATACATACATATCTACAATTATTTCTATATATTTCTGTCTGTATATACTTTGGTATGAATATGGGCTCATACTGATGTTGTCATAATCCAGAACCACAAGATTCATTCTAGTCTTCCCCTTACACTTAGTTGTAACTTTTTTCTGTAACATGGAGAATCTGATTCCTATTATCATTCACTTTTTTCATTTAGCTCTAGTATATATGTAATGTAGTTTCAGAATTACTAGCCCTTAACCAGACGAGAAACATACTTAACCACTAGAGTACAGTATTTATGTAGAATTTTTTTTGTATTTAGCATTGCAACATTCAGTCAAAACAGAGTGCCTATATTCCATGTCGTCTTCAATAAGGTTATGCCATACATTTGTAATACAGTTAGATTCATTGTCACTGTCTGTATTCCATCCAGTGAATCCCCTAACATCCTGAGTTAAATCTGCATTGCAGTAAAGTTCACTATTCTGATGTACATTATGGATTCTGACAAATGCGTAGTATCATGTATTCACTACCCAGAGCCATACAGAACAGTTTTATCCCCTTAAAAGTTTCATTGTGGCCTCTTTTTAGTCAACTACTTCCTTCATCACCAACCCTTGGAATCTTTATTTTCTGTTCATATAGTTTTCATTTTTCATTCATTATCAGCGTGGATGCAAAATAACACAGCCATTCTAAAAGACAGTTAGTTTGGCAGGCATATATTTATAAAGTTAAATGTACATTTTACCATACAACCCATCAACCCAAAACCTACATATTTATAGCCAAGTGAGTTGGAAATTAATATTCACACAAAATCCTGAGACACGGGCTTCCATGCTGGCAGGGTATTTGAGGAAGTGATCCTAAGGAATAGGTGTGATGAGATGGTGTGAATTGTAAAAGCAAAGCAGATTAAGAAGTCAAGTGTACCTTATAAAAACTAGTCACTGCTGTGGGTAAATGAAGCTCAATTCTGCTAGGAAATTTCTGAGAGCCTATTGAAATGATTAATTAATGGAATTATCTGCCTGAAGGACATGAGGGGATAAATTGATCCCTAGTTCCTGTCCTACACTGATCAAAGCTTTTTTTGTGGCATGAAAACCCCTTTACACTCCCAGAATTCCAGTCCAGAAAGCAAAACATGTAGCACCTATGAGGTGAGATGCTCTTCTGTAGAGCTAGTGGTCACAACAATAGCTGGAATTAAAGAACTGGTCAATCCTTTTTATATTGAGGGTACTCAGTAGTAGCACACTCTTAACTGCTGTTGCTCAGACTCTCTCTGCCTCTTCTTTCTTACTCCCTTCCCCAAACAATGTCTGTTCCCACTAGTATACTGATTTTCTCTTCCTAAGTCAACAATGGCTTCTATGTAAAAAAATTCAAAGATCCCTTTATTTTTCTCATTTACATCTCAAATACATTCAACAGAGTTAACCAAATTGATTACCCTTGTAAAAATATTTCCTTATGTGGCTTTTCTGACATTTTTCTTTTCTGATTTTATCCTCTTTTTCTTCCAAGTTCCTTTTAGCTCCCTGCTTCTTTCATATCTTTATGCAATGGACATCTCCATGTCCTTGGGCCTTGGTTTTAGTGTAATCTTTTTGTATAATATAAATCTGTCTCTATCAGTTCCTTTAGGACATCAACTTCCTTTCTGCCTCACATATTTTATCCATGCCATTCTCTTTAACTGGCGAACTCTTTCACCTGGCTAGTGATAATCTGGTAAAATGATTGGTTGGTTCATCAACTTGATTTTAGCTGAAGTGACACTACATCAGGGAAGTACTCCCTGCTTTTTCCCATAAGAGTTTGTGTGGTGTTGTTTTTTTTTTAAATAATTAACATATTTCTCTTAACTAAGGTATTTTTGTACAATCTTTCTACATTATCTTTTCTACTAGACTCTCAGTTCTTTAAATATTAAAGTGGTACCTCCCTTACTCATTTCTGTGTCTTGGTTCCACAATAATTTGGTACATGAAAGTCTCCATAAATCAGATTAATGAATTCAAAGAGTCATACCTATGAATAGATATTTGATCACCTCTCTTTAAATGTAGTAACTTGTTTCCCTAATAATTTATTTTCCCAAATGTTCTCCTTCTGCAGAGAGGTGACACATAAGTCATTCTCTTCTTTAATGAATCCATTAACCTGTTATTATTTTATTCGTCTAAAGTAACCAATGGAAATATTTTCTTGGACTGGATACTTGCTCAAAAACTGTTACACTGCTCTAATTTACATTTCAATTTTCCCAACCCCATGAAAAATATTTATTTCTAGATATTCAGAAAGAAAGAATATTCTGCCACGTCTTTTATAATTACAGAATAGGAAAATGCTTGGGGCACTATTGATTGACTCAGTGATACGAAAAACTGAGGATGTTATTGTGGTCATATTTCTTCATTGCCGCTATTCTTATTGTCAGTTTTAGTTTTATTTAATATTGTCGACATTTATGACAGTTACATTCACTTTTGTAGCCATAATTCCCACTATGCTAATCTTAATTTGATTTCTGAATGATTCCTTTGCTCAGCACCAAAGTAATTCACCATGGCTTTTACTTTCATTCACTCTTCATTTTGATTTATCTTTTTACTGGATAGAGATCATCTTCAAATATATTTCTTAATAGGTCACGTACATAGATATTTTGGCCTCTAAATTTTTCCATGTTTAAGAATGTCTGACACACACTTGACTAAGTATAATAATCTTGGATTACATTTTTTGTCACAAATGTGTAGATATGTTTCCATTGTGTTGTATCTTTAAATGTGGTTGTGGGGAAATTCTGAGGTCTGCCTACACTTTTTCTCTATGGTCATACAATTGCTTACTGCATGAAGGTATAAAGAATTATTTCTTTGTCCTTCAAATTCAATAATTTAACCAAGATGTGACTCAGATTATGGTGTTATGTAGCACTTTTTCTGAGAAGATCTCATGGTCTTTAAAGTATCAGCATCTTTTTTCAAACTTAAAAAATAATGATATATAACACATATAAAATAAAGTACATATTAGTTAACCTCACTCCAGCATTTCTCATTTCCCATATCTTCACTCAGGGATGATCTTTTCTAACACAAAATGTGCTCAGAAGTCTTTACTCTCATTCTTACAAGAAAAAATCTGAACAAGCTGAAAAATGAAAACCTTAGCTCCATCAGAGAACCGAAGTTGTGGGACAAAATGCTGTTGCCCAAACTGGAGAGGCAAGAGGATACAAAGAATTAAACCTCTGGAAGCAGTCACCATTGGGAACACTTAAACGGTAACTGACAGATTGTTGGAGATTTAGTGTGGACCAGGTCAAATTGGTTTCCTAAGGGTCCAATATTAGGTGGACTTTACACTTTTAGTTTTACCTCCAGGAGCCCCAGCTGGTTCTCACAGTGAAGAGTAGAAAAGATCCCTTATGGTCCCATCAGATAGAGAAAAGTAACCATTTTGGAATATACCAAGGGGGAAAGTAACCATTTTGCAATATGCCCCCAGGGTTGTTACGTTCTCCATAAAATGCCGACCCTTAGGCAAATTACTTTCCAGACCAACCCAATGTAAAGGAAGGGAAATACTAAATTCCAGCCCCATTCAGACTTCCTGTCTCATGTAAGTGGGGAAAATAATGGAGAAAAATTTGTGAATGTTATAGCCTAAATATGAAGACTCAATAAAAGACTGGCCTCATAATAGGATTATAGTATCTTTCCTAACTAAGAAAAAATAGAGATATCAATTACTAGTATGAGACATGAAAGAGGAGCCATCACTACTGTCCCATGGACGACCAAATGGTAATAAAAGAATATTAAAAAGAATTTTATCCTCACATATTTTATGCAATGACTCAACTAGGCAACTTCAAGACTTATTATAAAGCTACTGTGATCAAGATAATGATACTGGTAAAGGAATAGAACAGATCAATGAAACAGAATAAAGAGCCCAGAAAAACACACCCACATAAATATAGTCACCTGATATTTGACAAAGAGCGAAGAAAATGCAATGGAGAAAGAATAGTCTTTTCCACACATAGGACAAGAAAAACTGAACTGTTCATATCAAAAAATGAATCCAGACACACATCTTTTATCTTCAACAAAAATTCATTCAAACTTTGAGAAGATAACCTAGCAGTCAGTGTGTGTGACCTCAGGTTTGGCAATTAGTTTTTAAATACAACACCAAAACATAGTCCATGAAATAAAAATTTGACAAGTTGGGTGTCATTAAAATTAAAATATGTTGCATTTCTATACACAAATAATGAAGCAGCAGAAAGAGAAATTAAGGAATCAATCCATTTACAAGTGCAGCAGAAACAATACCTTCCCAATGAGGTAAAAGACCTATACTCTGAAAACTATAAAACACTGATGGAAGAAACTGAAGATAACACAAAGAAATGGAAAGACATTCCATGCTTGTGGATTGGAAGAAAAAAATATTGTTAAAATTTCTATACTACCCAAAACAATCTATATATTTAATGCAATCTCTATCAAAATACCAATGGCCGTTTTCACAGAGCGTGAACAAACAATACTAAAATTTCTCTGGAACCACAAAAGACCTCGATTGCCAAAGCAACCTTGAAAAAGAAAAGCAAAGCTGGAGGCACCACAATTCTGGACTTCAAGTTGCATTACAAAGCTGTAGTGATTAAAACAGTATGGTGCTGGTACAGAAATAGACATGGAGATCAATGGAACAGAAATGAACCCACAACTGTCAATTGGCAAAACAGGAAAGAATATCCAGTGGGAAAAAGACAGCCTCTTCAACAAGTGGTGTTGGGAAAATAGGACAGCAACATGAAAAAGAATGAAACTGGACCACTTTCTTAATCCATACACAAATTCAAAATGGATTAAAGACCTAAATGTGAGACCTGCATCAAAATCCTAGAAAAGAACACAGGCAGTCACCTCTTTGACATTGGCCATAGCAACTTCTTTCTAGATAAGTCTCCTGAGGCAAGGGAAACAAAAGGAAAAATAAACTATTAGGGCTTCATCAAAATAAAATCTTATGCACAGCGAAAGAAACAATGAACAAAACTAAAAGACAACCTTTGGAATGGGAGAAGACATTTGCAAATGACAGATAAAAGACTAGTATCCAAAATCTATAAAGAACTTATAAAAGTTAATACCCCTAAAAAATAGATAATCCAATTAAAAATGGGCAGAAGACATGAATAGACATTTTCTTTTTCAAAGAAGACATCCAGATGGCCAACAGACCCATGAAAAGATGCTCAACATCACTGATAATCAGGGAAATAACAAAGCAAAACTACAATGAGATATCACCTCATACCTGTCAGAATGGCTAAAATCAACAACACAGGAAAAAACAGGTGTTGATGAGGATGTGGAGAACGGAAAACCGTCTTACACTGTGGGTGGGAATGAAAACTGGTGCATACACTGAACAGTATGGAGGTTCCTCAAAAAGTTAAAAACTAAAACTACCTGATGATCCAACAATTGCACTATAAAGTACTTTCCCAAAGAACACGAAAATACTAATTCAAAGGGATACCTGTACCCTGATATTTATAGCAGCATTAACTATAATAGCCAAATTATGGAAAGAGTGCAAATGTCCATCGACTTGATGAATGGATAAAGAAGATGTGGTATATTATATTGGAATGTTATTGAGCCATAAAAAAAGAATGAATAAGTCAGTCAGAGAAAGACGAATACCATATGATTTCACTCTTGTGTGGAATTTAAGAAACAAAACAAAGGAGCAAAGGGAAAAAGAAAGAGAGAGAGGGAGAACCAAGAAATGTACTCTTACCTATAAAAAACTAATGGTTACCAGAGAGGATGTAGGTGGGGGAACAGATTAAATATATCATGAGAATTAAGGAGTGCACTTGTTGTGATGAGCACTGGGTGATGTATGGAAGTATTCAATCACTATATTGGACAATTGAAACTAATATTACACTGTGTGTTAACTAGCTGGAATTTCAATAAAAACTAAAAGAAAAGCAATAACAACAAATTTAAGTAAGCAGAAAAAGAATAGTAAAATATTAAAATGAAAGCTGTGGAAATGATTTTGAAGTAATTAACTAAAAACAGGAAAAATAGAATATAAAATCCTAAGCAGGTTCTTGAAAAATGAATAAAATATACCCTCTGTTATAAAAAAAAAACTTATGCTCTGTGAAATGCAGTGTTAAAACAGACTAGCCACATGCTGCAACAAAATATTTGTAAAACATATATCTGGTAAAGGACTTGTATGCAAAATATACAAAGAACTGTTAAAATTTGAAAATAAGAAAACAGACAACCCAACCAAAAAGTAAACAAAATATCTGAACAAATTCTTCACCAAAAAAAATCTCTCTATCTCTGTATCTTCTATCCATCCATCCATGTGGTTGCTAAGCATATGAAAAGGTGGTAAATCTCATATGTTATTAGAAAATTGTTAATTAAAATAACAATGAGACACAGGCTTCCAGTAATGGAGTGAATAAAAGACACAGCATAAGGAATACAGTCAATGATATTATAATAGTGATGTATCAGATAGTAGGTACACTTGTGGTGAATAAAGCACAGTATATAAACTTCTCAATCACTATGTTGTACACCTGAAACTAATGTAACATTGAGTGCCAACAATACTCAAATTAAAAAATAATAATAATGATATACCATTACACCCCAATTAGAATGGGTATAATTGTTTTAAAAGCTGATGTTATCAAGTGATGGCAAGAATGTGGAGCAACAGAAACTCTCACGTATAGATGGTGGGGATGCAAAATGGTACGGCAACTTTGGAAGACAGTTTGGCAGTTTGTTACAAAACTAGAAAGCAATCTATTAACTGTAAAAGTACATATATATGTGCAGCTTAAGTACACAACCTGTGTAAGGTAGAGTTACAGCTAGATGAAACAGCTGAAAGTCGAGCACTGACATGTGGCTACAATCAAAATGAAATATACGTCAATTAAACTCAGAAACTCCCTGGAAACTGGGATAGCTTGTTCACATTGTTTAGGGCCATGTAGTTCCATGGTTTTACCTGTGCAGTGGTACAGTCTGCACTTAATATATACATTTATATATATACATTCCAGATTTATAAACTTATAAATTCCAGATTTCTATGAAAAGCCTTCATCTTTTCTTGTTTTGTCCCTCTTTTCCTCAATTTTCTTTAACGTAATTAATCATAGTCATTTAAAAGTCCCTGTATGCTAATGTCACAATCTGGTTAGTTGTGAGTCTGCATCTATTATATGCCTTTTCTCTTGATTATTGGTCCTATTTACTTTCATCTTCACATATCTGGTAAAGTTTTACTGAATACTGAACTTTAGGTATAAATGAAGTAGAGGCGGTGAGTAGTGGTTCTACTCTATCAGACATGGTTCTATCAGACATGGTTCTCTTTTTATGTTATACAGATAGGAAGACAGGGTGATGACTTTAATCAACACCTCAATCAAATAGGAAATTGACATGAGTCAGATTAAATTGCAGTGTCAGTGACACTTGCTCTACTGCACTTAATGGCTGATCCTCAAGGGTGGCTCTACTGCGCATCTGAGAGTAGCCCAGAGGCTTTCTAGCTACCTTCCTGGAAGAATGTGGAAGATCTAGCTCTCTGATACTCCTATCTTCAAAATCTGATAAAGCACTGCTTGTCAAACATTCTTTTTCCTAATCATTTCAAGTTCTCTGTGGGAGTTCTCACTCTGCCTTTTAGAAACAGTTGACTTAGTTCCCTAAAGTTGTAGGAGCATCAGGATTCAGCAAATATACAAAGAGGGAAACTAGTTTTATGTTTGAGTCCCCTCACATTTCTTGATTGTCACAAGCTATTCATGCACCTCAGTGTATAACTTATGGCACAGGAAATATCACAATGGCTTGTTATTAAATAATTCCTTTATGTCTCTTCATTAAGCTGTGAACTTCTTGAAGGCAGAAACTAGGATTTTTTTTTTTTGCTGTATTTTTAGTATACCAGCCACAAGTTAGGCATTCAATAAATATTTGTTGGTGGATAAAAACAATACATGGTCCTTATAAGAATCTTTTTTTTTTCTTTTAACAGAGAGAGAGAGACAGAGAGAGAGCGTGGGACAGAAAGGGAGGGAGAGAGAGAATCCCAAGCAGGTTTTGCACGCACTGTCAGCACAGACCCTGACACAGAACTCAATCCCACGAACTATGAGATGATAACCTGAGCCAAAACCAAGAGTTGAACACTTAACCAACTGAGACACACAGGCACCCCAAATCTTTCATTTTTATATGTTTTGAATCATAACCATTTTATTGGCCATATAAGTATAGCCAATCAATTACATTTGTTAATTATTCCAGGTTTTGTCATTATAGGGAATTCTGTACATTTTAATGTTCATTTACATGGTTACTATTCTTCTCTGTTGAATTTAAGTCCAGCCATATATGTTAGAGTTCAGGCATATACAATACTTTTGCAAAAAAAGATAGTGACAATAGAAGTGTGGTCACAAATACAATATTAGGTATTTGTATTCATAGTTTATTACTCATTTATTAAGTATATAATTGTCTCTTCAGAAAATGTATTTTCATTTCTTTTAAAGCTATTGATAAATCTCCATGATATTTTCATATTTTTGAAACATGGAATCATATTTGGCTTATTTATTCAACATTTATTTTATTTTATGTGTATTTTATGCAGGTTAAAATCTGAAATATATAATATATGATTACTTTACACAGAAAGGGAAGATACACTAGTCTCATGCGCTTTACAGTACCTTCCAAAATTTAAATTATGACATTTCTTTACGTTCAAGAAAAAAATGAATGAAACACCCTTAAAAGGATCATTCTACTGACTTAAAAGGAAGAAATGATTCTTTCCAGTTTATATAAATGCCATTGAAAGCATATGACAAAAATGTAGCAGTGGATGATAATTTCCATTACATACAATGTGCTTTTTTTTTTTAATTTTTTTTTCAACGTTTATTTATTTTTGGGACAGAGAGAGACAGAGCATGAACGGGCAAGGGGCAGAGAGAGAGGGAGACACAGAATCGGAAACAGGCTCCAGGCTCTGAGCCATCAGCCCAGAGCCTGACGCGGGGCTCGAACTCACGGACCGCGAGATCGTGACCTGGCTGAAGTCGGACGCTTAACCGACTGGGCCACCCAGGCGCCCACATACAATGTGCTTTTAATGCTTTTCTTTTACTAGCATTCTGGTTTTCATTTGTAGTCCATTTCTACAAATGATTGTGTTTCATTAAAGTGGAAATGAAGAACATTACATTTAAGAGCATATCCAATGAGCACTGCCTTTTCTTCTTAAATTTGCAATATTTTAAGATCCTTTTTGTATTAATAGTACACAGTAGTTTCATATGTGCTGACCAATAAACTAGTCACTAGCCTCACGTGACTACTTACATTTAAATTAATTAAAATTAAATAATATTTAAAAATTGGTTCTTCTGTCGCTCTAGCCTCATTTCAAGTCCTTAATAGTCAAAATGGTTAGTGGCTACCATGTTGAGCAGTGCACATATAGAACATTTGTATCATCACAGAAAGTTCTTTTGGATACCACTGACTAGAGTTTAAACAGATTGAGATTGAAATTTATACTTTTCATTAAAAAATAACTAGGTCTGAGTGAAACCAATGAAGATGCTTTTAAGTTATTCATCCTTGTTTCACTTTGAATGTCATATTTTAGAATAGTACATGGGCTCTGAGCTCACTTGGACATTATTTTGTGCAGCCCTTTTACTAATCAGATAAATATAGGACAACCCAAGGAGGGTTATTACATGTTGGAAAATAGGCTAGTAGTTGGGGAATTAATGGTAAAGCTGGAATTGGTATTTAAGTCTCCTGAAGTAAAGTTCATTTCTTTTTTTTTTTTTCAGATGGAGCATTCTTTTTTATTTTTTTTTTAATTTATATCCAAATTAGTTAGCATATAGTGCAACAATGATTTCAGGAGTAGATTTCTTAATGCTCCTTACCCATTTAGCCCATCCCCCCCCACACTCCCTCCAGTAACCCTCTTTGTTCTCCATATTTATGAGTCTCTTATGCTTTGTCCCCCTCCCTGTTTTTATATTATTTTTGTTTCCCTTCCCTTATGTTCATCTGTTTTGTATCTTAAGGTCCTCACATGAGTGAAGCTGTATGATATTTGTCTTTCTCTGACTTACTAATTTCGCTTAGCATAATACCCTCTAGTTCCATTCATGTAGTTGCAAATGGTAAGATTTCATTCTTTTTGATTGCCAAGTAATACTCCATTGTGTGTGTGTGTGTGTGTGTGTGTGTGTGTGTGTGTGTGTGTGCGTGCTTCTCTTCTTTATCCATTCATTCATTGATCAACATTTGGGCTCTTTCCATACTTTGGCTATTGTTGATAGTGCTGCTATAAACATTGGGGTGCATATGCCCCTTCGAAACAGCATACCTGTATCCCTTGGGTAAATACCTAGTAGCACAATTCTGAGTTGTAGGGTAGTTCTATTTTTAATTTTTTGAGGAACCTCCATACTGTTTCCCAGAGTGGCTGCACCAGCTTGCATTCCCAAGTTCATTTCTTAATCTACTATCCACATTATCTCATTTAAAATTATTTCACTCTTGATACTTTACTACTACCAGAGAAACAAAAGGGTAGATGACCAAGTTGGCAATACATCAGTGTGAAATCATCAGTTACTAATTACCTTACCAGAAGTTATTTCCATTACATTTTCAGACCCAAACTGAGCACTATATTTACTGCAGTTACCATTTTCCAAATATTTTTTTGCATCCTGCTTATTAATCTCCCGAATGGAGCTGAAAAATTAACATGAACTCATTATAAACTTATAAACTTGTTAGAGAAAAGTGACCTCATTCATCCCTGTAACCTGTGCTTACTATAACCATGGCAGACACACAATATGTTGGATTCATTTATGTGTCTCCCAGAAATAATCCAAACTTCTTTAATTTACTGTATCACCTGGAATTTTTGTGGTTCATGGTTGATGTTTATTTATAATGAATATGAATAAATTTTAAAATGGATGAATAAATCTGTGATACCACTTAGAAATACTTAGCTTCTGTATTATCTGCCATTTCCCTATGTTTGGATCATGTGGGCTCTAAAAATACAATGCAATGTATACAATACAACTTCTACTTTTCGTTACCCGGAAAGCAACTTGCTGATCTATGTGAAAATTATGTTTCACTGGTTTTTAGGGATCCTTCTGAAACCAGGTGTCTTAGCTTCATAAGCCTATGGGAGAAATTGTTACCTTCAAAAACAAAAACTAATCTTATATACCCTCTGTATTAAAAACTTGGATGGATAATAATAGCATTTGTATTTCTGTTAAGCTAAAACTACTGTAACAAATGGTCTTAAGTGACAATCTTACTGGTAAAGTAAGAGTCATTATAACTTTCTTATAATTGTGCTCACATGTTCCTTAGGAAAAGAGTCAGATGGTTAAAAGGGTAATGACAGGGGATGTGAAATGAATCTATTTTATAACATAACAACCTAGTATGTTATAAATATTTTCCATAAAATAATTAACCTCATGAGAAAAATTAGGGTATTGGAATAGGAAGAATAAATACATCCAGAAAAAAACAAAGATAAGAGAACACCCAAATTAATTTCAAAAGATAACCAATTTGAAGAATAAACAAACTATATTTCTTGGTGGTGATAACAGAATTGCAGATATAGAAGGAAATTTATTAAACTGTGTATTTAATCTTATGCTGAAATACTTCCCATGACATTTACCCAACAAGTGTTTTTTGGGAATCTTTTATGGGACAGTGTATTTTAGGCTTGGGAATAGAGTTGTCAGTAAAATAAATCATGCAATTTATATTTCATTGATGAGATTCAGATGCTAAACAAAGAAAAGTATAACAAACTAGGTGAAACAGTGAAGAAAAAGGAAATAGAGGTAATGAGTATTGGGTATAGTATGTTATAAGGAAGCTTCAGGGAAGGTCTTTTTGATCAGCTGATATTTGAGTAGAGCTTTAATTGAAATGTAGATAATTGGGAAAAACATTCCAAAAAGGAACTGTAATGAGGACAAAGACTCTGTGCCAAGAATGTGGTCTGAGTTTGGAACAGATTGAAAGAGAAGAGTGGTAGAAGGTGAAATTAGAGAATTACCCAGACATGCAATAGCATGTGGGTCTATTTTGAAGACATTGTAAGAATTTGGGGTTTTATTCTAGGTGACATGTATGTTATTAGGGGAGGTTGAACAAAGGAATGGCATGATCAGATAAATTTTTTAAAGATTTCCTTGGCTACTCTGAAGAGAATTGGCTTCAGAGGTCACACGTACATCTTTTTTTTAAATGTCTATTTATTTTTGAGAGAGAAGAGAGCATGATGGGGGAAGGGCAGAGAGACAAGGAGAGAGGACAGAAGATCCAAAGCAGGCTCTGTGCTGATAGCCGAGAGCTCAATGTGGGGTTCAAACTCACAAACTGTGAGATCATGACCTGAGCTGAAATTGGACCTTCAACCAATTGCGCCACCAAGGTGCCCCAGCAGGTCTATCTTTAGGAATCTGTCACAACAACCCAAACGAGCGATGATAGTACAGGCATGGAGTTACATTGGTGAAAGTGATGAGAACTGGAGAGAAGTGGTGATATAGTCTGTACTTAACGTGCATGTAAAGCTCTAGGTTTTGCTGTTGCATTGGATGTGAAAGATGAGAAAAAGAAGAGATGTGAATAAATCTTCAATTTTCAGCCCGAGCAATTACCATTGAGATTAGAAAGGTAGGAAGAAGGGCAGATTGGGAATATTTAGAGCCTCTTTGGGGCATGTTAAATTTGAGGTGCCTATTAGACAACCAAGAAGGGATGCTGGTATACAGTGGATACATAAAGATAGTTGTCTTGCTTAAACACTTATAGAGATTTCACTACTTTTGAGTTAGTCTAATCCCCTGCAGCCAATCCCAATTACTAGAAAATCTTATTAAGCCAAAAGTATCCCACTTTTAGCTTACACTTAATGATCATTATTCCATTTTCTGGAAATAAACATAAGTAAACATAATCTCTCTTTCATTACAGCCTTATGCAAATTTGCAAACAGATCATTTTACCTGATTGATATCCTCTTGTCCAGGCTAAGCGTTCCACTCTTACCATTCCTCATCTCAAATGGTTTTCTAGTCATGGTTGTTCCTCGATGAGTCGCTTCTATTGCCTCACCAGATCAGCAATGAACATGAATACCAAAAGAACTGACTAGAGTTTGTTTGTGCATCTTTCTTGGAAATAAATTTAATTGTTCTTTCTTCCTCTTTCTTGTGACATTGTTGAGCTCATTAGGTTTTATAGGCTACACATTATTTAATTCTCTGAACCATAGCATTCAAAACTCATTTGTATAATTGTGAGTTTTTTCTTTGCTGGTTAGCATTCATTTCTAACTTTACATATGCCTAGGAAGGTCACTAAGCTTTTTTAAGAACACTATTCCTGTGCAGTGGATTTTTAAAAGAGAAGTATTAGCATGGTTGCCTAGAAACCATAAAGGCGTTCAAAATAATGGAAGAACAGGGGACATAAATGAAAATATCATCTATGATGACATTTGATTTAGGTGAGAAAACAGCTGTAGAAGTTTGTGCAGCCTTGATTTGATGAAACAATCTTTTTCATCAAAGAATATTCTTTGCAAATGTGAACTTCCTTGAAGATTAGTCACTGTATTGCTCTAATAGTTGTTTATCTTCATCATCATGACAATGTGCCTTTTAAGTTATTTTAGCTAGCAGTTCTTTTTTTCTTCATTATAAAAGGTCAATGTTCATTCCTTCATGTTTTCTTTGATATCTGTGTATTAAAATCTATTCCTAGATTTTAATGTTTTTTTAATAGCCAATATTGACTACTATATTAAATCAACAGTTACCTAATTTGGGAAAAGAAAGAATTTGAATATAGTATGGGCAACAGAATAGGCCTGTGATTGAACACCCTTCCTTTCTTTATACACTTTAAAATTCTATAATCCAGTGGGGCGCCTGGGTGGCTCAGTCGGTTAAGCATCCGACATCAGCTCAGGTCACGATTTCACAGTCCGTGAGTTCAAGCCGCGCGTCGGGCTCTGGGCTGATGGCTCAGAGCCTGGATCCTGCTTCCAATTCTGTGTCTTCCTCTCTCTCTGCCGCTCCCCCGTTCATGCTCTGTCTCTCTCTGTCTCAAAAATAAATAAACGTTAAAAAAAATTAAAATTCCATAATCCAGTGAATTTGCAACATTTAGTGTTAAAAATAAGGGATAGAATAAATGGATTTGCTTCACTGAGTTTAAAACAAAATAAGATACATTCAGAGTTCCTCTTATTATTATTTTGAGACAGTAAGAGCAGGGAAGCGGCAGAGAGAAGAGAGAGAAAATCCCAAACAGGCTCCACGTGGAGCTTGATGCAGGGCTCGATCCCAAGAACCCGTGAAATCATATGACCTGATCCAAAATCAAGAGTTGGATACTTAACCAAATGAGCCACCCAGGTGCCCCCACATGTCCATCTTTTAAAGCTGCTTTGTGTCTCTGAAATCACTTAACCATCCTCTCAACTTTAAATTTCTGTTGAAAAGCAAAGTTATTAAATTTAAAGTTAAACTGTATATAACAGCAAAAGGCCAACAAGAACTTTTAGCCCTACAACTTAATTTATGGATTTTCAAGAAACTGTTCTTTACATCATTCTTGGCTTTTTTTGGGGGGGGGAGGGGTCTAATCTCTTTTATTCTTAAATTTCATAAGTTGTTGCTTCATTCATCTGATTCTGTTTTGTTTTAAAACTGTTAAAAGATTTTAAAAGCTGAAATATTTTCATTATTCATTTCTAACTAGAAAAGGTCAGTAAGGAAATACCCAAAACATTTTGATAAGACAGAGCTGGGTAGTGCAAATAAAAGTCCTATTAGAGTGCTTTAAAGAGAATAAAGATTACAGGTAAGTAAAGGTAAGGGATTCTTCTAATGATTTTTTATTAAATCACTAGATAAAGTAATGATTATATGATGTCATAGGATTATGAAACTGCAAAAGTTTTAAATACAATTTAAATTGATAAATTTCAGAGAAAATAGGCAGTCCATTCACTCACAGCCTCTTTTTCTGGCAGACAGTCATTCCTAAAGCCATTGATGCTTGGGCAAAATGATGCATGATCCCAACTACAACTGTGGATTGGGGGTGGGGAGTGGAAGCACAATCATTTTCATTCAAGAATTACAAGTATGAGGCCAAATGGTAGTAAGTTAAGGATGGCTTGTTGAGCTGAGAAGTCATATATAGTCGGGGCTGGGGTTGATAACATGGCTATCTATTTATATAAAATAGCCATCTTCATCAATACCTGAAGGGAAATTTTGTAAAAAGCATGAAAGGGATTAATTGGGAGTAACTGAATCTCCTCTATGGAATGATTCATATAAAGTTATTAAATGATTACTTTAGGTAAATAGATTTACAACAAACTACAGCCACATTGTAGACTCTGTGAAGACCTAATCCTTGATCAGAGCTCTTTCTGCAAAGTCCACCAAAAATAATTGTACGTAACAGGTACTAAGTTAATGTGGCTCTGATACTAGCCTTCTTCCCTTCCTTCTCCTTTCTAATAATTCATTGAATCCTTTCATGGAAGATAAGTAGCCACTGGTGGGTACAGATCTTTGCCTTTACCCTCTTTGCCTTTCTTTTCATTTTCTTACACTTTATCATTCTTGGACCCCCTTCTGAGTCTCTGGCTGTTTTACATGCAAATTCAAGCTGAATCAGAATGGATACTTTTTACTAGTAACAGAGGTCTCTTCCTGATTCTTTAGTTCATAACATGGACCTTAGCCTTTGATTTAAACATATATCCACAAAATATCTTTGTGAGTACTCTCAAAAAGGCTACTCAAGGTTGGTCATGAGGAAAAAACTTTAAAACAATAAACTTTATGAAAAATTACACTATGCTGGGCAAAAGACATCAGTCCTTCTCTGACACTCTCACACATTTCTCTTGCCTGTAACTACTGCTTGACTTTTATTACCCATCTCTGTCTAGGCTCCATTGACGTTCTGTATTGCTATACTCAAATAATGACTCATGGGAACTAAATTAGGCAACTGCTAATTATTACATATTTACTATGCATCAGGCACTGTGTTAGGTACCACACATACTAGGAACTCAATAAATATCTATTGAACAAAGGAAAGAATGCCAGAGTACATACAGACCTAGAGTCATTGGCAGTAATATAGGTAAAATCATCAAGGTTCATAGAATGATAATAAATGAGGAGAAGCACAATGTAAAGGTTATGTAGAGAATTTAGACAACAAGATTTTCCATGAAGCATCTCTGATTTATGTGTGGGAAGAGTCATGAATGAATAAAAACAGACACTGATGACTGGGAAATTCTTTCTACCTTCCTGATTTGGGGGAAGTAATAATCTGAGCATCAGTTTCCTCATCTGCTGAACAGGACAAATACACCTTCCTTTCACCTCCCAAGGGTTGCTGTGAGGATTAAAGAAAATATACACAAAGCACAGAGCCTGTTTCTTAATAATCATAAACAAAAGGTTTATTTCTTTACTTATTTCCTAAGTGAATATTTATTGTCTACTGTGTGAGATGCAGTCTGGTAGATACTAAACTATAAAGTGAGTAAGAAAAACAATGACTCACTGCCTCAGAGTTTAGATTTCCATGACAGAAGTTAATAAAAAACGTCACTGAAATAAATTAAAAATAATAATTACCTTTATCATTAATACTAATGATTTTATTTTTAATTCTAAGGATGCTTCCATAAAGAAACAAAGTAAATGAATTTAAGAATCTTATAAAGGGAAGAGCGCCTGGGTGGCTCAGTCAGTTGGACTTCCTACTTCGGCTCAGGTCATGATCTCATGGTTCATGGGTTCAATCCTCACGTCAGGCTCTGTGCTGACATCTCAGAGCCTTAGAGCCTCCTTTGGATTCTGTGTCGCCCTCTCTCTCTGCCCTCCCCCTGATCATGCTCTGTCTCTCTCTCTGTCTCAAAGATAAATAAACATTAAAAATATTAAAAATAATTCTATAAAGGGAATGCTTGCTCACTTTTGCTATTGGATATTTTAGGTGTGACACTTTAAATAAATTATACAATTAACCATGTTACATGTGAAGCTTTTAGAAACATTCATACTTCTTCAAAGGACTATCAATTCTATGACCACACTCCCAAGTAGTTTTTCTTTATATTAATTTTAAAATACAATGACTAAAATATTAATGTTGAATAATAAGATGGAAATTTTGAATCATATAAATTTTATACTAAATGACACAATGATTTCCCTTCATTATTAATAGAAATATGTGTAGCACATGAGGAACTGACCTTGATAGATGTTTTAATTCTCAAATTCACTGAAAACCTTTAGAACAAAAGATGACAGACCAGAAATGAATATGACAGAATATGATTAGAAAAATAGCATTGATAAACAAAAAAGTGTCCTCAATTTACTCTTTTTTTCCAAAAGGAGAAAAAGTGTATATGTAATAAAGTAAGCACAAAAAATGAGACATCTAGGACTTAACTTGTATTTATCTTATTTTAACAGAAATAATACTTGACAATACAATAATTGACCACCACCTCCCTTTCATCTCAAATATACACAGAAACATTGGGAACAAAATATTTGTTGTAGGAAATATATTTTATTTTATTTATTTTTTCAATGTTTATTTACTATTGAGAGACAGAGACACAGAGCATGAGCAGGGAAGGGGCAGAGAGGGGGGAGGCAAAGAATCTGAAGTAGGCTCCAGGCTCTGAGGTGTCAGCACAGAGCCTGATGCTGGGCTCGAACTCACAAACTGTGAGATCATGACCTGAGCTGAAGTTGGTCGCCTAACCAACTGAGCCACCCAGGTGCCCCTGTTGTAGGATATATATTTTAATGTTGGGTAAACATACTGATCTTTGTAGTAGCATTTAGTGAGAGAAATTTGCCAAACTTTTGGTTCCACACACACATGTGTAGAGACAAATACCTGCATGTATACATGTGTGTGTGTATACATATAGATGGAGAGAAAGCAAGAAAGAGAAAGATTTATCATAGAAATTAGTTTACATGATTACAGATGCTAGGAAGTCCCATGACCTGCTGTCTGCAAGCTGGAAACCCAGGAAAAGCTGGTGGCATTTCCAGTCTCAGTCCAAAGGACTGAGAACCAGGAAAACCAATGGTGTGAGTTCCAGACGAAATCTCAAGGCCTGAGAACCAGAGGGTGGATGGTGTAAGTCCCAGTCTCAGGGCAGGAGAAGATGAATGTCCCACCTCAACAGTCAGGCAGACTCTGAATATTTTGTAGTACAGTAGCTACTTTCATTACCAGTTGGCAATATAAATATTTAAGATAATTTAAGTCTTTAAGAGTGTTTTCTAAAGAGGACATCCATATGGCCGACATATGAAAAAATGCTCAACCTCACTCATCATCAGGGAAATACGAATCAAAACCACAATGAGATACCACCTCACACCTGTCAGAATGGCTAACATAAACAACTTAGGCAACAACAGATGTTGGCGAGGATGCAGAGAAAAAGAACCTCTTTTGCACTTCTGGTGGGAATGAAAACTAGTGCAGCCACTCTGGAAAACAGTATGGAAGACCTCAAAAAATTAAAAATAGAACTACCCTATGACCCAGCAATTGCACTACTAGGTATTTATCCAAGGGATACAGCTATGCTGTTTGGAAGGGACATGTGCACCCCCATGTTTATAGCAGCACTATCAACAATAGTCAAAGTATGGAAAGAGCCCAAATGTCCTTCGATGGATAAATGGATAAAGAAGATGTGGTATTAATGTACCATGGAGTATTACTTGGCAGACAAAAAGAATGAAATTGTGCCATTTGCAACTACATGGGTGGAACTAGAGTGTATTATGCTAAGCAAAATTAGTCAGGAAAAGACAAATACCATATGACTTCACTCATATGTGAGATTTAAGATACAAAACAGATAAACATAAAGGAAGGGAAGCAAAAACAATATGAAAACAGGGAGGGGGACAAAACATAAGAGACTCTTAAATTTGGAGAACAAACAGAGGATTACTGGAGGGGGTGTGAGAGGGGGGATGGGCTAAATGGATAGTGGGCACTAAGGACTCTACTCCTGAAATCATCGTTGCACTATATGCTAACTAATTTGGATGTAAATTTAAAAAGTAAATTAATTTAAAAAGAGTGTTTTCTTAAGTGACTTGTATCATACATTTTATAATAGAAATACTTCATTATTAAATATTTTCATATTCTAAAATTTACTTGTTTGCGATAGTAGAGACACAAAATTGAGTTAATCGTGGAAAAATATGCATTTTTTTAAGTAAAAATGTTTTGGAAGACTGATTTTCCATTTCTTTGCAGGGTGTGATTAGAAATTTCTTTCAATGGTCATAGAAAGCTATACTGATAGCCAATAAGAATGACCTAGTAATAAAAAAAAAAACAACAAAAAAGAATGACCTAGTAATAATTCCATACAGATGTGTGACACTTATAGTTTATGAACTGCCTCTGTGTATTACAGTTGCCCTCACTTAATCTGCAAGGGTTATATTCTGAGACCTCCAGTGGATGCCTGAAGACACAGATAGTACAGAACCCTATGTATACCTTTTTTTCTATACATACACATTTACAATAAAGTTTTATTTGTAAATTAGACACAGTAAGAAATTAACAACAATAACTACTAATAAAATAGAACAATTAGGATAATATACTGGAATAAGTTATATGAATATAGTCTGTGTGTCAAAATATCATACTATACTCACCCTTCTTCTTGTGATGATGTGAGATGATAAAATTCCTGTGTGATAAGATGAAGTGAACATAAGCAATGTGATGTAAAGTTAGGCTACTATTCATCTTCAGATGATTCATCAGAAAGGGGATCATCCACTTCTGGGGAACTGAAACTGCAGAAAGTGAAACCACAGATAGAGGGACTACTGTATTTTATTTGATTGTATCCCAAGCCTGAGATTTATAGTTTCTTTTCTCCTGAAGACAAAGCTGAGTTAAAGCGATTTGTCAACGGGGACTCAACCATCTAGAGCAGAATAGTGGTTGTAACCCAGGCCTCTGACCTCCATTCTGGAGCAAAGAGGTGACAAAGGTGGCAAACAGATAGACCACCTTGGGCCACCTCCAAGAGACATTGCAAGAAGTTGAGCTGCATATAAAATAAGGTTACCTGCTTCCATCAGGACCCATTTAGCTGAAAATGTTATTGAAGTGCAGAATATTCATCATTCTCCAATACGAAGATAAATTTTTCAAATGAAAGTCACCAGGAGCATTTAATTTTAATAAGATGAAACAATGTTCCTTAAATTTCTTGGGGAAATGTATTTCTAAAGAGCAAAAGTACAAGATTCAGTTTAGAATTTGTAATTGTTTAAGGCTAACTTAAACCTAATATGCTGAATATTCCAAGTTACATTTGCTTAGGGAAAAAAAGTTCATTTTTCTGCATAGGAGAAAGAAACAGGAGAGCAGAAAGTAAAGAAGGCAAGGATGGAGAATAAATGATAGATGGATGTATATGTATGGGTATTTAAAGAGATCCCTTCAAATCACTTATTTAGAAGTTTAAAAAGCTACAAAATCCGTCTTGGTATCAAACTAGAGTAGTCAAAACACGTGTGTTCCTCTTGCATCAATTTCAGTTTCTGTTCCATCAGTTGTGCATATTGCTACTTAATTTCATCCTAGAAGTTGGCAGCTGAAATGCTCATTGCAGCCCAGAACTTTTCCAGCTTGTTTTAAATAAAACCTCTTGCTAATAAAACAGCAGGACTCCTTTATTCAGACACAACTATCTGGATTAACCTCAATTATCATGTTTTCTGTAGAAACCAGTAAAATCAACTAAAACTCCTATCTGAGATGCTCAGATTATCTAAATTAAGGTTTTTGGAGAAAGAGATACAAATGATGTCCCAGATCTTTTACAAGGAACCTGTATCTTTGTGAGAGGCTAACAAGTGTAAAAGGGTTAAGTTGGATATTTAAGACACTGAAAATCTGAATCTACCTTGAAAATTGTAGTATCAAACCACATTTGGCTGCTCCAGCTGTCTAGGTGAAAGTTAGATACACACAAAATCAATGAAGTTGCCGCGTCCTCCCTCTTCACTGGCAAATAGAATAGTTGTGAGAGGGAATGGGAAACTGGGACTTTGGGCTTTCTGAAATGGACAGAATATTCACAGTTGGAAACAATTTCTCCAACTTTTCTCTGTGACATTTATGGAAAAGTCATTAGAGAGGAAATATAACTATCTAACAACTCCAAATACAGAGATGCTCCTTCATTGCCATAACTGGGGATTTCTCTTAAATCCAGAATTAGCATTAAATTGTTGGAAGAATGAGATTTCACCAGTAGCTTCAAAATTAATCACATTTATTTTACTGTAATAAAACAAATTCTGGAGAAGGAAATACTTTCTGATGACTTTTGCTAAATTGATGAAAAACCACAATATGTGTAAGTGCATATATGCATGTTTGTAGATGTAGATGTTAGATTGCAGTAGATCAGTGAGGTCACTAAGGAATTATCAGTTCTTAATTGGTAATTTCTAAAATAAAGAGCAAAGCTGAGTCAGAATTCAAATTTGGTGACAAAAAAACAGAATAATCTTGTATTAATCTAAAATTCACTTTTAAGGTATCAAAATACAGAATAAGAACAGATTTAACTTAATTTTTAGTACTGTTTGTAAACACATAGCCCCTATTATCTTTGTAAACAGAATAATGGTAAACTCAGTGCTTTGCATGCTGAAAATCACATCAGCAACTTCTTCACTCAAAAGTTTGCATTGTTTCATTGAAACATTTCCTGCATTTTAGCTCTTAGTTTATTTTTTTTAATGTTTATTTATTTATTTTGAGAGAAGGAGAGCATGAGTGGGGGATGGGCAGAGAGAGAGAGGGACAGAGAGAATCCCAAGCAGGCTACACACTGTCAGCACAGAGCCCGACACTGGGCTTGATTCCATGAACCTTGAGATCATGACATGAACCAAAATCAAGAGTTGGATGCTTAGTGGACTGAATGGCCCAGGCACTCCTAGCTCTTATTTTAAGTAAGAACTAATTAATATATTAGACACATAATAATCTTTTTTGCCTTAGATATATAGACATCGAGATATAGATGATATAGATATAGATACATATAGATATAGATATATAGATATAGATATATTTACGTTCAAGTTAACATATAGTGTAGTATTGGTTTCAGGAGTAGAATTTAGTGATTCATCAGTTACATATAATATCCAGTGCTCATTCCAACAAGTGCCCTCCTTAATGCTTATCACCTATTTGGCCGATCATCCCATTCACCTCCCCTCCAGCAACCCTCACTTTTTTCTCGGTATTTAAGTGTCTCCTATGGTTTGCCTCCCTCTTTGTTTTTACCTTATTTTTCCTTCTCTTCCACATGTTCATCTGTTTTGTTTCTTAAATTCCACATATGGGTGAAATCATATATTTGTCTTTCTATGACTGACTTATTCCACTTAGCATAATACACTGTAGTTCCATCCACGTTTTTGCAAATGGCAAGATTCCATTCTTTTTGATTGCCAAGTAATATTCTATTATATATATATATATTATATATATATATATATAATTTATATATATATAAACACAAAATCTTTATCCATTCATCAGTCAATGGACATTTGGGCTCTTTCCATACTTTGGATATTGTTGATAGTGCTTCTATAAGCATTGGGGTGCATGTGCCCCTTCAAATCAGCATTTTTGTATCCTTTGGATAAATACCTAGTAGTTCAATTGCTGGGTCATAGGATAGTTCTATTTTTAATTTTTTGAGGAACCTCTTACTGTTTTTCAGAGCGGCTGCATCAGTTTGCATTTCCACTGAAAATAAAAGATAAGAACCACATGATCCTCCCAATAGATGCAGAACAAGCATTTGACCAAAATATAGCATTCTTTCTTGATAAAAACCCTCAAGAAAGATGATCATACATCAAGATCATAAAGGCCATATACGAAAGACCCACAGCTAATCCTCTCAATGGGAACAACAGAGTGCTTTCCCCCTGAGATCAGGAACACAGCAGGGATGTCCACTCTCACCACTGTTGTTCAACATAGTGTTGGAAGTCCTAGCCTCAGCAATCAGATGACAAAAATAAATAAAAGGCATAGAAATTGGCAAGGAAGAAGTCAAACGTTCACTCTTCAGAGACATAATAATTTGACTCTATATACTTAATAGTGGAACCGTAAGAAAATTCCTATTGGGGTGCCTGGGTGGCTTAGTTGGTTAAGCATCAGACTTTGGCTCAGGTCATGATCTTGCAGTCCATGAATTTGAGTCCTGCGTTGGGCTCTGTGCTGATAGCTCAGAGCCTGGAGCCTGCTTCAGATGCTGTGTCTTCCTCTCTCTACCCTTTCCCTCCTTGCTCTCTCTCTCTCTCTCAAAAATAAATAAACAAAAAATATTTAAAAATATTTTAGTCCTCCATAATTTTTTGACTATTCATCAGTTTTTTTATTGATATTTACAATGAGATAATTGTCTGAGTTGTGTGAAAGCAGTTTTTAGTCCCAAAGCAGGCATTTTATGTGTAGTACTTACACTGGTCTTTACAGCAATCTTATGAAAAAGGAATTATTATCAATCACATATACAGACGAAGAAATTGAAGCACAGGTCATTTAAGTAGTTTTCTACATTAACAATTATTCAATTTGGTATAGAGTTTTGTGTCTGAGTCTTTTATTTGTATTCCAGAATGTTTTGGTGTTGTTTTGTCTTCTCTCATTTCCTGTAGCCCGAGGCATGCTTTATTCTCTTTCCCTTTGCAGGTAACCTGATTGTTTCCCCCGTATGATCCATAAAATTAAAAACTAAACTAGAATATACCCAGATTTTTAAAAATCAGTTTTGACTGGTACCTGTTCAGTGATTAACATACACAAAATAGGTCACCCTTTAGGAGACATTTCTTCTATTATAACTTTTTTGCTTCCATTTCATTTTGTGCCACATTAGTTACTTTTATGTTATCCTTTGCTCTTTACACTGTATAATATATACAGTATATTTATGTATGCATGCATATATGCATACGTGTGTGTGTGTGTGTGTTTCTGATACTTTGTCCTTTCTTTGTCTTTTTCCTCTGTATTTTGGAAAAGCTTTGGTTGGTTTTCATATGATTTGATATTAAATATTTGATCTTCATTTTTTGTGCAGATATGATACAGTTTGTGGTACATTCTTATAGGTTTTTAAATATTTTTTTATTTTTATTTTTTGTTTAAATGTTTTACTTATTTACTTGTTTATTTATTTATTTATTTATTTATTTATTTATTTATTTATTTAGAGACTGTGAGCATGAGCAGGGGAGGGGCAGAGAGAGAGAGGGAGGGAGAGAGAATCCCAGTAAGGTTCCATACTGTCAGTGCAGAGCCCAATGTAGGGCTCAAACTCACTGTGAGATCATGACCTGAGCCGAAATCAGGAGTTGGACACTTGAACAACTGAGTCACCCAGGCACCCTGAGTTTTAAATATTTTGCATTGTTTTTAGTTTCCTTTAAATTTTTTATTGGATCCGGCTCTTTTTGCATTTCTACATATCTTTTAGGTGTGTTTCTTTTTCTGTCATGTTTTGTCTTTTTGTCTGTTTTTAATACTTCTTTCATGTTTTAAATTCCTGACTTTTGTTGAATGTACTAAAAAGGCGCAGTGCGACTTAGGGTCCCATTTGGTCACAGAGTTCTAATCAGATGTTTCAAATAAAAATCTTTAAAGGAAGTCCTACCTTCAAAGTGTAGGCATGTAAAATAAACATTCAAATGTAGTGAAGCACCCAGAAACTAGCATCAGTGAGAAACTAGCATTACTGTCTACTAGCCCTGAAGGACCCAAAGATTAAAATAGTGTTTCTAGAGCGTCTTGTGAGTTGGAGCCTTTCAGAAGGGGCTCAATATGACAGATTATATAGTCATACAGGGATGTAGCCAAGCCATAGCCAGAAGTGCAGTGCCACTGTAGGAAAGGGGAGAAGAAATATCCAGAAATCCTGCTTAATCTCAGTTTCCAATCTCTTGCCTGTGCTTCCCATAGGTCTGGATGATTGGATGTCAGAATGCTTGGATGATGCAATCAATAAGGGCAAGACAGGTCTCAGGGCAAAGGGCAATGAACTAAGAAATGGATCAAGGGAGCAAAATGAGAAATACTTCTATCTATACCTTCTAAAACAAAATTCAGTTTCCAATGGCAAGTCATTTTCAAATTATGCTCTTATTCTTCCTTCTTTTTTTGTGCTGCTAAATTTTTCAATTTCTTAATTTCATTTACTCATCCTCATTCATGAGCCTATTAAGTCCTATTAATTTAATATATTGACAGAAACTGATGGCTTTTCTATCTTTTCTTCCAATATTCACCTTATTCTTAAGCAAAATATATGTTATATGTACTGAATTTCTTAATATCTTTCTCATGTTTTATTTCATGTGCATTTTCTAGACTGAAGAAGAATTTTCTGGTTATACTATGGTTTTCTCATTATGAATTTTTATTCTTATACATAATCTGAAGCAGTCATTTCATTCTTTTTCCTTGAAAAAAAATCACAATTTCTATAATACATCAACTTTTGAACTATTCCAAGTTAATTCCCTCCAAACTCCATTATCCAATATAAAGTGTCACCTATATTTCACTTTCTTCTCACTCCTTTTTGTTGCTTATAGGATCTAAAAACCCCTGAGTCACTCTAATAAAGAGAGGGATTAATGGAGGAAATTCGACCAAGAAACAGCTATCTATCATAGCAAATGGGGTGTGTGTGTGTGTGTGTGTGTGTGTGTGTGTGTGTGTGATGCGCACTTTAATCTTTATCCTCTGGATGGTGAAAATTTTATGTCTGTACAGTATGTTAATGCAATAAAGTAGGTTGCCATTTTATAAGGGTAGTTAATATCTTCCTGGCTTCATGTAGATGTGGTGAGTGGAAATCCTCCAGCTGTTTGATGGCTCATTGATTAGCAGGTCTGCTTTCAGAAGCATTTCAAGAGAAAGGAAGGAGGGATAAAGAGATTACATTGGGTACTACTGGCTTTCCATTATCATTATTCACTGTTTCTTTCAATTAGTTATTACTTAGATATCCCTGCATAGATAAGAAAATTCTCCTTCATACTTTCTTGCTTACAAGACATTTCGTGGAATCTATTCCAATTTCTTCAAGAAGTTAAGGTCAAGAAAAATTTCTTTATTGACAACAGTAAATGAAAAGCTACCTAATTTCCTTAACCAGTCCTTTTATTTTTTGGATTTAAACTTAAAATTTTTTTTAATTTATTTTGAGAGACATAAAGAGAGCAAATGGGGAAGAGGCAGAGAGAGAGGGAGAGAGAGAATCCCAAGCAGGATCTACATTGTCAGCACAGAGCCCAATGCAGGGCTCAGTCCCACGAACTATGAGATCATGACCTGAGCCGAGATCAAGAGCTGGACACTTAACCAATTGAGCCACCCAGGCACCCCCCGGCAAGTATCTTTCAGATGAGAACCAAATACGGGTGCCTGGGTGGTTCAGTCAGTTAAGCATCAGGCTTTTGATTTCGACTCAGGTCATGATTTCACCATGAGATACACCCCAAGATCCACCCCAGTGTGGAGCCTGCTTAACATTCTCTCTCCCTCCCCCCCATCTCTCTCTCTCTCTCTCTCTCTCTCTCTCTCTCAATCTCTCCCTCTGCCCCTCCCCCATTGCTCTCTCCCTTTCTCTCTCTCTCTCAAAGAAAGATGAGACCAAATAAAGATCATATATTAATATCACTATCTTGTTTTCATTTGAATTGTTAAGATTGTGTTATACCTGCTGAAAACCTAGATAATAGATTTTTCTTCAGGGGGACTTGGAATCACATAGTTTATTGTTTGAGAGAATGGTTTGGGGAATTAGAAAATAGTGTCTCTTATGTGGCCAGGATTAGCTTTCTTTCCTTGACTAAGTAGTACTGTTTTGAAAGTAAATTTACTCCTCATTGCTCTGTATGACTAACCTGTGAAAGCATATTTGTAATCACATCAACATTGTCTTTGAAGTAATTTATTGCATCTTTTCTTTTTCTTGTTATTTTTTTCAATATCTAGAGATCTCTTGCTTTCTCTAGTCCTCCTAACTTCCCCCCAAATTCTACATGCCCACACATTTTAAACATTTTTTTAAATCATCAAACACAGAAAGCAACAAAAATAATTAATTACTCTCATTTTTAGGGTAGAATTATATCATTCAATAACTCTTAACTGCATACCTTCTGTTGGTATTTACTCTGATGGCTTACTTTTAAGGACAGATTTTTGAAAGATAAGTGCAACCTTTCTGTAAGTAGCTGTTGATAAAACCCAGGAATCTGTAATAATACATATGCAACTTCACAGGGAGAAATTCAATGACATTACACTGAATGGTGAACACAATTATAAAGAGAGAAAGCATATTTTGCAATTTCAACCGATGGAATAACTGACAGGGGAAAATAAGCTAGCATCTTTCCATCTTTATAAATTGCTGATCAATAAATCACACTTTAAAGGGAGCTGAGTAATTACTATATGAGGCTTGAAGCAATAGAATCCTCATTTACATATTAACAGACACTTACAGAAATAATTTCTGTCATGGGCTTGTATATGTTTAACATGATAAATTACACCAATAATCCAGATTGGTTTTTCTAATGAATAATAATAAGGCATTGCAATGTCTGAAAATACATTGTCAAAAGTTCAGAAATAACAGAAGTAAAACCAGTGAATTACTGAAGCAGAAATTAGTAAAAGTTTATTGTGCATACACCAAAAAGACAGTTTGCTAACTGGAAGCACTCAACCAATACATGAAATCAGGCTCAGAGGCATATTGTTATAAAGCAGGTTAAAGCAGGTTAT
Organism: Prionailurus bengalensis; assembly: GCF_016509475.1. Lineage (NCBI taxonomy): Eukaryota > Metazoa > Chordata > Mammalia > Carnivora > Felidae > Prionailurus > Prionailurus bengalensis. The sequence continues at coordinate 42,196,691 of NC_057356.1, read as the reverse complement.
ATAGTGAAAAAGTTGTGACTGTTTATTCTTCATAGTGATTGGTTATAATATTAGAATTTTTTTTAATGGTGGGAATTGGTGAGTGATTACCTGATATCACCCTTGGGAAACAGTTTAAGTTTTGCTTATGATTTCGAGAGGCATCACCAAGAAAGGACCCAAGTCAAGTTAGTCTTGCAAAATAAGCTGAAATAAGCTTTGTTTTTGTCACTAAACTGGTTTTGTCTGTTCAGGGAATTTTCAACACTGGTATCCATGAGTTTATTATTATTGTTATTATTATTATTTTACTAACATATTTACTTATAGAAAAATACAGCATTAATTAAAGATTAAAATTAATTTAGAAATACATGTAGTCATTCTTAAAATATCTTCAACTTTTCAGAAGGGAAAGATGGAGGATGATGGTAGATTCCTAGGTTTTAGGAATGATATACTTTATTAAAGGCAAAGATATCATTAAATTTTCTTAATATCAGTTGGATTGTAGATTTTTCAACAGATGGGAGGACAGTGGCATTAATATTTGTGTCCAAATACTTTCAGAAAATTGAGGTCATAGTGCATACTGCCTCCTAGAATTCTAGAGAGAAGGAGAATACAGAGAATCAGAGTCAAGATCAACTTAGCTACACAAGACATGAGAGCCATAACCTAGAGAAACACCAGAATGTTAATTTTTAAATACTTATTTATTTTGGGCAGAGTGCAAGTGGGGGAGGAGCAGAAAGAGGGGAACAGAGAATTGAAGTAGGTTCTGCGATGACAGGCTGACAGCAGAGAGCCCAATGTGGGGCTTAAACTCATGAGCCATGAGATCATGACCTGAGCTGAAGTCTATCACTCAACCAACTTTGTGTTGTTGTTGCTGTTTTGTCTTATTTTTTAAATGTTTATTTTGAGGGGGGACAGAGAGAGAGGGAGACACAGAATCTGAAGCAGGCTCCAGGCTCCAGGCTCTGAGCTGTCAGCACAGAGCCTGACATGGGACTCGAACTCATGAACTGCGAGATCATGACCTGAGCCAAAGTCAGATACTTAATTGACTTAGCCACCCAGGCACCCCTATTTCTTCACTTCCTATTACCCAATACATCATAACACATTTTCAGCAACCTTAACCAGGCGTGCTAAAGGCCCTGTCACCCCCAGAAGAAACTCCATACCCATTAGCTGTCATTCCCCAGTCTTTCTTCCATATAACCCCTATCAGACACAAATTATAATTTAAGACTCTTGTAATAGTATATTTTCATATCCCTTAGACTACTTATTATCTACATAATATATTTTGAGGTTTATAATATATATGTAGAAATAAAATGTGTGATACAATGGCTAGGATGGGAATGATAAAAAAATATTCCAAAATTAGGGAGTGATGAGGTTGCAGAACTTTGTGAATATGCCAAATACTGAAATATTTAAATGTGTGATTTAAATGGTGAAGTTTAGAATATATAAGTTATAACTCAATAAAGCTATTTTTAACTCACAAATATATTTATGTCTCTACAAATTTCCCTACTCTGGGCTTTTCAAATAAATGAAGTCATACAAGATGCTGTGTTTTGTGACTGCCTTCTTTAACTTAGCATAATATTTTCAAAATTCATCCATTTCTGAATAAATATATAATCTATTTACATTTAATGGAGTTACTGATAATATTTTCTTCTGCCATTTTGCTATTTGGGCTTTTTTAAATGTCTTTTGCCTATTTATTCCTCTACTCATATATTACTGCCTTCTTTTATATAAAATAGATATTTTTCTGGTGTTCTATTTTACAAAACAAAATACATTAGAAGAACACTACAAATTGCCAAAGATGTTTTTATTAGGAAACGAAAGAATTAATCAAACAAATAGCTGAATTGTACTTTATCAAAATTAAAACTTTTTGCTGTTTAGAACTATGCTGAGGGAATGAAAAGGCAAAGCATAAACTGGAGAAAATACTCAAAATGTTTATATTTGACAGGGAATTGTATCCATATTATATACTCTTAAAATTTAGGGGCACCTGGGTGGCTCAGTCGGTTGAGCGTCCGACTTCGGCTCAGGTCATGATCTCACAGTCTGTGGGTTCGAGCCCCGCATCAGGCTCTGTGCTGACAGCTCAGAGCCTGGAGCCTGTTTCCAGTCCTGTGTCTCCCTCTCTCTCTGCCCCTCCCCCAGTCTCACTTTGTCTCACTCTGTCTCTCAAAAATAAATAAATATTAAAAAAATTTTTTTTTTTTTTAAATTTAATAAGGAGGGGCGCCTGGGTGACTCAGTTGGTTAAGTGTCTGACTTTAGCTCAGGTCACGATCTTGTGGTTCGTAGGTCTGAGCCCTGCCTCAGACACTGTGCTGACAGCTCAGAGCCTGGAGTCTGCTTTGGATTCTGTGTCTCCCTCTCTCTCTGCCCCTTCCCTGCTCACTCTGTGTCTCTCTCAAAAAATGAATATATGTTAAAAATTTTTTTAACTTAATAATAAGGAAACAAACAAATACTAAAAATGGCAAAACACACTTTACAAGAGAAGACACATGAATGACCAATAAACAGATAAAAAGATATTCTACATCATTAGTCACCAGGGAAATACAACATATAACTATAATGAGATACTACTTCATACACACCAGAAAGCTTAAAATAAAATAAAAAATCTCTATACTGCCAAATGTTAGTGAATATGTGGAGTAATTGGATATTTTAAATATGCTAGTGTAAAATGAAATAACCATCCTGAAAAATTATATTTCCACTTCTTACAGAGTTAAACATATAATTGCCATATAACCTGATAATATTGGTATTTAACCAAGAGGAATGAAAATATATGTACACACAAGGAATTTTATAGAAATATTTATAGACTCTTTATTCATAACAATTGAATCAATAAACAAATTGAGTTATATTCTTACATAAATTGCTACTCAAAATAAAAGGAAATAGTTGCTATATGCAACAAGTTGGATGAATTTTTTTTAATTTTTATTTATTTAATTTTTTATATTTATATCCAGATTAGTTAGCATATAGTGCAACAATGATTTCAGGAGTAGATTCCTTAATCCCCCTTACCCATTTAGCCCATCCCCCTCTCATAACCCCTCCAGTAACCCTCAGTTTGTTCTCCATATTTAAGAGTCTCTTATGTTTTGTCCTTCTCCCTGTTTTTATATTATTTTTGCTTCCCTTCCCTTATGTTAATCTGTTAAGTGTCTTAAAGTCCTCATATGAGTGAAGTCATATGATATTTGTCTTTCTTTGACTGACTAATTTCACTTAGCATAGTATCCTCCAGTTCCATCCACGTAGTTGCAAATGGCAAGATTTTGTTCTTTTTGTTTGCCAAGTAATATTCCATTGTATATATATACCACATCTTCTTTATCCATTCATCCATCAATGGGCATTTGGGCTCTTTCCATACTGTCGCTATTGTTGGTAGTGCTGCTATAAACATTGGGGTGCATGTGTCCCTTTGAAACAGCACACCTGTATCTCTTGGATAAATACCTAGTAGTACAATTGCTGGGTCATAGGGTAGTTCTATTTTTAATTTGTTGAGGAACCTCCATATTATTTTCCAGAGTGGCTGCACCAGCTTGCATTCCCACCAGCAATGTAAAAGAGACCCCATCTCTCCTTATCCTCGCCAACATCTGTTGTTGCCTGAGTTGTTAATGTTAGCCATTCTGACAGGTGTGAAGTGGTATCTCATTGTGGTTTTGATTTGTATTTCCCTGATGATGAGTGATGTGGAGCATTTTTTCATGTGTTGGTTGGTCATCTGGATGTCTTCTTTGGAGAAGTGTCTATACATGTCTTTTGCTCATTTCTTCACTGGATTATTTGTTTTTTGGGTGTTGAGTTTGATAAGTTCTTTATAGATTTTGGATCCTAACCCTTTATCTGATATGTCATTTGCAAATATCTTCTCCCATTCTGTCGGTTGCCTTTTAGTTTTGCTGATTGTTTCCTTTGCTGTGCAGAAGCTTTTTATTTTGATGACGCCCCAATAGTTCATTTTTGCTCTTGTTTCCCTTGCCTCCAGATACGTGTTGAGTAAGAAGTTGTTGTGACCAAGATCAAAGAGGTTTTTGCCTGCTTTCTCCTCAAGGATTTTGATGGTTTCCTGTCTTATGTTTAGGTCTTTGATCCATTTTGAGTTTATTTTTGTGTATGGTGTAAGAAAGTGGTCCAGGTTCATTCTTCTGCTTGTCACTGTCCAGTTTTCCCAGCCCCACTTGCTGAAGAGACTGTCTTTATTCCATTGGCTATTCTTTCCTGCTTTGTCAAAGATTAGTTGGCCATACGTTTGTGGGTCCATTTCTGGGTTCTCTATTCTGTTCCATTGATCTGAGTGTCTGTTTTTGTGCTATAACTTGGGTGAATTTTAAAACATTATGCTGACCAAGAGAAGCCAGACACAAAATTGTACATAAAGTGTAATTCTTTATATTGAAATCCTAGAAGAGGCAAAAAATAATCGATTTGGCAATAAACAAATAATTGACTGCCTGGAACCAAGGGTGGGGAACACAGGAAGTTAGTGTCTACTTTAGCATGCAAGATATTACAGTATAGTTTTTAAAATTCTCTTTCCATTGAATGATGCTCTCCTTCGTAATGACAACAATAATGGTTGATAGTGATGATACTAGATATTAGGCACTTTATATACACACACTGCCAGATTCTTCTACTGCCTGTTTGGTTAAGATGGGTGAGTGCCTTTCTTTGTACAGGTCCAGGTTTGTGCTGTCCAAAAGAAAACAGAGAAATCAAGTAGAGCCATCACTCTCTGATGGTCTTTTTGATCAAACGCAGAGGTTAGTGGAAGTTTCCAGCTTTCTTTTCTTGCCCAACTTTTCATCTAAGTCGTCTATCTGCTAACCAATAGTCAAGTCCACCACCCAATTCTTGACGGTGAACCTAGAGAAGCACTAATTGCATAGTGGTAAGAGCTTCCCCTAGATGTCTGAGAGCTTCCCTGTCGTGGTCCCATGTAGGCAGCTGGACTTGGTTATTCCAGTTTCTATGTGAGCAATGATTTTTCTGTAAACATCCAGTTACCCATTCTTATCATTCATTTTCCTCGTTCCTTTGACAACTGTGTATGTTAAATTCCAATAATGAACCCCTTACCCCATATTGCTTGTAGTATTGTTATACTGATTGAACCTTGGGGTGTGCATGCACTCTCTGTCTGTCTCTCTCTTTCATTCACACACACACACACACACACACACACACACACACAAATACTCATATTTTCACAGTCAGATACAGAATTTTCAAGAAAACACATTTTCCTGGTTTGTGGGGGAAGGGAACAGGATTTTGCCTTCTTGAAAAAAAAGAACACACAAATATCAATGATATGAATGAAGTTAAGAAATGACTCAGGTAATGATAATTAAATACATTAAGTATTGCTCAAAAGCCTATTTCCTTCATCACCTTATGACTCTGACTCTGACTTTCTAACTTACATGCAATAGGGTTTCAGAATTTTTCCAGAAATCAATTACTGCTTAAAGTGCCCTGGAACCTTCAGGGCCAGCCTCCCATCCTCTCTAATGTTTTACTTTCCCGATTCATTCACTTACTCATTCAACAAATGAGTAACACTTATTTCAAGAACACTTATTTTCATCTGGAAATTATTTTTAAAATATCCTCAAGGACTTCACAACAGAGATGCAGTCATATCATGGAAAAAGGAGCTTATAAAAATCATGTGCAGGGCGCCTGGGTGGCTCAGTCAGTTAAGTGTCTGACTTTGGCTCAGGTCATGATCTCCCAGTTCATGGGTTCAAGCCCCGCACTGGGCTCTGTGCTGACCGTTCAGAGCCTGGAGCCTGCTTCCAATTCTGTGTCTCCCTCTCTCTTTTCCCCTCTCCCACTCATACTCTGTCTCTCTCCATCTATCAAAAATTAATAAATGTTTAAAAAAAAAGAATCATGTGTGAGATGATATGGATTCACTAACAAGAGAATGACTATTTTATAAAGAATGAGTTTTTCAAAGCAGGGTTCACAGAGGATTAAATGTGTCATGTACACTGGATATTTCTGCTTTTTGTTCTTCCATCTATTGGACTGCTCTTTGCCCAAGTTGGGCAGATCGGTGACCTCATTTTTGCTAAATTCAACTTAATGAAAAATACCTAAAGGAAATTTGTGTGAGGTTTACTTTTTTTTTTAAACTTTGAATTTTTTTTTTCAACGTTTATTTATTTTTGGGACAGAGAGAGACAGAGCATGAACGGGGGAGGGGCAGAGAGAGAGGGAGACACAGAATCGGAAACAGGCTCCAGGCTCTGAGCCATCAGCCCAGAGCCTGACGTGGGGCTCGAACTCACGGACCGCGAGATCGTGACCCAGCTGAAGTCGGACGCTTAACCGACTGCGCCACCCAGGCGCCCCAGAGGTTTACTTTTTATATCACATATGTTAATTTTTCTTTTCATATAAGTAAAAGTTATTCTTGATAGCTTGATTGATTTTTGATTCCTTGATAGAAAACTTAGGAAGTACAGCAATTCATGTAACATAAAATTCTGCCCGTACTTCAAGTGTACAAATATATGTTTTATAATTATTTAGTTATTAGTTTAATGCTCTGGTCATTTGTTCATTTTTGAGATATCCATCTTTAATTTTCATAATAGTTTTTAAGAACCCTATAATATGGCACCTATAAAATTGGCATAAAGTCTTGTTCTAGGGGCACCTGTGTGGCTCAGTTGGTTAAGGATTCAACTCTCGGTTTTGGTTCAGGTTATGATCTCATGGTTCATGAGTTAGAACCCATGTCAGGCTCTGTGCTGACAGTGCAGAACCTGCTTGGGATTCTCTCTCTTTCTCTCTCTGCTCCCCCAATTCCCTGCTCATGCTCTCTCTCTCTCTCTCTCTCTCTCTCTCTCTCTCTCTCTCTCTCTCTCTTTGTCTCTCTCAAAATAAATAAACTTTAAAAACAAACAAACAAACAAACCTCTTCTTCTATAAGACAGGTTGTATTTTCTTTCCAAGTTTGTCACTTGCTATTTTGGTTGTGATGTTTCAGTCCAGTCCACTGCAGAAAACAGATGGTGAACCCAAAGGGTTTAATTTAAAGAGTTTACAAAGATATGGGCATGGTTTGGGGACCAAACAAGGGATAATGAAACACCCAAGGATTAGCAACCGTAGGGAGCTGTTGTGCCCCCTAGGCCTGAGCATCAATGGGAAGGAATGATGTTACCAGAGTCCAAATGAATTGGAACCACAAAAGAGGATGTTTCTGGTCTCTTGTGGGTACCACCCATAGGCCAATATAAACCAGAAGCCAGAAGGCAGTGGGAGCCCAATGTTGTAGTCAATAGGAGTCAGTCTCTGGTAACACAAAGCAAGATAGAGAAGAGCAAAGATTTGATCCACAAAAGTTCTTTGATTTATAGATATTTCTATTTTTCATAAGTCAAAAGTAATAGTCTTTTTTAAATTAGTTTCCAACTGCATTTTTAAAATAACTCCTTAACCAAAGATAATTTTTACTATGTTTTAGTTTTTTGTTTTTAATATATATATTTTCCATTTGAACTTCTTCCAGTTCTCAGATGAGTCATTGCTCTTCTTTCCTGAGACCTTCACTCTTGCTTTTCCTTCTCTCTGGACAGGTATCCTGTCTATGCCGACAGTTGTCTTCCAGTTATAAGCTTAACCAAACCAAAGCCACCTTTCAGATCTCTAACAGGTCAGAGATCTTATTTTTGTTCAAAAATAAGCAAAGTGCCCTGCAAATGGTGAAAGCTATTTTGATCTCAGGGTCAAATAATCACTCTATTTGACAATTTAACAGTGTTAAATTGTACCTGAATGCTCCTGGAAAACATCAACAGGTAATAAATCTCCCCACTTTTTTGTGTTTCAGGAGATGGTTTAATGCAAACAACTACTCTTTCCCATGTAAGTTAAATAAGATACTCAGATGCTCCTCTTTCTTTTTAAATTTCTTTTAATGTTTATTTTTGAGAGAGAGTGAGAGAGAGGCAAGGCATAAGCAGGGTAGGGACAGAAAGAGAGGGAGGCACAGAATCCGAAGCAGGCTCCAGGTTCTGAGCTGTCAGCACAGAGCCCGATATGGGGCTCGAATAAATGGACCCATGAGATCATGACCTGAGCCGAAATCAAGAGTCAGACGCTTAACCAACTAAGCCACCCAGGAGTCCCAAGATGTTTCTCTTTTTTTTTTAAATTTTTTTTTTCAACGTTTATTTATTTTTGGGACAGAGAGAGACAGAGCATGAACGGGGGAGAGGCAGAGAGAGAGGGAGACACAGAATCGGAAACAGGCTCCAGGCTCTGAGCCATCAGCCCAGAGCCTGACGCGGGGCTCGAACTCACGGACCGCGAGATCGTGACCTGGCTGAAGTCGGACACTTAACCGACTGCGCCACCCAGGCGCCCCAAGATGTTTCTCTTTCTTAAACATGGTTCCCCTTTCTTAAACAAAGATACTCTGAATTTCCTCTTTGCCTTAAAAATGATTAGCTGAATTGTTTTACCCACTGAGCAATCTAGATAAAATAACTGTTTAACTTGACTTGACCAAACTTTAGTTAAATTTCTCTCCTCTCCCTAGGCCTTTGTTTCACCCTCCCTTGAACAAGCATCAGAAACTCAGAACAGCCATCCCTGTACAACCCCTCCTGATGTGCTGATCTCAGGGAAAAGATTCAGTGGTTAGATCAGACCATTACTCATCCCACTATCTCACATCTGAATCTTCCTTGCCTTGTTTAATCCTTCCTATTAAAGAAACTTTTTTTTTCTGCCTGATGTTTGATCACTTATAGATCTTATGGTCCTTCTGATCAGAGCATAATGGCCCTCTCAGTCTTTCTCCCTCTTGCAAAGATGCCTCACCTTATTGTTAGAGTCTCCTTCCCCATCACAATATTGTTTTTGAATAAGTCTGTCTTTTCTCAAGTTTAGATTTGTTTTTTGTTTATTTGTTTTGCTTTTTTTGACAACAATTTGTGCCTGTGCACCTCTCGAGCTGCTAGAATCTGGAAAAAGAGAGCTCATTCATTCAACAAACACTTATGGAATAGCAGTTCTATGCCAGGTACTTTGCTAGATGCTGGGGTTTTTGTGACGAGAAAAGCATAGTTCGTTCCCTTAGGGAACATGCAATATTTTAAAAAACACAGTGCAAAAAGTGCTATCAAAAACAACAACAGGGGCTCCTGGGTGGCTCAGTTGGTTAAGCGGCCGACTTCGGCTCAGGTCATGATCTCTCGGTCCGGTCCGTGAGTTCAAGCCCCATGTCGGGCTCTGTGCTGACAGCTCAGAGCCTGGAGCCTGTTTCAGACTCTGTGTCTCCCTCTTTCTGACCCTCCCCCGTTCATGCTCTCTCTCTGTCTCAAAAATACATAAACATTAAAAAAAAATTAAAACAACAACAACAAAAACAAAAAAAAAACACAAAATCACTGTGTACTCTGAGACTATAGAGGATGGACATTTATCCCTGAGGGAAATAAATCAGAAAATGTTTTCATAAATTGGTAGAATTTGACATGATCAAAATATGTCATAAAGCATAATTCAGAAATGTGTATTGTGGACAGAAATTTCCAACTGTTTAAATGTCAGAGATGAGTATGGCTGAGATTATCAGCTAAGGCTTTGTGCATAGATAAGCGAGGTGAGCCTTGAAGAATAGTGAGGACTTAAATAGCATAGAAAAGAGAAGTCGATGTTTCAGCAAAGTTTTATGATCACAGAGAGATGGAGCAGAGGCGTGTGTTGGGGAGAAATGAAGATGTAAAGGACAAACTCAGTACTTCCCTCTTCTATATAGAGAAAACCCCACTCTTTCTCCTGTGTGTCTCCTTTACTACTCACACGAAAACTTCACTTCTGGTCACCAGACGTGTGGTTTTTCCCCACACCAAGCAATTCTCTGCAGCACCAGCTGGGTGTCGTATAATCTAACTCAATTCTGACGCCATCTACCTAGAGATAGCCTCAGAACCCATGGCGTAAGGGCTTAGCCCCATAAACTGTCTCTCCACACCCCAAACGCACGTACTTCAGATGCCTGTCGCAAGCAGCTCACAGAACTCAAGGAAACACTTGCTTATGTTTACCAGCTTATTAAAGGGTATGATAAAGGATACAAAAGAGCAGCCATATGAAGAGGCACGAAGGGCAAGGTCTGAGAGGGTTCCCAGCGCAGGAGCTTCTGTCCCTGTGGAGCTGGGGTGCATCACCCTCCCAGTATGGATGTGTTTGCCAGCCTGAAAGCTAGCTGAATCCCCTACTATTGAGATTTTGTTGAGGCTTTCTCATGTAGGTATGATCAATGATAAACTCCATTTCTAGCCCCTTTTCCCTCTCTGAAGGATGAGGGGCAGGGCTGAAAATTTAAGCTTGTAATTATTGTTTGGTATTTCTGGTGACCAGCCCCCATCTGGGGGGCATTCAACAAGCCTACCAGGAGTCTCCTCATTGGAACAAAAGATGCTCCAACTGCTCTTATCACTTAGGAATTTATACAGGTTTCCAAGCCTTATGGCAGAGATGGATCAGAGACCAAATATTGGAACAAGAGACTCTCCTAGTGCTCCTCTCACTTAGGATTTATAAGGGTTTCAGCAGCAGTGTATTGGGAACGGGGGGGCAGAGACTGAGATACATATAGAAATAGATATAGATACAGATATAGATGATATAGATCTTACGAATTCACAGAAGGATAAGAGCCTTCATCAATCTTTCCAATTCTGCACTCTTTCAGCATCCATTGGAACCCACACCTGTGTTTAGTTTTTATCGTATCATAAAATCAGGTCTTGTTTATTTGCTCTGCTAACACTTTATTTTCATTTAGACATTAGGTTGTAGATGTAAGCGCACAAGGGAGCACAGTCATTGCACGCATTTTCCCCAAAGCAGGACTCAGATGACGGATGACTCTATTTTCATGGTGACATCAAGTACTTTTGGCTCTTGCTCCAACTTGACACCAAACCATTTTAAGCATCACTAGAGAAAGGACTTAACAATTGTATTAAGTCCATATGCTGAAGTAAACACACTCAGGCTGAAGTAGATTGACTGTTATCCTGAGGATGGTGCACATTTGTCAGAGTTTATTTTCTGCTTATGACAGATCTGCAGTGATGGTCCAGCTGACTCAGACCTTATGGTTAATTTCTCGCATTATAATGCAATTTCTACCTTGGTAATCCAACAGATGGTTTCTCTCTTCCTGTCTTGGATATTATGAGAAAGTGGATCAAATTCAGAGTCTGGTAAAGCCACTGTGAAATTCTGACACAGACCACAAGCACCTGCACATATGTGTGCAAAAAATGGGGTGTTTCTAGCCCTCCCTGCCAACTTATTAGGATTAATTGCTGTGGCCCCACACCTCCAGTTTGGCATCTTGCCAAAGAACAGAAAAATATTCCAGGGCACAGACAGCCATTTCACTTACATCCCATCCAGTGTTGTTTAGTACACTTTTCTAGGCCTTGTTAGGAAGTTTTCTATTTTCTTCCAAAGCAGAAGGTACATTCCTTTTGTTTTCCTCCCTCCACATTCCCAGCCACTGTGCAGTCCAGACTCTCACATATGAGGTGTTCAACATGAAGAACTGTGGTTTTTGAAAATAGATGTACTTTTAGGATGAGAGTAATTTTGACTGAGTGAAAAATTCACATTTTAGCTAGACAGATTATATAAGTGTTATTTGGTTTTATGAAAATTCTACTAGGAAATTGCATTTTAAACACCAATAAGTGCATTTCAGTATATATAAGTTGCAAATGCCTGCCTTATTTTTCATTACCCTTCATGTTTCATAGTCACCCTCTGCTGTAGGACCCTTACAGTTACTTTATAAAGCATGCATTGTTTCAACATTTAGTGGAAACATTTAAATACTTAAATATCATTTAAAAATGTACTCTTTTTGGTATTTTATATTGAGTTCACTGAATATCTTATGAGAAAAGAACATTTTGATCCTCTGTCATAAGTTTAATTCTAAATATTTCAAAACATATTTCCAATTTACAACATAAATCCAGTGTGAAAATTGATTTGGTATTAATAGATATACCATGCAGACATTTTATCAGCAAGTTTTAATTATGGAGTTTATGATAGTATTGAGTGAGGAAGAATAAATTATAAATCCTTATGCATCTATAATTCATAGAAAAGTTCACAGCATTTATGATGACAAGAATACGGCTTTCTAAAATAAAATTTATACTTTTGTATTGTTAGAAGTAAATAACCTTGGATGGAAGTTTAAATATTATCTAGAGGTTTGTGGGTTAACCTGAATAGTTTTTATTTTCAAAATGGAAAGTGGGTGTCACCCTTAGCACCTGTAGATATTCCACCTAAAAGTTGTTTTTTTTTTTTTCCTACAGTGTGTCTTCACTAAGTTGTGGAGACCAGACTGCTAGCCAAATGTCTAACTGGATTTTAAATCTAGAACTATCCTAAATGTATGACATAATATTCAAAGTGTCTACCACAGTGCCTGGCACTTCAACTTGATCTCCTTCTCTCCTTGGAAATAATGGGAAACATGTTTTAAGTTCAAATTTCCTTTTTGCTACCTTCATCTGTTAATACCACAAAAGTCTATTCAATAACAGTGATTAGATCAATTGTCTGGCACTATGGCTTTACCCACCCTTCCAGCCACTGTGTTATTACTTGCATAAAAAAAAAAACAGTAAATTATCTAGTTCCTTTAGATTTGGCTTTCTCCCACTACTCTAGTCTCATATTTCAATACATTACTCCACACGGCATGTGCTCTAGTTATCTCTCACTTCTGGCTTTTCACTTTCCTGACTCTGTCATTTTGTTTGTTCTGCTCCTTCTTGGTAAAACACCATCCTATACCTGCTGCCTAAAAGTCCTATTCATCATTGTGATCTCAGCTGCATCATGACCTGACCCGAGTCTCCTCCACAGTCATAACTAATCCTTCCTTTCACTGGTTGCCCAGATGATTTTTCTGTACTTGAGTCATAGCCATCACATTATCCTGTCCTTTATTTTAGTATTTCTATGCTAAATATCCTCGCAGTAACATCCTTAATGATAGGTAGGAACTGTTTTGCCTGTACTCTTCACAATGCTTCATCCACTCGAGCTTGTTATAAAGCACTAATGATCATTTAAGGTAGAATGAAAAACCAAATGCACTGGAGTAAAAGAACTGATGAAGAGGTATATATACAAATTTTATAAATATAAGTTTAAAGACATACATATTTGTTACAGTTTTCTATTTGTTTAGATCTTACTGAGGGCTAAAACACACTGCTTCATTTGATTTTACTTTTTATTGTGGTAAGATATACTTCATGTAAAATTTTTATTATAAAAATATTTTGGGGCACCTGGGTGGCTCAGTCAGTTAAGCATCTGACTTGGGCTCAGGTCATGATCTCACGGTTTGTGGGTTCGAGTCCTACATTGGACTCTGTGCTGACAGCTCCGAGCCTGGAGCCTGCTTCAGATTCTGTGTCTCCCTCTCTCTGCCCCCTCCCCACTCATGCTGTCTCTCTCCCCCCCTCCCTCTTTCTCTCTTGAAAATAAGCATTATTTTTTTCCCATTTTAACCATTTGTAAGTGAGCGATTCAGTACTGTCTAATACATTCACATTGCTGTGCAAAATCCCCACCATCCTCTCCAGAACTTTTTGACCATTCCAAACAGAGACTATGTAGCCACTAACCACCCACACTATTTTATAACAGCTATTGAAACAGATACTCTACATAAGCATTTTTAAAACATTCACGTGCATTTCAATTTTTAACATTATGGGATAGTTATATCAGGAGATGCACTCAGATATTTAAAATAGTCTCTGTGGAAATATGAGTCATGTAAAACTTATATGATTGAGGAAGAAACTGAGACTGTATGCCGACGTTTGAAAGAAGCAAATTAGAATAAATTATTGTGAAATATGTATGCCTTTATGTGAAGCAAAATTATATTAATCAAGTCACATATATCTAAAATGTTTCAATAGACACACCCCATGATTACTGCTTTTACTTATGAACATGTTCTATGAATAGATCTAAGTGTCTGATGCCAGTTTATGAATTGATTTTATAACATAGGATTTAAATTCCTTGGAAGAGCCAACAGTATATTTAGAACTCAAACATATTTGTTAGGGAAAGACATGGCATATATTTCTAAGCATAGAGCTATAGGAATTGCTCCTAAATAAGCTTCAATCACAAACAATATTACAAAATGGAAACAATAAAAAATTATATTTGGCTTTGAGGTTTTAAAATATCAATACACCAATGGATGGCTGATCACATTTTATTATCTGAAAACCAGTTGGCACAAGCTGAAAACTCTGTAAATAATATTCTCAAAAATCTTTCTTTGTCAATGGAGAGAATTTGAAATATGACCCTGAAATGATGCGTTACAAATGATCACATCTTTTTAATTTTACAGATTTATTTTGAGTGTAAGAGGCAAAGGAGACATTATGATAAAATGCCGCAGTAAATTTTATAAATTATTTCCTTCTTAAAATTGTGATGACTAACACTTGTAAATCCATCACCATTCTCATATAAAGAGTTCTGTCTTCGGAATACGGAAAACTTCCAGTCTACTTGGAGATGTCAGAGAAGTCCTACAAAGCATGGTGACAAATGAGCCAGGTATTTAAAAAAAAAATGATATGAGCAGCTAAGACAGGCTGGGGAGTAGATATTGAAAATAATAAAAAAGATGTAGGGTCAGGAAATAGAAATGCACAGCCGAAGAAGTGCAAAGAAAAAAATTATTTTTCCAGATAATTATGCTCATTCTTGAATCATGGAACATCACCATGTGGAAAGTAATCTTTTTACATTCCTTTCTCTCCCACAAAACTGAAAATACATTGAAAGAATAGACTGTGTTGTTATTATAATATCTTCCAGGGATCTCATTGTGTTTAGAATATTGTCTGTAATCAATAAATGTTTCTATATGAATTAAGGCAAAAAGGCCTCTAAGCATAGAAAAGATAAGTATCTGAAAGTCACCCCCACCCTGTACCCTATGGCAAGGGTTAAGAAATCCAGGAAAGCATTTAAGAATGATTCAACAACATAGGGAAATAAAAATGCAAGGAAGGATTACAATTATGATCATATGCATTGTATTTTCAACAAGGCAATCCATCTGTGAGATAAAATTTACCTTGTAAAATTTTGTTCCATGTCCCTAAATTATATTGTAATAATAATGTTAATAACATCTAATATTTACTGAGTATGACCATATGTCTTTCACTGTACTGACACTTTACACATATCTAGTTAAATCTCACATTTACATATGTATATGTATATGTATATGTATATGTATATAAGTACTATCATTATCCCCATATTACAAATATGAGGATTATAGCACAGATAATTTAACTAACCTATCCAAAGTCTTGCAGACATTAATTTGTAGAGTCAACTTTTGAACACAATCATTCTGCTCCAGAGTCAATACTTTTAATCCTCTTATACTGCCCATTATGGTGTTAACAATGAAATTATCCCTTTGCTTGTATTACTGTTCTTACCTCAACTGACTTTTTGACGAAAAGTTGTAAGACTGCGAAAGACCCACAGAATCCTAACCGAAGACTAACTTGACATCTCTTGACTCACTAGATCCTGCTATCCCTGGCACACGGAAATTATGTGGAATGCCAAAAGTAACACAATGAGTGTTAGGTTAAAATACATACATGCATACATATACAAATAAATATCTTACTTCTTCTCCATATTTATTAGCATTAGAAATACCATGACACACTGTATGTACTTTGGTAGGTAGATGAATTCATATTAATATGCAAATAAGTTAAGGTGATCAGTTCACTTTATGATAGGAAATATGAGTTGATGTAAAGATAGAGCTGTCATACATGTGCACATATATACGCTGGCATATCCATACATATATATGTCATACGTGGCTATGAAAAAACACTATTAGTTTCTTAGTTTTACAAATTATAAAATTATATTTACATACACTGTTTGCCCAAATTCATAGTGCATGTTGGAGATTGTATGCCAGAGAAGCCCAAGTCATCAGTTACCTCCAGCCGCCCAGTCTTCACAGCTGAGCTGCAAATAATATGGAACAAAGGAAAGCCATTCCTTATACTGCTTTGCTGAATTCCTGACCCCCAAGCCCATAAGCTTAATAAAATCACAGTTTTAAATCTGTTAAATTTCAGGGTGACTTGTTACACAGCAATAGAAACTAGAACAACATACAAAGAAAATAAAATTGTTGCCTACTCACATTTAATAGCTATATGGAATTACAGACTCTTGACATGCTCTGAAACAGAATTTGATAACCTCACATAATTTCTCAGCATGATATTCATCCTTCCAAAATTTGCATTATTGTAAGAGATACAATTACTAGAGGTTTTTCTCTTCATATTTTTCTTCATAAGTTTGGATGTCTCTCTGTTCACTGAAATTTAAATCAATTTCTGTAATAACTGGAATGCTTAAATCTTTGTATTTTAAAATAGAGTCTCCCTAAATAATTCTTTGCATTACATTTTCATTTTTTAAAGTATAATTCTAGCTCTTAAAATGCAAATTGCAATATTTTCCTTTGTGAAATAGAGAAATGTAGAAATAATTGCACCGTATAAAAACTATTAACATTTTACACATCCTGGTTTAGTTGAATAGTTAAATACTTTCAGATGTCTACAATTGTTTAAATATACTAATCATTGTGTGCTTTCTCACATATTTCCTAAGTATTAAATGATACATTCTTTTTAACTGAATTGTTAGGAAACATCAGAATTGATTTTAAATGGTGAAACGTAATCATGTTCCTATTTATAATGAATGTATTGTCAGTTTCCTGTTTTATATATACATAGGATATGGTATGGTAAGTACACATAGTATTATTTTTTAAGTCCAGAAAAATTACTTTATCCATTAAGAATTTTCAGAAATTGCATAACTTTTAAAGTTTTAGTTCACAGATGCGTCACTCACCATATTGAAAACAAATTTCCTTTCTTTTCAGCACTTTCATTCCAATATAGCTGAGGTGGGTCTGAGAGCTTGTTTGCTTTTGTTTTTTTTTTTCTTTTTTGGATAAAGCATCCTGGGGAAGAGGCCAGAGAAAGTATCATGAGAGCTGGAAGATTCACACAAAGTTCATTTACCCTTTTCATGTTTCTCTGAGCCTGAAATGTGCCCTTTGTTCTTCTACCTGATGGTTCCCAAGCTGTTGAGCAAACAGTAATCTGGTGTTTATATAAAGGCGAAACTGCACTCTGGCAGGCAAATGAATGAAGGTTAATGTCAAACTCTGATTAAAAAATTGTCTACGTTTCTGCAGAAGAGTTTGCAGAACTTTTTTATATCTTCTTGCCAAATGCAAAGTTTACACAGTTGGTGAGGAATAAAACCATAGAATGTACAGTACTATTCACTCTAGAATTTTCATAACTATTTTTATAATCCTCCTCCAGAAGATGGTTCCTCCAAGTAATCTCAGTTGTTTCTTCCTTTTTTTTAATTTTTATTTTTTTATTAAAATTTTTTTAGCATTTATTTTTGAGAGACAGAGTGAGACAGAGCATGAGTGGGGGAGGGGTAGAGAGAGGGAGACACAGAATATGAAGCAGGCTTCAGGCTCTGAACTGTCAGCACAGAGCCCCATGAGGGGCTTGAACCCACCAACTGCGAGATCATAACCTGAGCCAAAGTCAGACACTCAAGCGACTAAGCCATCCAGGCATCCCTCAGTTGTTTCTTTATTCTTATCTTGTGTGTGTTTTTTTTTAATTGTGGATCTTTAAAGACATAAGTTTGTTTAGACTTAATTATTTAATTAGGTTCCATTTATAGAGTCTCTACTACATGTGAGGTACTACACTAAGCACTTTACACATATTAACCCATTTAACTTTTATTATTACTCTCTGAGACAGGACCCTATTATCTTCTTTATTTTATAACCAAGGGAATAAAAGCACATAGAGGTTTCTTAAACTGACAAACATCATGTACCATTTAAGTAGCAACTCCAAAAAAAAAAAAAGTAGCAATGCCAGTCACTTATATGCAGATAATCTAAGTGACAAATTTACTCTAAGTGAACTTCAAACATCCTCCATTTTGGGCCAATTATTTATCTAAAATGTAAATGTGACCATATCATCTCCAAACATGAAAACATCAATAACTGTTCTTTACTACTGTGGGGAATTTTAACAGCTCAGCATGCAGTTCAGGATTTGAATTTATCAGGTCCTGCCAGTCTCTCTGATCCCATTTCCAATACCCCCTACTCTGATACTCCAGTTATTCCAGACTTTGTGTTTTCTTTTCTTTTTTAAAAAAAAAATTTTAATGCTTGTTTATTTTGAGAGAGAGAGAGAGAGCCAGCAAGGGAGGGATGGGTGAGAGGGACAGAGAGGATCCAAAGTAGGTGAGGCCCAATGAGGGGCCTGAACTCACAAACTGTGAGATCATGACCTGAGCCGAAGTCAGACACTTAACCAACTGAGCCACCAGCCACCCCATAGACTTTGTGCTTTTCCAAATGCTTCATTTAATTTCATACTCCCATGACACTTTTTATATCATTCTATCCTGGAATGTTCTCCCTCTCCTCCCTGGTCACACTGCAAACATCTATTCATTCTTTAAAATTTAGCTCACGTGTCATCTTTCCCAAGAAGTTATCCTTAAATTCTACTACTACTGCCAGATGATAAATCAATGCTTCTGTTATTTCTGTAGATTGGGCATTATTCAACTATTTATGTACCATTGCATTAAAATAATTTATCTGCACATTTTATGTCTACAACACAAGGGTTTCTTTTCAAAGAGGTCCTCCTATGTTATTCATTTTTGGGCTCCTTGTATCTGGAAGAGTATCAGATATATAATATCAGATATATAATAATAATTGTTGAATAAATGAATGTGCATATTAGGGCTTAACTACTGAACTCTAGAAAACTTGTCAAACTCCACCAACTAAATGTAAGTTTAATGTATGACATCAACAAGTCATTAACTCATTTTGTCCAGAAAGTGGACAAATTCCACTTGTTTATTTCTTAAACAAATTCTGTCCAGTTTCCCTATGTGATGTCATATTTCCTGAGGCAATTAAACCTCATGTTTTCCTTTGTCTAATTCGGAAACGTCAGAGGAGTAAATAAATATTTCCTCCTTATAATAATAAGGAGAAGCATGTTAATACCAATGACACTTATTGTTTACAACATAGCTGCCACTATACTCAAAACCACCTTATGTGACAGTACATTCATTATCTCCATGTTACAGATGAGTTATGGAAGGTGTAGAGAAGGTAACTAAGTTATAAGTGTTACCAGCTGAACTGAAAGCAGTCCAGGTCTGACATGAGTGACAAAAATGTCTGAAAGAAGAGCAAGAAGTCTGCAATACGCTGCCATCATGAATCTCTGTGAAGACCTACAGGCAGGGAGTTGTGAGGCTTTATCACTCTCCTACCACAAAGTGCAATGCCGTGTCCTCCAAAAGGCGAGCCTTCCTTCAGAATGGTACTCTTGGTGTCAGCAGTCTCTCTGCTTAGTTCTCCGTATCTGGGAACCTCCAGTATCTAAACAGCCCATGGCCTTTTGCACTACCTGGTAATGTGTTGTTTCCTAAACTTGAGCTAGATAAAGATGACATCATTGTAGGCACTCTTGACTAATCATCTGCTTTCTCTTTCTCACAAAAGCAATATACACTCATTGCAGAAAATAGAAACTCACACGGAAGACAAATGTCATTCATAATTCCACAATCCAAATCTATACTGATAAAATTTTAATGAATATAGAAGAGAGAGGGAGAGAGAGACAGACAGAGTAGGACACAGAGAAAGAGGCCATATTTTTAAAATATGAAATGAAGAGCAATCCTGCATATACTATTTTGAAACTTGATGATTCATTTACTATGTCCATGAATATTTGCTCATGCTATCAAATAAATTTTGAATTCTTGCAATGTATTAATAATTAGTTAATATTTCTCAGGAAATTTTTAGCTGCTTGGCATTTCACTAAGTGCATTTTATTTTTTTTTTAATTTTTTTTTCAACGTTTTTATTTATTTTTGGGACAGAGAGAGACAGAGCATGAATGGGGGAGGGGCAGAGAGAGAGGGAGACACAGAATCGGAAACAGGTTCCAGGCTCTGAGCCATCAGCCCAGAGCCCGACGCGGGGCTCGAACTCACGGACCGCGAGATCGTGACCTGGCTGAAGTCGGACGCTTAACCGACTGCGCCACCCAGGCGCCCCAAGTGCATTTTAATAGTACCTCTCATACATCAATCTATAAGGTAAATATATTATCATTACTAAAATTTAGAGAATAAAAGTAAGCTGTGCAAGTCTATATAGTAAACATCCAATATTTGTATTATGCTTTGTCTGATCCAGAAGAACAGTGTTCCATATGGTGCTTGGATGCAGTTCAATTTATTTAAACCATTTCCTACTGGGGGCTTTTAGCCTATTTTACAACTTCTTTTTTAAAAATAACTTGGTACTGAGCTTCATTGTATTGGAAATTATTTTATCTATAAAACTTTTTTTAGAGCAGTTTTAGTTTTATAGCAAAGTTGAGAGGAAGGTACAGAGATTTTTACCTATCTCCCCCATTACCAACATCCCCACCAGATACATTTGTTACTATTGACAGACCTACCTTGGCACATCATAACTACCCAGAGTCCCTAGTATACATCTGTGTTCACTCTGGTGTTGGATGATATAGTCTACAGATGCCAATGATATCCAGTTAATTGATGGTATTGTTGAGTTTATCTATGCCTTTACTGCCTGTTATCTCGTCCTTATCTGCCTTAGGTAGCTACATATGCATGAGTTTATTTCTAGGTTCTGGATTCTGTTCCGTGTATATATATGCACACACACTATACTATATACTATATCATATATATATACACACACACACTATATATATGTGTGTGTATATATATACACACACATATATCTACAGTACTATACACACTCTACATATAGCTTTTAATATAGTTTGAAATCAGGAAATGTGATGTCTCCAGCTTTGTTATTCTTTTCAACATTGTTTCAGCTATTCAGACTTTTTAAGTTCTATATAAATTTTAGGACTTTTTTTTTCTATTTGTGTAGAAAACACCAATGGAATTTTGGTGTTTGATAAGGACTGCACCAAATCTAGAGATGGCTTTTAGATAGTATGGTCATTTGAACAATACTAATTTTTCCAAATCATGAACATCAGGTATCTTTTTTTTTAATTTTTTTAACGTTTATTTATTTTTGAGAGAGACAGACTGTGAGTGGAGCAGTGGCGGAGAGAGAGGGAGACACAGAATCGGAAGCAGGCTCCAGGCTCTGAGCTGACAGCACAGAGCCTGACATGGGGCTCGAACCCAAGAACCATGAGATCATGACCTGAGCGAAGTTGGACACTTAACCAACTGAGCCACCCAGGCACCCAGGTATCTTTCCATTTTTCATTTTTTGGTGTGTTCTTCAATGGCTTTCATGTCATATAGTTACAATTTATTTTACTTCCTTGGTTAAATTTCTTTGTAAGTATTTTATTTTTTCAATAGTATTTTAAATAGAATTATTTTATTTCTTTTTTGGATAATTCATTGTCAGTGTATAGAAACACAACTGATTTTTGCATATTGATTTTGTATCTTGCAATTTCACTCAGTTAATTAGTTCTAACAATATTTGAGGAAGTCTTCAGGATTTTCTACATGTAAAATCGCATCATTTGTAAACAATTTTACTTCTTCCTTTCCAATTTGGATGCCCTTATTTTCTCTTCTTGCCTTATTGCTCTGTCTAGGACTTCCAATTCTATGTTGAACAGCAGTAATGTTGCTGACAAGACACTCACATTAGCTTAAAGGACACAGACTGGGAATGAAAGAGTGGAAAAAGACATTTCAAGCAATCGAAAGAGTTACTTAGATTTATATCAGACCAAATAGACTTTAAGCTAAAAATGGTTAAAAGGGACAAAGAAGATAATAATGTAATGACTGGATAATTTCACATGACTTGTCTTTTAGACACTGATTCCTTCTGCTGAAGAATTGTGTTTGCTGTTGACACTATTGAATTTTTTAGTTCATTCAATTGTATTCTTCAGCTTTAAGATTTCTGTTTTTGTTTTTATGGTTTCTGTTTCTTTGTTGAGCTTCTCGTTTTATTCATGCATTTTCTTCCTAATTTTGTTTAGTTGTCTATTTGGATATTTTTTGTAGTTCATTAAACTTCTTTAAGAGGAGTATTCCGAATTCTTTGTCATGTAGTTCATAGATCTCCCTTTCTTTTGGGTTAGTTATTAGAGTGTTTTTAGTTTCTTTGGGTGGTGTCATGCTTACCTGATACTTCCTGATCCTTATATCCTTCTTTGGTATCTGTACATTTGAGTAAATCTCCTCTTCCAGACTTTACAGATTTACTTCAGCAGGACCAGAATTTCACCAGTCAGCTCAGCTTGGGGTTCTGGATGGGTCAGTTGATAGCATTCAAAGGTAGACAGGGATTAATTCTTGGGTCTCTGTTTGGACAAGGCCACTCCCCATGCTCTGGCAGGGCTGGGCTCTACCGTTGAGTGGACCTGCTGGCTGAACTTCACATTCGAGTGGGGCTTTTGAGTGGGCTCCCTAATTGGGGAAAGGAGGGTGCTGGCTGTGCTCCCTGGCAGGGTGGTACCACTTGTTGGACTCCAAAATAGGATAGGGGTAACAAAGTGGGCTCTGCAATCACACCTGATTAGGTAGGGTTTCAGGCTCTGCTCTCCAACTAGATGGTGCTGCTGGCTGGTCTCCGTTTTCAGACAGAGCCACAGGAAGGACTCTGTGGTTGATAAAGTTCTCAGATATTGCTGTGCAAAGTCTCTGCTGTCAGAGTCATTGCTTGGGCTCTCAGGTTATGTGGGCCAGAGCCTATATTAACACTTGTACAATACTGCTGACCTGGCTCCCTGCTCTCACAGCTGTAATATGGACTCCATGGCTGCCTGTGTTCTCTGTTCAGGCTTCCTGGCCTAGTAGGACCGGAGGATATACTCAGCAATTGGGCAGTACTGGGAATTTGCTTCCTTGCTGAGTGGGGGCATAGAATAGTCTCCGTAGTCATTGTGGCTTGTTGGCTGGGGACTCAAATAAAGTAGAATTGCCCACTGAGCTCCCTGGCCAGATGGGGTCACTGGCACAGCTCTGCAGATGGGCAGAGTCACTGGCTGGGTTCTTTGCTTGGGTAATGCTCCAAGTGCAGCAAAAAGATGAGCTACATAGTTGCCTGGGCTCTCTTCCTGCCATGTTTTCTTTAATGCTCGTTCTATCTCTTCAAATTGTGGGAGGTTTTTTGTTTAGTTGGTTGCTTTTGTTTGTTTATTTTTGCCTTTTGGCATGCCTGTAATTTTTTCTTTGTAGCTGGACATGATGTTTTAGGTAAAAGGAATTGCTATAAGTAAGGCTTGTTTACTGGGGGTAACATGTGTATGTGGGGGAAGCACTCTGTCATCTTATGACTTGGTTTCAGTCTGTTTGTAAGCCTATGGCTCTGGAATATGAACTTCCCAAGTGTTTCTCGGTCATTTTTCCCTGCTTAGCTGAAACAGGATGGATAGACTAGGCTAGCGTTGGAAAGTTGGAGGAGACTGCAGTTTGGGTAATTCCCTGTCCTTAGTTCAGTTACACTCTGATAATATCCCAGCAACCTAGGTTCTGCTTAACTATATTCTCATAAGGGCATGCCTTGTTAAGAAGAAGAATGCTCTAGTGTATTTCAAAATTGCTCCCTCTACCCTCTTCCTGCCAGTAGCATGAAGGGATTTCCCTGTGATATTCATTGTAAGAACCTGGCTGAGCTCCTGGAGGTAAAACTCACAAATATGTGGATACACCTATGGCTGGATCCCTCTGGAGTTTTTAACTCTCAGACTACTTCACACTGAGCCTCCAGCAATTCATCAATTACACTTCAGGTTTTCCTACTCCAGTGCTGGTTCCCACAGTGGTTTCTACTTGTGAGTTTGATCCAGTAAGTCATAACTTCCTGTATTTGCCCATATGTCTCCCATCTTAGAGGTAGTGGCTTGCCTTGTGTCTTCCCCATTTTTATGGATCCAGGAAATGTTGTTGATTTTTCAGTCTGTTCTTGTTGTTAGGATGGAGTAGAGACTTCCAAGCTTCTTATATGCTAAATCTGAAACTGAAAGTGCTGTGATATCTCTTAAATTCCTAAAAGTGAAATTACTGGATCAAACATTGTGTGTATTATTAAAATCTATGTGTGTATTTTCAAAGTATTTTCCAGAAAACTTGGACCAGTTGCCCTTCTAGCGAGTGTATGAGAATACCCATTTCCATGCACTATTAACAAAAAAATGGATCCTTAATAAAAACAGTACCACAGAGTCTAAAATGGTGTCTATTTGTTACTCAACTTTTTATTTCTTGAAATAGTAGTGGGATTAAGCATTTTGCATTTTTTGGACCATTTATGGATCTGTTTATTTTTATGTATTCCAGTGCATGCCTTTGCTTATGTTTCTATTGGGATGATAATTTTTTTATGTATTTATGAAGGGCCATTAGACATTAAGAATATTAGTATCATTTCCTTTTGCAAATATTTGTCCTCTGTGTTTTCAGTGATTTCACTCACTGTAACATGCTGCAATTCAGACCAAATTGTTGCCAAAAATATTGCAGGGAGATTGCTCAACCTCCACACTTTCACATATTTCTTTTTTTTTTAATTTCTTTTAATGTTTATTTATTTTTGAGAAACAGAGACAGCGTGAGCAGGGGGGGGCAGAGAAAGAGGGAGACACAGAGTCTGAAACAGCTTCCAGGCTCTGAGCTGTCAGCAGAGAGCCCGACGCAGGGCTCGAACTCAGGAACCGCGAGATCATGACCTGAGCCAAAGCCAGACGATTAACCAACTGAGCCACCCTGGCGCCCCGCCACTTTCACATATTTCTATGCCTCTGGTTATTCCAAGTAAGTTTGATGCTGTTGTTCTAGGAGACAGAAGTCAGCTACAAGGTACTGTTGTTGTTCTAGGAGACAGAAGTCAGCTAAAAGGTATGAGGATCTTAGAAAAACTATTTCTGGTGAAGCATAGTATTTATTTGCCCATTAATTTAATGAGTTGTATGCTTATTTGATTCCAGATACCCTTTAGTCAGTAGTTCTCAATATGAGTGTGCATTAGAATCATCTAGGTTGCTTCCTAAAACAATAGACACACGTTGACTTTCATCCTCTAATTTTAAAAGTGGGTCCAGAAATCTGCATTTTTAATAAGCTCCCTGGGTAATTCTGATGAATGTGGCCTCTAACCAAATTCTTAAAGGCAAAATAGTTTGGAAAATAAATGAAATTAAAATAGACAACTGGAATATAATGGGAACTATATGTTTGGAATGATATAGGAAAAATATCTACTATGATTTCTGCTGGTGAAGGACAGGTGAGTGGTTTAAGAGATATGTAAGTTGGGACCCAAAGAATGAGTGCAATTATTATAATAAGACTGAACAGAATCTAGCATGATTAATGCATTGCACAAAGTGTACAACTGGTAACAGACAAAACTAGAGAACTAGGAAGACTTAGATCATGAAGAGTTTTATAAGATGTATGAAGAATCTAGATTTAGTCCTGAAGTCATGGGAAGTCTTCAAAATATTGTATAAAAAATTTATAAGGTTCACATTTTATGATACACTATCAATAAGAGAGTAAATGACCCCACAGAAGAATACTCAAGGATACTTGCTGTGTTAATCCAGGAATCCATGCCTCTAAACTGGTGGGACAAAAGTAGTAAGTGGGACAACTGGACACCACCAGTGAAAAGGGTAAGTGATAGCAATTGCTCTAAGGAGTAAATGTTGCTATCCATGAAGAAATAAGACTCCAAATCACTCTTATTATTCCTATAAGGCATTGTTGGACAGTATCCATTTTCATCCTTATTCTTGATTCCTCTATCTTTTTAGTCCCCAAAATAGTTTACTAGAAATACTTTAAAGAGGGCTAAGTATACCTTAAAAACATTTTCTCCTTTCAGAAAGTGACCAAAATGTCAACACTTTTTCCTGAGATTATGAGCCCTATACTTACTTTAGCTGCATTCATTACCAAAAGGTTATGTTCAAAGGTTACCTGACTAATGCTCTGCTTTTGAATAATTTGCCGTAGTTATTATCAAAATAGAGACTATTTGCTGAGTGCCAAATGTATGTCAGGTTCAATGAGATAAGATGCATTACCAGTTTGAAGATTGTGAATTCGAGGCTCAGTTTTCACTTAAATACCCAAGATCCTACACTCATAAGCAATGTAACAGGGATTCAAAGCCAGGTTGTTAATATTGTCTTTGTTTAATCTGAAAGCCCGTGCTCTTTCCAGTATTTGAGGCTGCCTAAAAGATTTTAAGACCATTACTAGTATGAAATATCTATAAAGAAAAATGATGGGGGAGGCTACCAATAGTCAAGAGCCTATTGTTTCTAATTAGGTGTTTCGTAAGGGAGTCAGCAATAGATTCTTCCCTGACTGTGTGAGCAGATATGTGACAAGTCCACCACCCATATGCTTGCTACAGGACTTGAGATGATTGGAATAAAGTTCACCCATAGTTCTTTTTCTTCCAATCTCTTTATCTCAACAAAGTTCTGAGCCAAGAAGGAAAGAGATTTGAACTTTGGTTCACCAACATCCAAAGATTTCCGTACACTGACAAGGACCTAAGCAAAGTCATTATGTCAGAATTGACTAGCTGTTCACCAAAGTCATATTTCACTTTCCAGAAGATGCTAAGTGACAAACTGCTCAGCAAGGGGCTAAATTTCCTAATCCTACTTGGAACCAAGAATGGTCATATGACTGGTTTTCCTTTGAAATGGGACTAGAAGAGACAGGTTTCAACTTAGAGTTTGTAAGAATCAGTTGGGGCACTTAAATTCTAATGTTTTCCTCCTCTAGGTTGGATGAAGAGGGCTTTGTGTTCCTAGCAGCTGGCAGGTCCACAAGGTGACAGAAGCCTGAATCCCTAAATTACTATGAGGAGGAAATCCATCTACTGACTAGGAACTTCCACCTAGCACTGTAAACTTGAACTAAATATAAACCTTTTAAAGTATCAATCACTGCTGGTTATGGCAGTTGATGTTACCCTGATACATAAAATCAACAAAAATAATTAAATATCACTAATTACAATAAGGAATAAACAAACTGGGAGAATAAAATGTCTGCTATATGTATATGTAAGTGAACACTTAGCTGAATCACAGGAGCATGTGATGGTGACATACTTCCAGGTTGAGTTAACAAATTTGCACAACTGAGGACATAGACATGGGCTCAGTCTAATCCTAGCTCAACACAGACCGAAGGCTAGGCTTCTGCTAAATGTTTGACTTTTTTAGTGTGCTCAGCATGTGCAGTTGTCTCTGTGGGTCTGAAGACATCCAACATGCGAAAGAACAAGTCTCACCACATGTGTTTCACCTACTATGTTCTAGATAATGTGCTGGAAACACAACATGAAGAGAAAGAAATTTGGTTTAACATCTAACCACCCTGAGAAGCCATCTATAAAAAGTAGCAGCCTAATCAGAATGCCATTGCGCTGCATCCCATGTGACCCACTTATATTTTGGATGTTTCTTTCCAGAGTTGGCAGTCTACAAATTAAGGCAAAGGTTAAGAGCAATTTCCAGACCCAACATGACTTGATAGTTCCAACTATCCGTTGTCCCTTATTGATTTAGTTGGCAGAACCAGCATGTGCTCTTTAAACACATTTGTCCCCATGAAATCTCTGTGCACTCATTCTCTGCCCTGGAGGTATGGGATGATATCCGTCTGATGAGACCCATCTGTCAACATCCAGCAAAGAAAGAACTGTAATCCCATTTCAGGGACTGAAGCTTGCCATCTGCTAAGGCTTCAACTGTGCCTTTTTAGATACTTTACTAAACTAATAAGGAATGTGAAGACATTATCTCAAATTTGGTGAGTGGCTATGAAGTCATAAATTAAATTAAGCATAAGGCTGATGTTCTCACTATGAGACAGTAAGTTTCTTGTCTGGTATTTGTTGGCTGAGCAATTCTTCTGGGAAGAGAATAAAAAATGTTTTATTGATAGGGCTCTCTTTTCATCACTTGTTGTACAAGACTAAGAACTTGGCATGATCTTAGGTGGAAAATTTGGCACTTAACATCAGATGTGTGGTTTATTTTCCACATTTTATAATTGTACTGTTCTTCCAACTGCTCAATCCATTCCAGTCCAATGAGTCTGAATAATGCAAATTCTAGTGTGAGAGGGACTTATGACTGTTAGAAAAAAATTAGAATCACAGAAAAGTGAAAATTGAACAAAATGCCTTAATCCTACTTTTAACCATTTTCTGTTTTTCCATTTGGGCTTTTCCTGTACATATCTCTACATGAGTGACCAACTGTGCACAAATATATGCCCTATTCTTTTCACTACATTTTTAAAAACAGTTTCTCATTTTGCTTTATTATTACAAACTTTTTATGCTTACTATCTTCAACTGTGTCAGGCATGCAGGCAACTTACTAGCAATTTCTTCTGCCTGTAATTATATACTTTTTTCACTTGAATTAGTTTAGATTTTCATTCATATGTCATTTTCTCAGTGCCACATCCCCTCCTTTATTTTTATCCCTGGCATTTATCAGTATCCAGTTTATTATTTATTTTACACATTTATTTTCTTTATTATCAGTCTTCTCTCCTAGAAGTTTGGCTTTAAGAATGGAATGCTTTTCATTAGTTTTAAATAGAGCTGCACCCCCTTATCTACAGGGGATATGTTCCAAGACCCTCAGTGGATGCCTGAAACTGCAGATAGTACCAAACCTTATACATACTATGTTTTTTCCTATACATACATTCCTATGATAAAGTTTAATTTATAAATTAGGCACAGCAGGAGGTTACCAATAATAAGTAATAATAAAATAGAAGAATCATAAAAATATACTATAATAAAAGTTATGTGAATGTGGTTTCTCTCTTGTGTGCACAAAATAACTTGTTATACTGTACTCACCCTTCTTCTTGTTGTGATGCTGTGAAATTATAAGATGCTTGCGTGATGAAGTGAGGTGAGGTAAGTGATGTAGGCATTAGCCTACTTTAGTACTGACCTTCTAATGTGAGAAGGAGAATCGTCTGCTTCCAAGACCACAGCTGACCGTGAGTAACTGAAACCACAGAAAGTGAAACTGGGTATAAGGGGAGGGGGGTGGGGACCAATGCACTGCTCTGTTATACCCACTGCCTTAGAATAGTGCTTAGTTCATAGTGAACATGCAATAAATATAATTTTAAAAACTAATGAGTTTATAGTGGATAAAATAATATTACATTATTTTATATATCGTATTTTTAGTCTAGTCTGGATTTTTTTTTGCTTGTATTATACTATATTTTATTATAAAAATTTGTTGCAAATATTTAAACTAGGAAAATGATGGATTTTTTAAATATAAAAATCAATGGAATAAGCCATAAAACCTACATATTTGATTAAGTAAAAATTTTTAAATTTCATGTTTTAAAAATATCAAAATAAAACAAATGAACAAATGCTACAGAAGTGGCTATATTCATTTGAATACAGAGAAAAAAATAGTTTGGAAGTCTATGGTAGCCATCTTTTCTTCTGATGGCTCTATCAGTAAAAATTTTTTTTCTTAATGTTTTTATTTTTATTTTTGGGAGAGACAGAGCACGAGCAGGTAAGGGGCAGAAAGAGAGAGGGAGACACAGAATCCAAAGCAGGCTCCAGGCTCCAAGCTATCAGCACAGAGCCAGATGCAGGACTTGAACTCACAAACTGCAAGATCATGACCTGAGCCAAAGTCAGACGCCCAACCAATTGAGCCACTCAGGTACCCCTATCAATTTTAAGTTCAAAATAGTTCTCCCTTCAGAATTTAACAAATATTAATGCTTATTTTATTTTGTATTCTTTATGATTTTATTTTCCAGTACTCTTTAAATGTATTAGTAAATTTAATTATCTGTTGTCTTGTGTTCACCCTTAAACAACTAACTCTTGCACACATCTGATTTTCTTTCTGTCCCAAAGTCAATCTCCTCTTCCTCTGTTAACAGCATCCTGATTTTTCTCTGTGAAACCACCCTTTCCTGGCTAGTAACATAAGGGACTTCCATGTATGCAATAGACTTGGATGAATAGGTATTTACAAATTATTATTATAAATACTATTATTATTATTTACAAATCAGTGTGTGGAACAGTCCAGTGAAAGTCAACCAGGTAATTTCTCAACCCAATGGGGAATAAGTTCCCCTTTCCGCTGGGGTTGCTCTACTAGTCACATGCCTGCCTGAGGCTGCCTGTCATCATAGTTGTGCTCATAGGGGTTTGAGGAAACCAGAGAATAAAGTCATCACAAAGAAAAGGAGAGTCAATAAATTGGGAATTGACAGTGTCTTGATGGCCTAATTTAAACTCTTTGATTCAGTCATGCTTATAGTGAGCCCTGCATCTTCTGTTGTATAAACCAGTTCCTATTTTTCTTTTGAATTTAGTTTTGACACTTGCAAACTACAAAGATTCTAGTACACTAAATGATTTTCATAATAGGATTTATAGAATATTCTATCCCTTGTCTAACAAACCATGCTATTGCTTGCTTTTAGCATAAAATAATTTTTACATAAAAAGTCTTTTCTTTTTTTAATTTAAATACAAATTAGTTAACATATAGTATAAAATGATTTTAGGAATAGAATTTAATGATTCATAACTACATATAACACCTAGTGCTCATCCCAACAAGTGCCCTCCTTGATGTCTATCACCCATTTAGCCCATCCCCCCACCAAACACCCTGCTAGTAACCTTCAGTTTATCCTTTGTATTTAAGAGTCTCTTATGGTTTGTCTCCCTCTCAGTTTTTATATTATTTTTGCTTCCCTTCCCCTTATGTTCTATTGTGTTTCTTAAATTCCACCTGTAAGTGAAATCATATAATATTTGTCTTTCTCTGACTTATTTCGCTTAGCATAAGCCATGTTGTTGCAAATGGCAAGATTACATTTTTTTTTGACCACCAAGTAATAATTCCATTGAGTATATATACTACATCTTCTTATCCATTCATCAGTCAATAGACATTTGGGCTCTTTCTGTAATTTGGCTATTATTGATAGTGCTGTATAAACATTGGGGTGCACATGCCCTTTTGAATCAGTTTTTTTGTATCCTTTGGATAAATACCAAGTAGTGCAATTGCTGGGTCATAGGGTAGTTCTTTTTTTAAATTTTTGAGAACCAGAATGGCTGCACCAGTTTCATTCCCACCAGCAATGCAAGTGTTCCTCTTTCTCCACATTTTTGCCAACATCTGTCATTTCCTGATTTGTTAATTTTAGCCATTCTGACAGGTGTGAGGTGGTATCTCATTGTGGTTTTGATTTTATTTCCCTGATTATGAGTGAAGTTGAGCATTTTTCATGTTTATTAGCCAGCTGGTTGTCTTTGGAAAAATATCTATTCATGGCTTTTTCCCATTTCTTCACTGGATTATTTGTTTTTGGGTATTGAAATTGATAAATTCTTTATAGATTTTGGATACTAACCCTTTATGTGATATAGCATTTGCAAATATCTTCTCCCATTCCATTGGTTGCCTTTTAGTTTTGTTGATTGTTTATTGTGCAGAAGATTTTATCTTGATGAGGTCCAAAAAGTTCATTTTTGCTTGTGTTTCCCTTGCTTCTGGAGACATGTCAAGTAAGAAGTTGCTGTGGCTCACAGAGTTTGTTGCCTGTTTTCTCCTCAAGGATTTTGATGGCTTCCTGTCTTACATTTAGGTCTTTTTGAGTTTATTTTTGTGTATGGTGTAAGAAAGTGGTCCGAGTTAATTCCTCTGCATGTCTCTGTCCAGTTCTCCCAGCACCATTTGTTAAAGAGACTGTCTTTTTTCCATTGGATATTCTCTCCTGCTTTGTCAAAGATCAGTTGGCCATACATTTGTGGTTCCATTTCTGGGTTCTCTATTCTGTTCCATTGATCTATGGGTCTGTTTTTGTGCCAGTACCATACTGTCTTGATGATTATAGCTTTGTAATACGCCTTGAAGTCTGGAATTGTGATGCCTCCGGTTTTGGTTTTCTTTTTCAGGATTGCTTTGACTATTCAGGGTGTTTTCTGGTTCCGTACAAATTTTAGGATTGTTTGTTTTGGCTCTGTAAAGAATGTTTTTGTTATTATTTTTTTTAACGTTTTTTTTTTTTTTATTTGTTTTTGGGACAGAGAGAGGCAGAGCATGAACGGGGGAGGGGCAGAGAGAGAGGGAGACACAGAATCGGAAACAGGCTCCAGGCTCCGAGCCATCCGCCCAGAGCCTGACGTGGGGCTCGAACTCACGGACCGCGAGATCGCGACATGGCTGAATTCGGACACTTAACCGACTGCGCCACCCAGGCGCCCCAAGAATGTTTTTGTTATTTTGATAAGGATTTCATTGACTCTGTAGATTGCTTTGGGTAGTATCGACATTTTAACAATATTTGTTCTTCCAATCCATGAGAATGGGATGTTTTTCCTTTTTTTCATCTAATCCTCAATTTCTTTCATCAGCTTTCTATAGTTTTCAGTGTATAGATTTTCACCTCTTTGGTTAGATTTATTCCTAGGTATTTTATGGGTTTTGGTGCAATTGTAAAATGGGATTGATTGCTTGACTTCTCTTTCTGCTGCTTCATTTTTGGTGCATAGAAATGCAACTGATTTCTGTACCATTGATTTTATATCCTTTGACTTTGCTGAATTCATGTATCAGCTCTAGCAGGTTTTTTTTGGTGGAGTCTTGTGGGTTATCCACATAGAGTATCTGGTCATCTGTGAAGTGTGAAAGTTTGACTTCATCCTTGCCAATTTGGATGCATTTTATTTCTTTGTGTTGTCTGATTGCTGAAGCTAGGACTTCCAACACTATGTTGAATAAAAGTGGTGAGAGTGGACATCCTTGTCATGTTCCTGACCTTAGGAGGAGAGCTCTCAGTTCTTCCCCACAGAGGATGATATTAGCAGTGAGTCTTTCATATATAGCTTTTATGATCTTGAGGTATAATCCTTCTATCCCTACTTTCTTGAGGGTTTTTATCAACAAAGGATACTGTATTTTGTCAAATGCTTTTTCTGCATTTATTGAGAGGATCATGTGGTTCTTATCCTTTTATTAATGTGATGTATCACATCAATTTATTTGTGGATATTGAACTAGCCCTGCATTCCAGGAATAAATCCCACTTGATCCTGGTTAATAATATTTTTAATGTATTGCTGGATCCAGTTTGGTAGTATCTTGTTGAGGATTTTTTTCATCCCATGTTCATCAGGGAAATTTCTCTTTTTTAATGGGGTCTCTGTCTGGTTTCAGAATAAAGGTATTGCTGACTTTGTAGACTGATTTTGGAAGTTTTCCTTCCATTTCTATTTTTTGAAGCAGCTTCAAAAGAATAAGTATTCTTATTTAAATGTTTGGTAGAATTCCCCTGGAAATCCATCTGGTCCTGGCTTTCGTTTTTTGGGACATTTTTTATTACTGGTTCAATTTCTTTACTGGTTATGGGTCTGCTCAAGTTTCTATTTCTTCCTGTTTCAGTTTTGGTAGTTTATATGTTTCTAGGAATTTGTCCATTTCTTCCGGATTGCTCAATTTGTTGGCATATAATTGCTCATAATATTCTCTTATTATTGTTTGTATTTCTGCAATGTTGGTTGTTATCTTTTTCATTCGTGATTTTATTTATTTGAGTCTTTTTCTTTTTGATCAGTCTGGCGAGGGGTTTATTGATTCTGTTAATTCTTTCAAAGAAACAGCTCCTGGTTTCAATAATCTGTTCTACTGTTCTGTTTTTCAATATCATGGATTTCTGCTCTAATCTTTATTTCCCCCTTTTTCTGCTGGCTTTGGGCTTTATTTACTGTTATTTTTCTAGCTTTTTTAGGTGGAAGGTTAGGTTGTGTTTTTGAGAACTTTCTTACTTCTTGGCAAAGGCCTGGATTGCTATATACTTCCATCTTAAGATGGCCTTTGCTGCATCCCAGAGGTTTTGGGCTGTCATGTTTTCTTTTTCATTGACTTCCATGTATTTTTAATTTCCTCTTTAATTTCTTGGTTAACCTATTCATTATTTAGTAGGATGTTCTTTAAACTCCAAGTATTCATGGTCTTTCCAAAATTTTTCCTGTGGTTGATTTCAAGTTTCATAGCATTGTGGTGTGAAAAAATGCAAGGTATGATCTTGATCTTTTTGTACTTGTTGAAGGCTTATTTGTGACCAAGTATGTGATCTATTCTGGATAATATTCCATGTGCACTTGAGAAGACTGTATTCCACTGCTTTAGGATGAAATGATCTGAATATATCTTTTAACTCCATCCAGTCCAGTGTGTCATTCAAAGCTATTGTTTCCTTGTTGATTTTCTGTTTAGATGATCTGTCCATTGCTGTAAGTTGGGTGTTGAAGTCCTGTAATATTATAGTATTGTTATCAATGAGTTTCTTTACATTTGTGATTAATTGATTTATATGTTTGGGTTCTTCCACATTTGGGGGCATAAATGTTTACAGTTGTTAGATCTTCTTCGTGGATAGACCCCTTAATTAAGATATAATGCCCTTATTCACCTCTTGTTACAGTGTTTATTTTAAAACCTAGTTTGCCTGATATAAGTATGACTATTCTAGCTTTCTTTTTAAGACCATTAGCATTATGGTTCTCTGTCCCCTTACTTTCAATCTGCAGGTGTTTTTAGGTCTAAAACGAGTCTCTTGTAAGTAGCATATAGATGTGTTTGGTTTTCTTATCCATTCTCATACCCTATGGCTTTTGTTGGAGCACTTAGTCCATTGAAATTTAATTTTTTTAATGTTTATTTAGAGAGAGATAGAGAGACACAGTGCAAGCAGAGGACGGGACAGAGAGAGAGGAAGGCACAGAATCCAAAGCAGGCCCCAGGCTCTGAGCTGTCAGCACAGAGCGTGTCATGGGGCTCAAATCCACAAGTCGCTAGATCATGACCCAAGCTGAAGTCAGACCCTCAACCTACTGAGCCACCAGTGTACCCTACTCCATTGACATTTAGAGCGAGTACTGAAAGATAGGAATTTAATGCCATTGTGTTGCCTGTAGAGTTGGTGTTAGTGGTGATGTTCTCTGGTCTTTTCTAGTCCTCGTTACTTTTGGTCTTTTTCATTTTATTTTTTCTTTTCTTCAAAGAGTACCCCTTAAAATTTCTTGCTGGGCTCTTTTAGTGGTAATGAACTCCTTTAGTTTTTGTTTATCTGGGAAACTCTTTACCTCTTCTGCTATTTTGAATGACAGCGTTGCTGGATAAAGATTCTTGGCTGCATAATTTTTCTGATGCAGCACATTGAATATATCCTGTCTCTCCTTTCTGGCCTTCTCAGTTTCTATGGGGAAGTCTGCTGCAAACCTGATCTGTCTTCCCTTATAGGTTAAGGACTATTTTTACCCTTGCTGCTTTCATAATTCTTTCCTTGTCTGTGTATTTTGTGAATTTGACTATGATATGCCTTGCTGATGGTTGGTTTTGTTGACTCTAATGCTTATTGGATTTTAACGTCTGTGTCCTTCCCCAGATTAGTTTTGATGTCTGTGTCCTTCCCCAGTTTTCTTCTATAATTTGCTCACATAAACCTTCTGCCCCTTTTCTCTCTCTTCATCTGGGACTTCTAAGATTTGGATATTTTTCCCTTCTAATTAGGTCACTGAGTTCTCTAAGTCTTGTAAGATCCTTTGCCTTTGTTTCCCTCTTTTTTTCTGCTTCATTTATTCTCCATAACTTTATCTTCTATATTACTGAGTCACTGCTCTCCTTCATCCATCATTGCTGTTGTGGCATCCATTCAAGTTTGCATGTCAGTTATCGCGTTTTTAATTTCATATTGATTAGATTTTACTTCTTTTATCTCCACAGAAAGGGGTTCTATGAGTTTTTCAACTCCACCTAGTATTCTTATTATTGTGGTTCTAAATTCCAGTTCAGATGTCTTGCTTATATACTGTTGATTAAACCCCTGGCTGTCATTTCTTCCTATTCTTTCTTTTGGGGTCAATTCCTTAATTTTGTCTTTTTGGAGGAAGAAAAAAAATCAATAAAGTACAAAATAAAAATTTAAAAACTAAAAACAAAACAAAAAATCAAATAAATGAAACTAGATCCTAGGTGTGTTTTGGTCTGCTTGTTGAAAGATGCTTGAAGGGCGCCTGGGTGGCTGGTCAGTTAAGCATCCGACTTCAGCTCAGGTCATGATCTTGCCATCTGTGAGTTTGAACCCTGCGTTGGGTTCTGTGCTGACAACTCAGAGCCTGGAGCTTGCTTCGGATTCTGTGTCTCCCTCTCTCTCTGCCCCTCCCCCGCTCATGCTGTCTCTCTCTCTCTCTCTGTCAAAAATAAACATTAAGAAAGATGCTTGATAGAATAGAGGAAAAAAGGAAAAACAAGAAAAATAAAGGTAAGAAAAAATACAAAAGATTTTTTAAAATTATATAAGATAGAATAAAATGAGATAAAGAAAATGAAATAGAATAAAATATCAAAAAATAAACACAAAAAGAAAAAAATTAAAAACTGAAGAAAATGAACAAATAAATGAACCAGCAAACAGAATGAAACCTGAGTGAAGTTATAGATGGCTGTGAAATATTACGGGTTTCTTTAAAGAAGATATAATTTTTTTAGAGAGGGCATGAGTGAGAGGCAGAGAGAGAGAGAGAGAGAGAGAGAGAGAGAGAGAGAATCCCAGGAGGGGCAGAGAGAAAGAGAGAGGGAGAGAGAAGCAGGGCTCACCCAAAGCAGGGCACAAGATCATCCAAAGTGAGGTATGAGTTCACCTGATGTGGGACTCAAACTCATGAACATTGAGATCATGACCTGAGCCAAAGTCAGATGCTTAATGACTGAGCCACCCAAGCACCCCAAGATATAAATTTAATTTAAAATATTCCTAGGTATTTTATCAGTTTTCACTTCCTTATTTTTACTATTGACTGATTGTTCCTGTACTTTAACTGGTTATTGTTATTTTATGGGAAAACAATGCTAATATAAATATGTTATGTTTAGTCATTTTATTTCTTTTAATTTTTTCAACGTTTATTTATTACTGAAAGACAGAGAGTCAGAGCATGAGCAGGGGAGGGGCAAAGGGAGAGGGAGACACAGAATTGGAAGCAGGCTCCAGGCTCTGAGCTCTCAGGACAGAGCCCAACACAGGGCTGGAACTCACAAACCGTGAGATCATGACCTAAGCCAAAGTCGGACACTTAACCGACTGAGCCACCCAGGCACCCCATGTTTAGTCATTTTATTAAGATCTTAAATTAGTGCAAGAACAGCCCTTAACTTACTTTATAATTGTAGCAGTATGGCACTAAGAGGAGGCATCTGTTCATCCCAGCATCTTCAGATGTGATTATTATCTAATGTTGTCTTTGGGCTGGTCACCAGCCTTGTGCTGGCACCAATGGAGAAATAGGACCCAAGCTATTGCTGAACTATGTTCATTTTTTCATGCTAGCATACTTAAAAAAATTAATAAACATTTTTAAAATAGATATTTTAAAACATGTTAAAAGCACGTGCATATCCTATGTTCTCAATAACATCATTGAACTTGAATACAATCCAAACACTTTACACAACAGATATAGAAGTTCTCCAAAGATGTTCAATTATTTCTCAAGGTCAAATCATGATTTATCCTTCATGTTTAGAATATTCATTATAATTGAGGGGCGCCTGGGTGGCTCCGTTGGGCGGCGGACTACAGCTCAGGTCATGATCTCGCGGTCCGTGAGTTCAAGCCCTGTGTCGGGTTCTATCCTGAGAGCTCAGAGTCTGGAGCTTGCTTCCGATTCTGTGTTTCCCTCTCTCTCTGCCCCTTCCCTGCTTGCTCGCAGTCTCTCTCTCTCTCTCAGAAATAATAAACAATAAAACAAAAAATAGAATAGTAATTATAATTGTAATGTCATTTAAAATGTGTGATACCCCATATTTAATGATTTTGTACTGGTGATAAATTATCACCAGAGCCTTTGCTTTTGATGCCCTCAACACTTTTTGGAAATAGTGTGTTCTGTATTTCTCAGCATATTTCTGTGCACCCATGTTGCCTTGTGGCTTTGATAACAATGCTTTCATAGTGTTTTGAGGACATTGGGCTGCAGGCTTCTCTCTGGCAGGGATAAAGCTTCCTTGCTTTTCTTATTTCTGAAGCATTTGCCATTTGCTAGGTTCCAGCGACTTTTCCAAAATCTACTCCTAAAAACATTAAAATATTATTTAAGAAAATATATTTTAAAACAACAGTTACCTTTAATTACTTATTATATTGACTATTCTGAAATCACAATGATTCCTACAGGCTCAAATATCCCTTTAAAGGGACATTTGACATCCAACTATAACAGAAGAAGAGATTTTAACTAAGAGTAATGACAGTGGTTACTTGTAAGTGTGTGCAGCTCTAGCCCCTTGTGCAATCTCCATCAGACACCCCATTAGCACCTGAAACATACCATGAGGTAAGTGTGTTTTTCACTCAACTAACTGGCACAGCAATTCTTCTACCCAAACTTTCCCACCCAGCTGTTCACCTCAAGCTTGGATTTCATGCCAATTCTGGAGCTGCCTCTGGGTTTGCAGATGTTCCAAACTGCTGTTGCCAACTAAGACTTCTTGAAGTGCCTATATCATCAGTCTACCTCAGTGTGTATGTGTGTAATGGGACATTTCTAGATACAAAGAAAGCTACTGTGAAATCTTAAGAGGCAAGGCAATAGACAGTTTTCCTAGGATTTGAGAAACTAGGAAAACAGCTTAGTAAATTACAAGAGGAAAAAGACTTGCAGATCAAAAAGATAAATTATTTTGTTTATTGGTGTCATTTTTGTTGAATTTTATTTTAGTGGTTTCCTCTTCTATGGCTAGCAAGGAACTTGATATTATAAGAAAATAAATTTAGGGAATTCATAAATCTGGCGGTTATCCTTCTTAAGAGGACAACTCTCTTTCATAATTAGTATTTGGGTGACACTCTCAAAGTGATCCACAAGAGGGATAAAAAACCCAAAACCCCTAAGCAGATCAGTAATAGTTACCTCATTCTCATTATTACAGTATAAGATTGTCTCATTGTCTAGAACATTTAGTATTCATTGCTCATCAGACCTACCTTTGTTGCTTTTCTAGAAATATTCACTGCCCAAATGTAATTTCATTCTTTCAAGAAGTAAAGATCTCTCACACATTTTCTTATAAGTCCATACTTATACCAAGTCACATAACCTTCCTGGAGAACCATTCCATCTGAGTGGTTGCCATGGCAATTGGTATGATCAGTTACAGAAAAATAAATTGTATACATTAATGATAATATGAAAACATATCTGAGGGTTCTGGGTTCACCAGTGTTCTAGGCACACCAGTTGAGGACCACTGCAATGATGCAGTGATACAATATTAGCCAATACATTACTCAAGTTCCTTGTGTTATTTATGCAATACTCAATGTCATGCTCGCTGTACAAAAGGCTGGCATAATTCCACATGGTTTATCACTGTGCATGCCATGCTCCTCTGTGCTTAGTTTTATATAATATAGATAGAATATCATGTCCCATATTTGTATGGGACATGATACATATTAAATGTTCAGTAAGTGATAGATGACGTTTCATCAGGAAAGCAATCTTATCTGTTTGATTTTTTTAAGTTTACTTATTTTGAGAGAGATGGAGACAGCATGAGTGGGGGGGGGGGAAGGGGCAGAGAGAGAGGGAGAATCCTAAGCAGGCCTTCATGATCAGCACAGAGCCCGACATGAGGCTCAAACTCATGAAACTGAAATCATTACCTGAGCGCAAATCAGGAGTTGGAGGCCTAACCAACTGAACCATTCAGGTACGCTCTTGTCTGTCATGAACTCACAGTTTGTGAGGTCCAGTCACACGTCAGGCTCTGTGCTGACAGCTGTGGACCCTGCTTGGGATTGATTCTCTGTTTCTCTATCTCTCTGCCCCTCCCCTGCTCTCTCTCTCCCTCTCTCTCTCTTTCTCATTCTCTCTCAAGATAAATAAATAAACATTAAAAAATAATGAAAATTAAATTTGTGAAACTCATGTTTTCTTTCCTAAACTTCCTATAACGAACTTCTAGGATTTAAACCCATATTTCATTTCAACACAATATTATACAATTTTTTTTGCTTTAATTTTAATTTTATTATTTTTTATATACATCCAAATTAGCATATAGTGCAACAATGATTTCAGGAGTAGATTCCTTAGTGCCACTTACCCATTTAGCCCATCCCCCCTCCCTCACCCCTTCCAGTAACCCTCTGTTTGTTCTCCATATTTATGAGTCTCATGTTTTGTCCCCCTCCCTGTTTTTATATTATTTTTGTTTCCCTTCCCTTATGTTCATCTGTTTTGTCTCTTAAAGTCCTCATATGAGTGAAGTCATATGATATGTGACTTTCTCTGACTAATTTTACTTAGCATAATACCCTCCAGTTCCATCCACATAGTTGCAAATGGCAAGATTTTGTTCTTTTTGTTTGCCAAGTAATACTCCATGGTACATTAATACCACATCTTCTTTATCCATTCATCTCTCAATGGACATTTGGGCTCTTTCCATACTTTGGCTATTGTTCATAGTGCTGCTATAAACATTGGGGTGCATGTGTCCCTTTGAAACAGCATACCTGTATCCTTGGATAAATGCCTACTAGTGCAATTGCTGGGTCATAGGGTACTTCTTTTTTTTAGTTTTTTGAGGAACCTCCACACTGTTTTCCAGAGTGGCTGCACCAGCTTGCATTGCCACCAACAATGCAAAAGAGATCCTCCTTATCCACATCCTCGCCAACATCTGTTGTTACCTGACTTGTTACTGTTAGCCATTCTACAGGTGTGAGGTGGTATCACATTATGGTTTTGATTTGTATTTCCCTGGTGATGAGTGAAGTTGAGCATTTTTTCATGTGTTGGTTGGCCATCTGGATGTCTTCTTTGGAGAAGTGTCTATTCATGTCTTTTGCCCATTTCTTCACTGGATTATTTGTTTTTTAGGTGTTGAGTTTGAAAAGTGCTTTATAGATTTTGGATAGTAACGCTTTATCGGATATGTCATTTGCAAATATATTCTCCCATTCTGTTGGTTGCCTTTTAGTTTTGTTGTTTCCTTCACTGTGCAGAAGCTTTTTATTTGATGAGGTCCCAATAGTTCATTTTTGCTCTTGTTTCCCTTGCCTCCAGAGATGTATCGAGTAAGATGTTGCTGTGGCCAAGATCAAGGAGGTTTTTGCCTGCTTTCTCCTTGAGGATTTTGATGGCTTCCTGTCTTACATTTAGGTCTTTCATACATTTTTAGTTTATTTTTGTGTATGGTATAAGAAAGTGGTCTAGGTTCATTCTTCTGCATATTGCTGTCCAGTTTTTCCAGCACCATTTGCTGAAGTGACTGTCTTTATTCCATTGGATATTCTTCCCTGCTTTGTCAAAGATTAGTTGGCCATATACTTGTGGGTCCATTTCTGGGTTCTCTATTCTGTTCTACTGATCTGGGTATCTGTTCTTGTGCCCGTACCATACTGTCTTGATGATTACAGCTTTGTAGTATACGTTGAAGTCCGGGATTGTGATGCCTCCTGCTTTGGTTTTCTTTTTCAAGATTGCTTTGGCTATTTGGGGTCTTTTGTGGTTCTATACAAATTTTAGGATTATTTGTTCTAGCTCTGTGAAGAATGCTGGTGTTATTTTGATAGCGATTACATTGAATATGTAGATTGCTTTGGGTAGTGACATTTTAACAATATTTGTTCTTCTTATCCAGGAGTATGGAATCTTTTTCCATTTTTTTGTGTAGTCTTCAATTTCTTTCGTAAGCTTTCTATAGTTTTCAGTGTATAGATTTTTCACCTCTTTGGTTAGATTTATTCCTAGGTATTTTATGGTTTTTGGTGCAACTGTAAATGGGATTTATTCCTTGATTTCTCTTTCTGTCACTTCATTGTTGATGTATAGGAATGCAACCAATTTCTGTGCATTTATATCCTGCAACTTCGCTGGATTCATGAATCAGTTCTAGCAGTTTTTTGGTGGAATCTTTTGGGTTTTCCATATAGAGTATCATGTCATCTGTGAAGAGCGAAAGTTTGACCTCCTCCTGGCCAATTTGGATGTCTTTTATTTCTTTGTGTTGCCTGATTGCCGAGGCTAAGACTTTCAATACTATGTTCAATGCTATGTTGAATAACAGTGGTGAGAGTGGACATCCCTGTCTTCTTCCTGACCTTAGGGGGAAAGCTCTCAGTTTTTCCCCATTGAGGATGATATTAGCATTGGGTCATTCATATATGGCTTTTATGATCTGGAGGTATGCTCCTTCTATCCCTATTTTCTTGAGGGATTTTATCAAGAAAATATGCTGTATTTTGTCAAATGCTTTCTCTGCATCAATTGAGAGGATCATATGGTTCTTGTCCTTTCTTTTATTTAAAAAAATTTTTTAATGTTTATTTATTTATTTATTTTTTCAACGTTTATTTATTTTTGGGACAGAGAGAGACAGAGCATGAACGGGCGAGGGGCAGAGAGAGAGGGAGACACAGAATCGGAAGCAGGCTCCAGGCTCTGAGCCATCAGCCCAGAGCCCGACGCAGGGCTCGAACTCACGGACCGCGAGATCGTGACCTGGCTGAAGTCGGATGCTTAACCGACTGCGCCACCCAGGCGCCCCTGTTTATTTTTTTTTTTGAGAGAGAGAGAGTGTGAGCCGGGGAGGGGCAGAGAGGGAGACACAAAATCTGAAGCAGGCTCCAGGCTCTGAGCTGTCAGCACAGAGCCTGATGCAAGGCTCGAACTCACGAACTGTGAGATCACGACCTGAGCTGAAGTCGGATGCTTAACTGACTGAGCCACCCAGGCACCCCATCTTGTCCTTTCTTTTACTGATGTAATGAATCACATTAATTGTTTTGCAGATATTGAACCAGTCCTGCATCCCAGTTATAAATCCCACTTGGTCGTGGTGAATAAGGTTTTTAATGTATTATTGGATCCAGTTGGCTAATATCTTGTTGAGTATTTTTGCATCCATGTTGATGAAGGAAATTGGTCTATAGTTCTCCTTTTTAGTGGGGTGTCTGTCTGGTTTGGAATCAAGGTAATGCCAGCTTCATAGAATGAGTTTGGAAGTTTTCCTTCCATCTCTATTTTTTGGAACAGCTTCAAGAGAATAGGTGTTAACTCTTCCTTAAATGTTTGCTAGAATTCCCCTGGAAAGCCATCTGGCCCTGGACTCTTGTTTTGTGGGAGATATTTGGTTACTAATTCAATTTCCTTCCTGGTTATGGGTAGGTTCAAATTTTCTATTTCTTCCTGTTTGAATTTGGTAACGTATATGTTTCTAGGAATTTGTCCATTTTTTCCAGATTGCCCATTTTATTGGCATGTAATTGCTCATAATATTCTCTTATTATTGTTTTTATTTCTGCTGTATTGGTTGTGATATTTCCTCTTTTATTCTTGATTTTATTTTTTTGGGTCCTTTCATTTTTCCTTTTGATCAAACTAGCTAGTGGTTTGTCAATTTTGTTAATTCTTTAAAGGAACCAGCTTCTGGTTTCATTCATCTGTTCTACTGTTTTTGTGGTTTCAATAGCATTAATTTCTACTCTAATCTTGAGTATTTCCTGTATTCTGCTGGTTTTGGGTTTTATTTACTGTTGTTTTTCCAGATCTTTAAGGCAGAAGGTTAGGTTGTGTATCTGAGATCTTTCTTCCTTCTTTAGGGAGGCATGGATTGCTATATACTTTCCTCTTATGACCGCCTTTGCTGCATCCCAGAGGTTTTTGGTCGTGGTGTTATCATTTTCATTGGCTTCCATATACTTTTCAATTTCCTCTTTAACTTCTTGGTTAGCCCATTCATTCTTTTGTAGGATGTTCTTTAGTCTCCACGTATTTGTCACCTTTCCAAATTTTTTCTTGTGGTTGATTTCAAGTTTCATAGCATTGTGGTCTGAAAATATGCACAGTATGATCTCGATATTTTTGTACTTGCTGAGGGCTGATTTGTGTCCCAGTATGGAGTCTATTCTGGAGAATATTCCATGTGCACTGGAGAAGAATGCATATTGTGCTGTTTTAGGATGAAATGTTTTGAATATCTGTTAAGTCCCCCTGATCCAGTGTGTCATTCAAAGCCATTGTTTCCTTGTTGATTTTTTGATTAGATGGCATGTCCATTGCTGTGAGTAGGGTGTTGAAGTCTCCTACTATTATGGTATTACTATCGATGAGTTTTTTTATGTTTGTGATTAATGGATTTATATATCTGGGTGCTTTCACTTTTGGTGTATAAATGTTTACAATCGTTAGGTCTTCTGGGTGGATAGACCCCTTAATTATGATATAATGCCCTTCCTCATCTCTTGATACAGTCTTTATTTTGAAGTCTAGATTGTCTGATATAAGTATGGCTACTCTGACTGTCTTTTGTTGACCATTAGCATGATAGATGGTTCTCCATCCCCTCACTTTCAATCTGAAGGTGTCTTTCGGTCTAAAGTGGGTCT
Organism: Prionailurus bengalensis; assembly: GCF_016509475.1. NCBI lineage: Eukaryota > Metazoa > Chordata > Mammalia > Carnivora > Felidae > Prionailurus > Prionailurus bengalensis. The sequence goes on along the minus strand of NC_057356.1, from coordinate 42,151,835 downwards.
CTTGTAAACAGCATATAGATGGATCTTGTTTTCTTATCCATTCTGTCATCCTATGTGTTGTGTTTGGATCATTTAGTCCATTGACATATATTTATTTATTTATTTATTTATTTATTTATTTATTTATTTAATTTTCTTAATGTTTATTTTTAAGGGAGAGAGAGAGAGAGCGAGTGAGACAGAGCATGAGTGGGGGAGGGGCAGAGTAAGAGAGGGAGACACAGAATCTGAAATGGGCTCCAGGCTCTGAGCTGTCAGCACAGAGCCTGATGCGGGGCTCGAGCCCATGAACTGTGAGATCATGACCTGAGCTGAAGTTGAACACCCAACCAACTGAGCCACCAGGTACCCCATCCATTGACGTTTAGAGTGAATACTTAAAGATATGAAACTCTTGCCATTATAATGCTTGTAGAGTTGGAATTTCTGGTGGTGTTCTTTGGTCCTTTCTAATCTTTGTTGCTTTGTGTGTGTGCATATCTGTATCTATCTATCTATATATATATAGGTATATATATATGTACATATATATATATATATATATATATATATATATATATATATTCATTCATCTTTTCTCCCCTCACAGAGTCCCCCTTTAAAATTTTTTGTGGGGCTGGTTTTGTGGTCACAAACTCCTTTCATTTTTATCTGTCTGGGAAACTTTTTATCTCTCCTTCTATTTTGAATGATAGCCTTGCTGGATAATTCTTGGCTGCATATTTTTCTGATTCAACACAGTGAATATATCCTGCCACTCCTTTCTGGCCTGCCAAGTTTCTGTGGATAGGTCTGCTGCAAACCTGATCTGTCTTCCCTTGTAGGTTAGGGACTTTTTTTTCCCTTGCTGCTTTCATGATTCTCTCCTTGCCTGAGAATTTTGTGAGTTTGACTATGATATGCTTTGTTGATGGTCAGTTTTTGTTGAATCTAATGGGAGTCCTCTGTGTTTCCTGGATTTTGAGGTCTGTGTCTTTCCCCCGGTTAGGAAAGTTTTCTTCTATGATTTGCTCACATAACGCTTCTACCCCTATTCTCTCTCTTCCTCTTCTGGGACCCCTATGATTCTGATGATGTTCCTTTTTAATGAGTCACTGATTTCTCTAATTCTTAAATCATGCTCTTTTTCCTTAATGTCTCTCTCTTTTTTTTTTCCTGCTTCATTATTCTACATAAATTTGTCCTCTATATCGCTGATTCTCTGTTCTACCTCATTCCTCCTTGCCACGGTGACATCTATCCATGATTGCAGCCCAGTTATAGCATTTTTAATTTCATTCTGTTTTACTTCTTTTATCTCTGCAGAAAGGGATTCTAATCTATTTTCGACTCCAGCTAGTATTCTTATTATCGTGATTCTAAATTCTGGTTCAGACATCTTGCTTGTATCTGTGTTGGTTAAATTCCTGGCTGTCATTTCTTCCTGCTCTTTCTTTTGGGTGAATTCCTTTGTTTTGTCATTTTGAAGGGAGAAAAGGAATTACTGCTTAATTCTGTGGTTCAGGTTGTGCTAATTGTTGTGTTAATACTCTCATCAGTTTTCCAGGTGTGCAGGATGGTTTAGTGTGGGTCTTGCTGTATTTCATGGATGCAAGACACACACACACACAAAACTTCCATGATGTTCCGCCATCTTGGCTCCCCCCCAATATTATACAATTTTTAAAGAAACTAAAAGCATATGGTATATTATTATCTTAAATTCACTCTCACATAATGCGTTATATTTTATCTGATTTATTTTTATTCATACATATATCATCTGGTTTACATATAATTGGGATCTTTAATATCACAAATTGCATTAAGTATTTTATGAAAGAAATTATTTTTAATGAAAACAATTGTTTTTTTAAAAAATTCTTATCAGATACATCTACATAATTGTCCCTATTATTTAATGTTGGCATAATATTACACTATATTAATTCTCTGTATTATTCCTCTGTTGTTGGACATTGAGAAGGATAACACTATGTATTCACCATTGATAACACTGTAATAAACCCATCTGTATACATAGATTTTCTTCTGCATTATATAATTACAAAAAAAACATACATTATATGTTCATATATATTTTGTTTAAATTCATTGAATTTGTAAGAGCAAAGTATACATTTTTCTCGGTATTTTCTCTCCTCCAATTCTTATCTCAAAGACCACCATTCTAAATGCTTTAATGTGTTTCCTTTGCAATGTACTTATTTTTAATTTAGAGAAAATTAATTAAGTTTCTCATAACAATCAACTAAAATCTTGATTAGGATTTCATAACGAGTTTTTACTGTTGTAGCTGTGCCACACAAACGCTGATCTGTAGTGTTTTCTATTAAATATTTAAATATATTTAATATTTAAATTTTCTTAATTTTTCTAATGTGAACTTTTTTAACACATGGTTATTTATGAAGACATTTTCCAGTTTACAAACATATGAGACAGTTTAGTTATTCTTCTGTTTAGAGTTTTGTTGTTGCTGTTGTCCTTTTGTGCCTTTTTTGTAAAATTTATGTAATTGTTAAAATTTAGACTTTACATCTTTTGAGTGGTTTTAGGTTCACTGAAAAATTGATAGGAAGGGGGCCACCTGGGTAACTCAGTCATTTAAGCATCTGACTCTTAGTTTTGGCTCAGATTATGATCTCACAATTCATGAATTTAAACCCTGCATTGGGCTTCAAGCTCATAGCATGGACCTTGCTTGGGATTCTCTCTCTCTCTCTCTCTCTCTCTCTCTCTGTCTCTCTCTCTCTCAAAAAAAATAAATAAACTAAAAACAAAAACAAAACAAAACAAAATTTATAAGAAGGGACAGAGATTTTCCACATACTCTCTGCCCCACACATAATCCTCCCATTGCCAGCATCCCCCACCAGAGTGGTACATTTTTTATAGTTGATGAACCTATACTGACACAATAATCACCCCAATCTTTAGTTTACCTTAGGGTTCACTCTTGGTGTTGTATATCCTATGGTTTTGGAAAATGTATAATGACCTGTATCCACCATTATAGCACTATACAGAGTGTTTTCACTGCCCTAAGCATCCTCTGTGCTCCATCTGTTCATGTCCTCACCCTGTCCCCCTACTCCTGGCAACCACGTATCTTTATGCTGTCTCATATAACTTTGAGTTTTCTAGAATGTCACATAGTTGGAATCATACAGTAAGTAGTCTTTTCAGATTGTCTTCTTTCACTTAGCAATATGAATTTTAGTTTACTCCCTGTCTTTTCATGCCCTGACAACTCATTTCCTTTTATTAGTAAGCAATATTTCATTGTCTGTATGTACCACTATTTATTTATCCATTCACCTGCTGAATGACATCTTGGTTGCTTCCAAGTTTTGACACTTATGAATAAAGCTGCCATAAATACCCATGTGAGGTGTTTTTTGTGGACATAGTTTGAGTCAATACCAAGGAGACTGACCCCTGAATCATATTGTAAGAGTGTGATTAGTTTTGTAAGAACTGACAAATAAAGTGGCTGAACTGTTTTGCATTCCCACTGGCAATGAATGAGAGTTCCTGTTCCACATTTTCACCAGCATATGGTATTGTTAATATTTTGGATTTTAGTCATTCAGATAAGCTTATAGTGGTATCTCATTGTTTAAATTTGCATTTCCCTTACAACATATGATGTGGAATATCTTTTCATATGCTCACTTGCACTCATTTTCAATGCTGTGAGTTGGCTGCTCAATTTTTTATTTCTGGAATCTATATTTTCCTTTTGTTTCTCCAGTTTTTCTAAGATCAAAATTTGTGGAGGAAGTAATACAATAGTGTTTAATTGATGTTTGTTTTTCAGCACAAAATTAACTAGCACTTTCCTAAGGTAAGGTAAAAAAGATTTTAATGTCCTTTGATATACCAAAATGTTTTCCAAAATGACCATATAAATGTACTATTTTACAAATGATGCAGCAGTACTCTGGATTTAATGTACTATTCACTAGCTTTTGGAATCATGTTGCATTTTCAAGTATATGCCTTATATATTATACCTCATCTTTGTTTTAGCTTGCATTCATTTTAGTACTAACAAAAGCCAGTAATATGTAGCATGTGTTTATTGTTTGCATGTCCTCTTGAGTCATTTTACTGTTCATGTTCCTTGCATATACATTTACTAGAATCATGATGCTCTTATGACTTGGAAGAAACGTTTTACATTTCTCAGATATTCTATTTCTTTGATAGTCATAGGGAAAATAAAAACATTTTGAAATGTTATGAACTCAAATGGAAGATTAAGGAAACCAGACCTTCTGTCTGTCAAGAAGCAGGGAGTGAGGAATGTGATATTTTAATCATTGAAATCACATATGTTTCTGCATCCACAAGGTGCAAACATTATATATAGTTTATTCAGTTCAGAGCCTAGTTTCTGGGTTAATGGTGTTTTTGTTCAGAATAGAAGCTCAAACACTGGGAGTTTCTACTTTCTTGTAGTCTCACTTTACGTGGTGTGAAGTTGGCACTGGTGCATCTGTCAAGTACAACAGATGTTGTCGGGAGCAGAAACTTCTCTGCAACCAAGTTTCAATCTGCCTTTTGCACATGATTTTGAGCACATAGGCTGCAGTTTCATTTCAACAGAAGAAAGACAATTTATTTCACCTGCAAGTGTATTCCCTCTTCAGGTCCTAGAGAAAGGATGAGGTTTGATTTTCCTATTGCTATGCAAGGAAATGTAAAGAGAACTGTTTCCACAAGAAATCTATAGCCTTAAATGTTTCCCTCTAAGATATGATGTTAATATGGATTTTGTAGACATAGACAGCATTGAGTACCTGAATGGCTTCTTTTGTGCATGATGAGATTACGTACATGAGGAGCTGATCTCATTGAGCAGCTTCTTTAGAATCATGGAGGCAGAATTGTGTAATAACATGGCTTGTTATTACATGGTTTTATGGTGACTCCAAGTCAAATATTATAAATAAAAGCCTTGTAGCATCAAACGGGTGTATCTGTGGCACTACCCTCATTGAGTAGCTGTATCATGCTTTGGGAAAGCCACAGCACAATATTTTTACTACTATAAAGAAGCCTAGTGGTTGCCAGAGGGGTTATGGAGGAATGGGAAAAATAGGTGAAGGGGAGTGGGATATATACAGGCTTCCAGTTACGGAATGAATAAGTCAGGGAGATAAAAGATACATCATAGTCAATGGTATTGTATAGTATTGTATGGTGACAGATGGCAGCTACACTTGTGGTAAGCATGGCATAATGTGTAGACTTGTAGAGTCACTAAGATGGGCACATGAAATTAATGTAATGTGTATCAACCATACTTCAATTTAAAAAAAGAATAAGAAGCCTAGAATTATGGATAATGATAGGAAGGAGGAAAAGATAGAATATAAAATATTCTAGTAAACATATAGCATATTCTATCTAGTAAAATAAAAATGATAACATGTTCTTAATATTCTGCTTTCTAGTACTTAAATTCTAATCCCCTAAGAGCTAAGAGAGAAACCATATGGGTATGAATCGTTACAACTGTAGTTATTTTTTGTTTTCAGTTTTTATTGTAGTAAGATATATGTTTCCATTTTAATAATTTTTAAGTATACAATTCAGTGTCATTAGCTTACATTTACAATGTTCTGCAACCATCTCCACTATCTATTTCCAAACTTTACCACCCCTCCAAAGAGAAACTCTGTAACTATTAAGCAATAGCTCTCCATTACCTCCTCTCTCCAGCTCCTAGTAACCTCTAAACTACAATAAAACCTTGGATTGCAAGTAACTTGTTCTGCAAGTGTTCCACAAGATGAGCAAATGTTTATAATAAATTTCAATTTTATAAGTGAGTGATGTCTTGCAATACAAGTAGTACATGATGCTGAATATCACATGTTCACAACTAAGCCAATGTTCTTCTCTCTTTCTCTGTCTTTTGCTGTGGGATTGTAGGTGATCATCTCCCATGCTTGGATGCTCAGTCTCAGGCCATGGTGTTTGGCAGAAATCAATGATTTTTCAGAATGTTGGAAGGTGCCCACAACTAGCACTAATGTATTTTTTGTCATTTCGAAGCACCTATGGACAGTCCTTTGCTTTCCATACAAGAGTAAGCTTAGAAATGCTTTCTTCATTCTAGGTCAGGCTGTCTGCAGATATAGACCCTTTCCTTTGCTGCCTTATTGCCAATTACACTAAATACAGTATATGACAGGAGTTTATTACTACTGTACTGTAATCAGCATTTGTGCAAGTGTACACAGTGGCCCCATGCAGAAAAATATTCCATTGAACCAATAGATAGCAGTGATTCTGTTAGTGATAAAGACATCTTACACAATAACCCTCCTCTCTCTTGTTTCTCTCACACCAGCCACAAAGGTTTTCAAAGGTAAGTGCAGGTTAATTTGTTTATTTTTCTTTATATTTTGCATTTTTTTGTTATATTACAGTATTGCAATCATTTTTATATGAATATTTTTGGGCTGTGGAACAAAGCATCTGAGTTTCCATTATTTCTTACAGGGAAATTCACTTTCATATACAAGTGCTTTGGATTACAAACATGTTTCCAGAATGAATTATGCTTGCAAACCAAGGTTTTACTACAGATTATATGAATTTTCCTATTCTAGATATTTCATATAAATGGAATCATGTAGTATTTGTTTGTGTCTGGCTTTTTTCAGTTAGCATAATGTTTTCAAGGTTCTTCCATGTTGTAGCATATATCAGAACTTCATTCCTTTTTTAAGGCTAGGTATCACTGTATATCTATATATTTATTTATCTATTCAACTGTTGATTGACCCTTGAGTTGTTTCCCCCTTTGACTCTTTGACTTTAATTGTTGACTGTTGTGAATTATGCTGCAATGAGTGAACATTGGCATACAAACACCTGAGTCCTTGTTTAATTTCTTTTGTTTTCTTTTTTCCATTTTTTGAAAGTACTTGGGTACTCTTGATCTTTATTAAATCCTTCCTAATCTGAATACCAGTAATCTAAAATTCAGGCCCATTCAGATCAAACCAAGGCTGTATTATGGTAACTAATTATACTTTGTATCTGTTAGCATTTAGGTGGGTCCATGATATGGACACTTCATAGAGGCCCGATCCTTTTTCTACAAAGTATGGCATACCTGCACATGACCACAGATGCCCTGCTGATATGCATAGAAGCTTTGAGTCTCTTCTAAACTACTTGGAATATTAACTTGGGAAAGAGTAATGTGGAATCAATAACCCACATTATCAAACAAATATCCAAACATGAATATGCTTAGAGACCCCTGGCTCCCTTTCAAAGTCTTCATAGCATGGTTCTCTGAGACAGGAAGTCTCCCATTGGCCTTTTAAACTCAGTGATTTCTGTTATTATTTATCCTGCTTACCTAACTTGGAGGAAAAGTAGTGTTTGCATTGCTAAGCCCTATCTTTGACAGTGAATTGTTACAACATTTTTTATTTTGGATGGCCTTAGATAATTCTTCAAATGCCCATTCTCTTTTTTTTCCTTCATTAAAAGAAGTCTATCAGGACCTCTGCTTGCTAGCATTTCTTTAACCTTGAGCTCGTGGTATATGTAGATGGTGACAACCACCACCACAATGAAAATAACATATGATGAGTGCTTATTATGTTATTTTCATATATTGGTGAATTTAATCTTCATAAAACCTATAAGAGAGGTATTGCTTTCATTTCACTCTACAGATAGGCAGGCTGGTGCCCAAGTCCCATTTTTTAACCAATACACCAGACCTAGGGATATTGCCTATTTTTCAATTCTCTGAAGTGTCTTCCTTGAAGATTTAGTAGAATTTGCCTTTATAATCCTTATGGGCTGAAAACATTACAGTGTGTTCATGAAGATGGTAAGTTTCTCAATACTGATTTCTCTTTAAGGATTATAGGTTTATGGTTTAAAAATTTTTCTTCTCAAGGTACTTTTAATAATTTGTATTTTTTATAAAAAGTGTTAATTTTCAAATTATTGCCTTAAAATGTTCATTTTATGCTACATTTGTCATTTCTGCTCAATCTAATTATGTCTTCTTCCTCACACCATCTTTAATGTTGTTTGAGTAGCTCATTTTTCTAGACTGAATTTGCAGAAGACTTTGTTTTCATTTTTATTATTTATTTCAAGAAGCAGCTTTGGCTTTTGCAATCCTCTAAAATTTGTGTTCTGTTTCATTAATTGTTTTCCTTATTGCAAATATTCCTTTCCTCTTTTATTGGTTTATTCTCTTTTGATTTGTTTTGTCTCCTTAAAATGGATACATACCTCAAAAATTTGGCCTTTCTTCTTTATAGTATTTGTGTTTACTTTTCCCTCAAAATAATACTTTGGCTGTGAGGTAGGCAGAATTATGCCTCTCCAACCCCATCAAAGATGTTCATATCCTAATACCTGGAATCTGTGAATATGTAGGTTACCTAGCAAGGGGGGAATTTAGGTTGTAGCTGGAATCAAGTTTGCCAATCAGCTGATTTTCAGGAGGGAAGATTATCCTGGATTAACTAGGTAGACCCACTGTAATGATAAGAATCCTAATAAATGAAAAAGAGAAGTCAGAAGTCAGAATCCTGTAATGAGATATGAAGACTCAAGACTCTTTGAAGATGAAAGGGGCCATGAATAAAGGAATGCAGGTGGTTTCCAGACACTGGAAAAGGCAAGAAAACAGATTCTCCCCTAGAGCTTCCTTGATGGACCACAGCCCTGCTGCACCTTGATTTTAGCCAAGAGTCATTTCAGACTTCTGACCTCCAGAACAGTAAGGTAATAATCCAGGCTGTTTTAAGCCACTAAGCTTTTGGCAGTTTGTTACAGCAGTAATAGGAAACTAGCAGAGATTGTATTTTAGAAATTAGTCAGTTTTGAATATCTAAAAATGTTCATTATGCTTTATTCTTTGAATCATGAATTATTTAGAATTATGTTTTTAATTTCTCAGGTGTGAGTTTTTAAATTTATCTTTTTGTAATTGGCTTGTATCATTATTACATTATGATGAGAATATATGGTCTGTATAACACCAATTTTTGAAACAGAATGAGAATCTGTCTGAAATTATTTTCTCAATGTTTCATGTGTGCAAGAGAAGACACTATATTAATTGTTGGAAGTAGGTGTTTAGATAACTGTTATTACAGCCATAATATATAAAAAATAATTATATTCAAATCTTGATATCTTTACTGATATGTTGTTATGCCCAGAATTCGTGATCCCCAAAGACCACCAGGGAGCCGAGTCCGATGCAAAAGCAAAAGAGCCTTTATTCGAGCTAGCTCGAGCTCAATTCCCTACCTGCACCAACACAGCGGTGAGATGCTGGGGAGAGAGCGAGTTTCAAAAGGACAAAGGTTTTATTGGGGCCTAGGGGCAGTTGGTGAGGTAGTGGCTGTGGCCTCAGCTGATTGGCTGGGGGAAGGGTCCGAGTCCTGTTAGGCAGGTGGGGGGGGGGTTACTCAAGGGGAGGAGGTGTGGTCAAGGTGAAGGACACAGAACAAGATGGAGTCGGCTGGCGTAGGCCCGCCCTTTCAATGTCATCTAGTTTATCTAAAAATTATAAGAAATAGATGCTAAAATATACCATAATCATTATGAATTTGTTCATTTCTTCTTGCCATTCTGTCAACTTTTCCTTTAAATGTTTTGTGATTCTGTTTAGTGTGTACAAGATCAGAATGTATAACTAACCATACTCTTTATCCACAGTAGGAGTTGTGTCTTAAAGTCTATTTTGTCTAATACTAACATAGTTTCCTATCTTTGCATGGGTTAAGTATTTGCCTGATATTAGTTCTTTTTTTTTTTTTCACTTTCAAATTTTCCATGTTCTTGGCCTTTTGGGAAAAAAACATATAGGTATTTTTGGTTTTGTTTGTCCAGTTTGGTTATCTCTGGATTTTAACTGTTGAGTTTGCTTTATTTACATTTATTATTCTTCCTAATATATGTGATTTTATGTCTACCATCTCGTGTTATGCTTTCAATTAATCTGCTTTTCTTTTACTTCTCCCATCTACTACGAATAATCTACTTGCTCTAATCGAATTTATTCCCCTTCAAATTTTCCTACTTAATTTCTAAGAATTTTTACTATAATTAAAATTTTAAAATGCATAGAAATTTAACAATGTCAAAAATCAGTACTTCTTTCTCTTAAAAGTATTATTTATTTTAATCACTCTTCTACTTTCCATTGTATTGTCTAGAATATTAATCTCATTTTATAACCACTCGCCTACCCACACATCCACATGTGTACTAAATTGGTTACTATGATCTTGGGGGCAGATCCTTTCTCTTCCTTCTTTCTTCCATATTGACAAAATGACACCATGGGGTGTCTCTTGCTTTACCCCTCACTCATTCCTTTGGTAGGTTATTTGTTCAGATCAGACTTGGATGTGTGAAATTTTAGTCTGTAGAATATAAATAGATGTGATTTGTTCAGTCTCCCAATGGAAGAGCCATAATACAGTTGGAATTTATTTGCCTTCTGAGTCCTAAGAGTAGCATGTCCTAAAGGACGACCTCTCCTTCAGCCACTAATGAAGTCCACGTTTAGTCCACAACAGAACAAGAGTGGGTTTTATATGATCAAGAAATAAGGCTTTCCTCTTATAGTCCAAGAAAATTTCTGCATTATTTTTTACAGCCACATGATTTATATTAACCTGACTGATATACCTTCCAAGAAGAGAAGTGGTAAGTAATCTTATTAGTGAATTTGGGAGGAGTTGAATATGGTCTGATAAACTCCTTGTTCTTTGGTATTAGACTTCTCACAGAGTGTACACATGCTCTTGGCCAATTGTAAATCTCACAGTGTCTGCCATTTTGAGGAGTGAGTTTATTTCAGAATAGATTTTCAAACTAGTCTAGTTCTACACCTAAGCCATGTATTCCAATATACAGATATATTGGTTAATGAAAACTGAGGTTTCATCTCCGTCTACATAGATCTTATGAATATTTCTCATATTTCAATTCAGGTGGAGAAGAGGGATATGCTATACTGACTCCTCCAACAAGTACTGTGATTCTGCACAGGTAATATTTGTTTAGATGTAGCCACATGTTTACCAATCTCAATTGTTTACCACTGTGTTTGACATTTCTCTCCCTGATTCTGGATTCAAATACCATCTGCATGAAGTCTATCCATTTTTCATTCTTTCAGTACAGGTCAAAAATGGTAAATTATCTCTATATTTGTCTATATGCTCTTACTCTTGGATTATTATTTAGCCAGGAATTCGGTTTTTGTTGGACAGTTTTCTTTCAGTACTATTGTCTTCTTCCCTACGTTTTTGCTACTATGAAGCAGGTACTCAGTGAAATTATTGTTCCTCTTTGAATGAATTCTCCCTTTAATTTAGTTCTTTTAAGAGCTTTTTCTTGCCTTTGGTTTTCCTCACTTTCCTTACTTTCATCTCACTTGATGTTGATATAGCTTTGAATCTGAAGATTCTTTCATGAATTCTGAAAAAGCCTTTTTCTTATCAAATATGTCTCTGCTCTGTCAGAGAATCTGTTTTTTCTTATGAAACCCATCATCCAGGTTTTTACTCGCTTTTCCATATTTTTAAAATGGTGTTAATTCGTTGCACTTCATTCTGTAAATTTTTCTCAGGTCTAACTTCTGGTTCAATAACTACATCCTCAGCTGGTGTCTAATTTCTTCTACAACCTATCCCTTAGGGTTTGACTCATTAGTAATTTTTTAAATTTTTTTAAACTTTTTATTTTATTTTTTGAGAGAACAACAAGCAGGGAAGGGCCAGAGAGAGGGAAGACACAGAATCCAAAGCAGGCTTCAGGTTCTGAACTGTCACCACAGAGTCCGATGTGGGGCTCGAACTCTTGAACACAACATTATAACCTAAGTTGTAGTTGGACACTCAACTGACTGAGCCATCCAGGCGCCCCAACTCATTAATAATTTTTAAACACAAAGTTTTGTTCTTGCACAATGCCCCTTTAGTGCTTCAAGTTCTGGGATTCTGTTTTATGTGGTGTCTGCTATTTTTTTAATATGTGGATCTGTTCTTCATTTTTTTCTTTGAGTTAATTTTCAGTGGACGTTATTTTTCCTTTTTATGAATTCCCTGTGGTCTCAGTTATAGGTATTTAACTCAAAAGGAGTTATTCTAGGAATATCTTAGCTATCAGGAACTTGGGAACAATATTTAAATTATCCTCTTGGTATGGGAGTTTCTATACTACTCATACATTAGAAATCTGAATTGGGACCGAAATAATACACAAGCCTGGAGTTCCATGTTTCCTCAGGGCACTAATCTTTCTTACCAATAGCCCTCCAGAGACAGTGGGGTGAGGGGCGGGGTGGTGGTGGTGGAATGGAGAGGTGAGAAGAGACAGAGAGAGAATTCCAAACCGCCTCTGTGCTGTCAGCGTGAAGCCCGAGGCATGGCTGGATCCCACAAACCGTGAGATCATGATCTGAGCTGACACCAAGAGTCCAGAGCTTAACCGACTGAGCCACCCAGGTGCCCCAGACAATGGAGCTTCTTATCACTCTGCACTGAAGACTAATTTTTTTTCTAGTGAATGCTCTTACAGAGCAGAGAGGGAAGTCCTTTGAAGTCCTGGCTTTATTAAATGGGACACAGCTTCAATGGGCTCAGCATCTATTCCTGAAGAAAGTTAGCATTCGTGCTCCTGGTTTCCAAGTCAGATAGTCCAAGGCTGCTACAGTATCACTTCATTTTACTTTTCACTTTCATTTTCATTTCTTTTTATTTTTGTCATCTTTGTCTTTTCCTCTCTTTCTTGCAAGCTTCGCTATACATTAATTTTCATGTGGAATCTAGCATTTCCTAGGTTATGGGTGGGTTTTCAGGTTATAGAATTTCTGCCATGTTGATGAAACTACAGCTTCTACTATTTTCCTATTTCCCCTTTGTTATGAATCTAAATTCTCCATGTCAAATTTCTGACACTTCCTCCTTTTTTTTTCCATTCATCTTATATTCTGTGGGCTATATCCACTGATTATCTCCTTGGATGTGTGGGCAAGGGATAATTGAGCCAGCATAAGCTTTGGCTTTAGGCAGACATAGGTCCCCAAACAGTGCTGTCACTCACAGACATCTGTGCATTACTTACATAGATGTAAAACAATACAGCTCTTAACCATTACACCCGCCACATGCTATTTCTTAATTATCCTGTTCTGACCATTTCCTTTCCATATCATAGGAGTTGAGTTTTCCAGCCATCCTCTTTTTCCCTTAGGACTGATCAATGAAATTCTAGGTTCTAGTCTTTAAATATAAGACTTTCTAATTACTGTTGTGTGTGTTTTTGGTTTTTTTACAAAAGGTGAGACAAAAATATTACCTATGCAAGAAAAGCAGATAATATTCTGCATAAAAACATTATTCTTGGTAAGTTTAAATTCAATAATGGGACCTTGTAAAACCTCCCGACTTCTGATATTGTGGCTAATTAAACTAACCCTTAAACTCTAAGAGGTGTGTAATTCTAATTGATTTCTCTGCTTAATAACATACTCCTGAAATAATATTTAAATTGATAATCTCTGTTTTTGCAAAGGTATAAAGTGTAAATACTCAGGGATTTTCTCTGAAAAGCCAGAAGTTGATCCTTGGTACTTCCTTTTTTCTCACATGCACGGAAGGAATAGATAAAAGGACACACTATATTTCTTATTTAAACAGATTTTGAAAGTTTTATCTGAACCAAAATGTTATAATCTATAAATTGAGAAAAATTACCTACCACACAGAGCAGTTAGATGATATACTGATTAAATGACATGTTACATCTAAAGCACCTGGGATATAGCTGACTTGTGGTAGAACACTATTTCATCTCTGCACCCCCCACCAGCTTGTTTTTTCGTGTTCCTCCTCTGACTTCTAAGTCATTTCTCTTCTTTCTTTTCTTTATTTCTTCCCTTCCTTCCCTTCCTTCCCTTCCCTTCCCTTCCTTCCTTTTTTCCATCTTTTATCTATTTTTTTGTTATCATTTTGTGGAAGCCTCCTTTTTCCTTTCCCTAAATTATATGTGTCTCCCAAAGGATGATATTGTCTTTTTTTAAAAAAATTTTTTTTTTCAACGTTTATTTATTTTTGGGACAGAGAGAAACAGAGCATGAACGGGGGAGGGGCAGAGAGAGAGGGAGACACAGAATCGGAAACAGGCTCCAGGCTCTGAGCCATCAGCCCAGAGCCTGACGCGGGGCTCGGACTCCCGGACCGCGAGATCGTGACCTGGCTGAAGTCGGACGCTTAACCGACTGCGCCACCCAGGCGCCCCAAGATGATATTGACTTTAGTATGCTTCTTTTTCTCTGTCTCTCTCTCAGAAAACTACTACAGTGGACCCTTGAACATTATGTGGGTTACTTAGGGGCACCAACACCCTGTGAAGTCAAAAATCCATGTATAACTTTTGACTTCCCCAAGTCTTCACCACTAACTGTGGACCTGAAACCTTACTGATAACATAAACAATTAATACATACTTTGTATGTTATGCATATTAGATACTGTATTCTTACAATAAAGTAATCTAGAAAAATAAAATGTTATTAAGAAAGAAAATCATAAGGAAAAGGAAATATGTTTACAGTGCCGTGCTGTATTTATTGAAGGAAGTCCACATATAAGTGGACCTGTGAAGTGCAAACACATGTTGTTCAAGGGCCAACTATCTACTCAAAATTATAGTACAAGGTTATTAGGAGGAATAAATGACATCTATGCCCCAGTGTTGTCTATATCATCACATCTGCTGTCATTTTGGCATCTGATGCCCCTAAGGACTTACCTATATGACGCCTCCCATAGAAACATTGTTTAAATACATAACCATTCAGTCACACAAATTAATTGGTGAGGTAGACTTCCAGAGAAGTGGACCTTTTGGCCTTTTACACAGAATATCAAACAGAAGTAAAAGGGGGAAGCGGTGTTCTTTTGTTTTTTGTTTTCAGCCAAAATGTAACTAGGTACAAACTCCCATTACCTTTATGATGAAAACTGCTTCTGGGTTGAATTTGAGTAAGTGGCTGTTCTTTTGAAACCTTATGAACTTGGACAGTTATGAAAAGGGCGATGGGTTTTGTCCCTCTGGTGATTCTAAATGATTAATATGAAGCTAAAATGTATTATTTTCTGTTCCCTAATTTCTTCTTGGTTGGGAAAGTGAACTAAAATCTTTTAGGCTTAAATGTATTCACCTTGTAGAGAGGTTACTGATTTTTCTTTTTTCCCATAAATTATGTATCAGTGCTTTTTTACTGGCTCTAAAATTATAATCCATAAAATTAAAAAAACAAGGCCATCAATCACTACTAAAAATGACAAATAGAAGGTGAATAAATCAATACTCACATTATCAGAATGCAATATTAATTTCCAAAAGACTCTTTAATTAAAACTCTACCTGTTCTAGGGTGAAATCTCTAAATAATGTTCTATGAATTATTTGCTATGTAAAAAGGGAGCTGGGATGCAGGAAAACAAACAAAAGTATACACAGAGTGTGCTGAATTTCTTGAAGTTGTTCTTTCTAAGCATGGCCCTTTAATTTTTTTTTTTTTTCAACGTTTATTTATTTTTGGGACAGAGAGAGACAGAGCATGAACGGGGGAGGGGCAGAGAGAGAGGGAGACACAGAATCAGAAACAGGCTCCAGGCTCTGAGCCATCAGCCCAGAGCCTGACGTGGGGCTCGAACTCACAGACCGCGAGATCGTGACCTGGCTGAAGTCGGACGCTTAACCGACTGCGCCACCCAGGCGCCCCAGCATGGCCCTTTATATAATCATGGTGTTGAGTCCAGCAAAAATCTCTCTGGAAGTACACACAAAGATAAGTGTTAAGTACAGGTAATGTAATTTTGCTTAATTGGATGTTGATAGTTATTCACAATTGGGATTTCACATTAAAAACGTCTGGGGAATTATGTATTTCAATATATTTATAATGAGAATCCATACCTGGGTTTTTCCTTAATGGACCTCCCATGGGGTTTATTTTGTAAAAGCTTCCCATATGTTTGATTTTATACCAAACATTAAAAACGTGGATATAACATTATTCTTTCAGAACACATAGCACAACTCTTTCTTTTTGGATAAAATGGTTTATTTTGAAAGGGAGCAGTGTCTATTGGATTTGGATAACCTCGGGTATGTTGTGTGGTCTTCAAGGGTGACAATAATATCCATCTGTATTTGCTTCACCATAATAGGTAACTTGTGGGATGCTTCTACACTTATGGCTTAATAAGTCAGCAGTATCATCCTTTGAAATATCTCCTGTGGCTACAGTTAAAATCCCATCACATTACAAAACACAGTATTAGCTTCATATTTTAAAATAGAAGATCAACAAGTATTTTTTTGCTTATTTGACTCACTGGACTTTATGTCAGTAATACTAGAGTATATCATTAGCATATTGATCTAAGAAATGGTGCATTTAGGGAAAGAAAAGAAAAAGAAAACAAATTTTTGGAGATATCTGTGCATTTATACATTAAAAATATAACATTTCTGACATTCAAAATATATAAAGAATAATATAAATTATACATTTATATTACCCAGATTAAGAAACAAAAAATTTAAAATCACATGAAACCTCTATAATTCACTTCTGCAATTGGATTTACCCTCCTCCTTCAAAAAGGAAAACACTGTTAATAATAGGAATTTCTCATACTTTATAAAAATATATTTACTATGTAAGCATGAACCTATAATCAATATATAGTAATGTTTTGCAGTTTTCAAATGCATGTAATACGACGTTTAAAGCATCTTTTTCTGGGCCACGTGGGTGGCTCAGTTGGTTGAGCATCCAACTTCTGCTCAAGTCACGATCCTGCAGTTAGTAAGTTCGAGCCCCACATCGGGCTTGCTGCTATCAGCATGTTAGTGGAGAGCCCACCTCAGATCCTCTGTCCCCCTTTCTCTGCTCCTCCACCACTTGTACTCTCTCAATCAACAAATATTTTAAAAAAACACATCTTTTTCTAATATATATTGTTCCAAATTACGTCTGTAAGATTTGTCTTTGTTTATAGAAAGAGGTCTAGGTCATTTATTATTAGAGCTACCTATTTTTCATTAGATGGATAGAGTATAATGTATGTACTTATCTCTCTGCTAAGGGATAGTTAAGTTGGTCTTTTTTTCAATTTTCCCTCATAGAAACGAGGTTATAGTATGCATTTTTGTATATGTCTCTAGGCTGGCTAAATATGTAGAATTGGGTATGGTGGGTCATAAGGTATGTATGGATTCAGCTTTAGTAAACATTAGCACTCTGCTCTCTCCCAATAATGTATAATTTAAATTCTCACCAGCAGTGCATAAGAGTTCATATCATTCCAGACCTACTCCAACACTTGATGGCTGACCTTAAGTCTTACTAATTGGATGCACAAGAAATAGTATCTCATTTTGCCTTGAATGTCAAGGCACCTGACTACTAGTGAAATGAGGTATGTTTTGTATTGTTAATGATCCTCTTCTTTGAATTAATTGCCTATTCCTATAGTTTGCATATTTTCCCATTGTTTTTCTTATTTATTTACAGGAGTTCCTAATACATTTGTATCTTTTAAAAAATTATTTAATTTTCAAAAAATGTTATTTTTGAGAGAGATAGCACATGAGTGGTGGAGGGGCATAGAGAGAGGGAGACACAGAATTTGAAGCAGCTCCAGGCTCTGAGCTGTCAGCACAGAACATGACATGGGGCTTGGACTCATGAACCATGAGATCATGACTTGAGCTGAAGTGGGACACTTAACTGACTGAGCCACCCAGGAGCCCCTACATTTGTACCTTTATATACTACAAGATTGATTGTCTTCTGCAAAGGCTGAATGCTTTCAAGATTACTTTTATCTTAGAGAATTTATTATAAGTAAAAGCTTGACCTTTGTAGGCTCAGATTCAGTCTTAACTGAGTATGGGTCCACGTATCAGGGATAAATCTGTATTAACCAAGCTCACAATATTTATAAAGTGATGCATCAACATAGGATGTAATTGCATTTATTACTTTATAGGGCAGAAGCTTTAGAGTTGGCAGAAATAGATTCAAACCCTGATTTTACCACACACCAGCTCTAGGACTAGGATGTAAACTCCATGAGGACATGAATTTTTTTCTCTTTTGTTAAGTGTTCTATCCCTAGGACTCTGAACATGCCTGACACAGAATATACACTCAATAAATAGTAAATCTGTGTATGGAACCTGCTAGTATAAATGTGCAAGTTACTGTTTTGCCCATGGTGCCTCTTGTGCATGGATGTACAGATTTTACATTTTAATGTAAAAAGTTAATTTTCTTTTCCATATGCTTTAAATATTCCATTATCTTTTTAAAAAAACCTTTCCTAGACCAAATTCATGAAGCTATTCTTTCTCATCATTAGCTCTTTTATCATTCTGCAATTAATTAATTATGGCACATCCATGTTTCCAATTAATCTTCTCCATGTGAACCATTGGCCCCAGGACCGTTTTCTGAACAGTTCATTCTTTTCCACTTGATCACTTACCATATTTTCCATCTGTCACTTATCCAGTTTCCATAAATGCATGCATCTCTATAGACATTTAAAACTTTGATTTTGCTAGTCCATTTTTCCATAATTATACCACACAGTCTTGATTATTTAAATGAGACTGAGCATTTTATCTGAAAGACAAGCCCCACTGTTTTGTAACACACACACACACACACACACTCTATTCTTGAAGTTTTTCCTGAATTTGCATACTCCTTTGTCCTTCCACAAAAATTTTAGAATAAATTTGAAAGTGCCATTAAATCTTTCAGGCTAAGAACTATAATTTTAACCCTGCATTCTCTTACTTATGAACTGTGTGTATCTATTTATATGGAACTGCTTTAAATTCACTAAATAAATTTTTAATAATTTTCTCCATTAAGATTTTAAATAAATCTTGTTAAAATAATTCCTAGAAATCTTGCACTTTTAGTTGCTATTTTAATGATATGGTTTTATGAGACTGCATTTTCTAATAATTTGTTGATAATATATAATCAATTGATATTTTATTCAAATCAGAGTCAGCAACTCAATTTTTCTTTTTTCAAATTTTAATATTTATTCATTTTGGGGAGAGCACAAGCAGGGAACGGGCAGAGAGAGGGGGACAGAGGATCTGAAGTGGACTCTGCACCGACAGGCTGATAACAGTGAGCCGGATGTAGGGCTTGAACTCACCTGAAAGCATGACCTGAGCTGAAGTCCATCGCTTAACTAACTTTGTTTTGTTGTTATTGTTTTGTCTTGTTTTTTTTAATGTTTATTTATTTTTGAGAGAGAGCGAGCAGGAGAGGGGCAGAGAGTAGAGTGAGGGAGACACAGAATCTGAAGCAGGCTCCAGGCTCTGAGCTGTCAGCACAGAGCCCTACGCAGGTTTCAAACTCAAGGATTCATGAGATTGTGACCTGAGCGGATGTTGGACGCGTAACTGACTGAGCCACCCAGGCACCCCACTTTGTGTAAGTAAAGAATTATGTAATCTTGTGTAAGTAAAGAATAATGATAATGTTAAATCTTATTCCTAAACTTTATACCTTTACTTAATTTTCTAGTCTTTCTGGGATATCCTCATGAATGGGATAGGTGTCTCTACAAAAGAGACTCCAGAGGGCTTACAATTATCCTATGAACCAGGATACCAAATGTGCTGGCACCTTGATTTTTGACTTGTCAGAGCCAGAACTGTGAGAAATAATGTTTGTTGTTAAAGCCACTCAGTCTATAGTTTTTTGCTATAGAAGCCCAAATGAACTGATAGTTGATATAGCTGGAATTTATTCTTCCTCTTATTTTTTACAGAATTCTATGATATGATTTTACCACATTCTTTTTTGTATACTTGATGTATATTTGAATTGACATAGTTTTTGACTCCTATGAATGAACTGCTATAAATATTATCTTATTGTCATTCATGCCACTCCATTATATCTAAAATTAGAATTGCAGGTAAAGGGTAGGATATACATAGCTTTCATATATACGGCCAAAAATATTTGCAGAGGGATTGTACCAATATATACTCTCACCTGCAATAAATATTTTAGGTGCTCCATTCTTATCAACATTGGTCCTTCTACTTTAAGATGTATTAATGAGTGTAGAAGTAATTTATTATGGTATCAATTTGCACTTCCTTAATTACTAGTGCTGTTGAGCAACTTTTCATATAATTTGAGGCATAATTATTTTATGAAGTGTATATTTAAATTTGTCTATCTTAATTTGCTTTCTTTTTCTTCCTGATTTGAAGTTGTTTCTTGTTTAATCTGGATATGAGCACTTTGTCAAATATGTGTATTCAAATATAACATCCCAATTAATGACTTGGCTTTTAACTCTCTTCATGGCAAATATTTGAGTGATGAACTTTAATTTTTTTATATTTCTTTATTTGAGAGAGAGAGAGAGGTAAGAGGAGCAGGGAAGGGCTTAATCTTTTTTTTTTTTCTTTTCTTTTTTTTTTATGAAATTTATTGACAAATTGGTTTCCATACAACACCCAGTGCTCATCCCAAAAGGTGCCCTCCTCAATACCCATCACACACCCTCTCCTCCCTCCCACCCCCCATCAACCCTCAGTTTGTTCTCAGTTTTTAATAGTCTCTTATGCTTTGGCTCTCTCCCATTCTAACCTCTTTTTTTTTTTTTTTTTTCCTTCCCCTCCCCCATGGGTTCCTGTTCAGTTTCTCAGGATCCACATAAGAGTGAAACCATATGGTATCTGTCTTTCTCTGTATGGCTTATTTCACTTAGCATCACACTCTCCAGTTCCATCCACGTTGCTACAAAAGGCCATATTTCATTTTTTCTCATTGCCACGTAATATTCCATTGTGTATATAAACCACAATTTCTTTATCCATTCATCAGTTGATGGACATTTAGGCTCTTTCCATAATTTGGCTATTGTTGAGAGTGCTGCTATGAACATTGGGGTACAAGTGGCCCTATGCATCAGTGCTCCTGTATCCCTTGGATAAATTCCTAGCAGTGCTATTGCTGGGTCATAGGGTAGGTCTATTTTTAATTTTCTGAGGAACCTCCACACTGCTTTCCAGAGCGGCTGCACCAATTTGCATTCCCACCAACAGTGCAAGAGGGTTCCCGTTTCTCCACATCCTCTCCAGCATCTATAGTCTCCTGATTTGTTCATTTTGGCCACTCTGACTGGCGTGAGGTGATACCTGAGTGTGGTTTTGATTTGTATTTCCCTGATAAGGAGCGACGCTGAACATCTTTTCATGTGCCTGTTGGCCATCCGGATGTCTTCTTTAGAGAAGTGTCTATTCATGTTTTCTGCCCATTTCTTCACTGGGTTATTTGTTTTTCGGGTGTGGAGTTTGGTGAGTTCTTTATAGATTTTGGATACTAGCCCTTTGTCCGATATGTCCTTTGCGAATATCTTTTCCCATTCCGTTGGTTGCCTTTTAGTTTTGTTGGTTGTTTCCTTTGCTGTGCAGAAGCTTTTTATCTTCATAAGGTCCCAGGAATTCACTTTAGCTTTTAATTCCCTTGCCTTTGGGGATGTGTCGAGTAAGAGATTGCTACGGCTGAGGTCAGAGAGGTCTTTTCCTGCTTTCTCCTCTAAGGTTTTGATGGTTTCCTGTCTCCCATTTAGGTCCTTTATCCATTTTGAGTTTATTTTTGTGACTGGTGTGAGAAAGTGGTCTAGTTTCAACCTTCTGCATGTTGCTGTCCAGTTCTCCCAGCACCATTTGTTAAAGAGGCTGTCTTTTTTCCATTGGATGTTCTTTCCTGCTTTGTCAAAGATGAGTTGGCCATACGTCTGTGGGTCTAGTTCTGGGGTTTCTATTCTATTCCATTGGTCTATGTGTCTGTTTTGGTGCCAATACCATGCTGTCTTGATGATGACAGCTTTGTAGTAGAGGCTAAAGTCTGGGATTGTGATGTCTCCTGCTTTGGTCTTCTTCTTCAAAATTCCTTTGGCTATTCGGGGCCTTTTGTGGTTCCATATGAATTTTAGGATGGCTTGTTCTAGTTTCGAGAAGAATGCTGGTGCAATTTTGATTGGGATTGCATTGAATGTGTAGATAGCTTTGGGTAGTATTGACATTTTGACAATATTTATTTTTCCAATCCATGAGCAGGGAATGTCTTTCCATTTCTTTAAATCTTCTTCAATTTCCTTCAGAAGCTTTCTATAGTTTTCAGCATACAGATCCTTTACATCTTTGGTTAGATTTATTCCTAGGTATTTTATGCTTCTTGGTGCAATTGTGAATGGGATCCGTTTCTTTATTTGTCTTTCTGTTGCTTCATTGTTAGTGTATAAGAATGCAACTGATTTCTGTACATTGATTTTGTATCCTGCAACTTTGCTGAATTCCTGTATCAGTTCTAGCAGACTTTTGGTGGAGTCTATCGGATTTTCCATGTATAATATCATGTCATCTGCAAAAAGCGAAAGCTTGACTTCATCTTTGCCAATTTTGATGCCTGTGATTTCCTTTTGTTGTCTGATTGCTGATGCTAGAACTTCCAGCACTATGTTAAACAGCAGCGGTGAGAGTGGGCATCCTTGTCGTGTTCCTGATCTCAGGGAAAAAGCTCTCAGTTTTTCCCCGTTGAGGATGATGTTAGCTGTGGGCTTTTCATAAATGGCTTTTATGATCCTTAAGTATGTTCCTTCTATCCCAACTTTCTCAAGGGTTTTTATTAAGAAAGGATGCTGGATTTTGTCGAAGGCCTTTTCTGCATCGCTTGACAGGATCATATGGTTCTTCTCTTTTTTTTTGTTAATGTGATGTATCACGTTGATTGATTTGCGAATGTTGAACCAGCCCTGCATCCCAGGAATGAATCCCACTTGATCATGGTGAATAATTCTTTTTATATGCCGTTGAATTCGATTTGCTAGTATCTTATTGAGAATTTTTGCATCCATATTCATCAGGGATATTGGCCTGTAGTTCTCTTTTTTTACTGGGTCTCTGTCTGGTTTAGGAATCAAAGTAATACTGGCTTCATAGAATGAGTCTGACAGTTTTCCTTCCTTTTCTATTTCTTGGAATAGCTTGAGAAGGATAGGTATTATCTCTGCTTTAAACGTCTGGTAGAACTCCCCTGGGAAGCCATCTGGTCCTGGACTCTTATTTGTTGGGAGATTTTTGATAACCGATTCAATTTCTTCGCTGGTTATGGGTCTGTTCAAGCTTTCTATTTCCTCCTGATTGAGTTTTGGAAGAGTGTGGGTGTTCAGGACTTTGTCCATTTCTTCCAGGTTGTCCAATTTGTTGGCATATAAGTTTTCATAGTATTCCCTGATAATTGTTTGTATCTCTGAGGGATTGGTTGTAATAATTCCATTTTCCTTCATGATTTTATCTATTTGGGTCATCTCCCTTTTCTTTTTGAGAAGCCTGGCTAGAGGTTTGTCAGTTTTGTTTATTTTTTCAAAAAACCAACTCTTGGTTTCGTTGATCTGCTCTACAGTTTTTTTAGTTTCTATATTGTTTATTTCTGCTCTGATCTTTATTATTTCTCTTCTTCTGCTGGGCTTAGGCTGCCTTTGCTGTTCTGCTTCTAGTTCCTTTAGGTGTGCTGTTAGATTTTGTATTTGGGATTTTTCTTGTTTCTTGAGATAGGCCTGGATGGCAATGTATTTTCCTCTCAGGACTGCCTTTGCTGCGTCCCAAAGCGTTTGGATTGTTGTATTTTCATTTTCGTTTGTTTCCATATATTTTTAAATTTCTTCTCTAATTGTCTGGTTGACCCACTCATCCGTTAGTAGGGTGTTCTTTAACCTCCATGCTTTTGGAGGTTTTCCAGACTTTTTTCTGTGGTTGATTTCAAGCTTCATAGCATTGTGGTCTGAAAGTAAGCATGGTATAATTTCAATTCTTGTAAACTTATGAAGGGCTGTTTTGTGACCCAGTATATGATCTATCTTGGAGAATGTTCCATGTGCACTCGAGAAGAAAGTATATTCTGTTGCTTTGGGATGCAGAGTTCTAAATATATCTGTCAAGTCCATCTCATCCAATGTCTCATTCAGGGCCCTTGTTTCTTTATTGACCGTGTGTCTAGATGATCTATCCATTTCTGTAAGTGGTGTATTAAAGTCCCCTGCAATTACCACATTCTTATCAATAAGGTTGCTTGTGTTTATGAGTAATTGTTTTATATATTTGGGGGCTCCGGTATTCGGTGCATAGACATTTATAATTGTTAGTTCTTCCTGATGGATAGACCCTGTAACTATTATATAATGTCCTTCTTCATCTCTTGTTACAGCCTTTAATTTAAAGTCTAGTTTGTCTGATATAAGTATGGCTACTCCAGCTTTCTTTTGGCTTCCAGTCGCATGATAAATAGTTTTCCATCCCCTCACTCTCAATCTAAAGGTGTCCTCAGGTCTAAAATGAGTCTCTTGTAGACAGCAAATAGATGGGTCTTGTTTTTTTATCCATTCTGATACCCTATGTCTTTTGGTTGGCGCATTTAATCCATTTACATTCAGTGTTGTTATAGAAAGATACGGGTTTAGAGTCATTGTGATGTCTGTATGTTTTATGCTTATAGTGATGTCTCTGGGACTTTGTCTCACAGGGTCCCCCTTAGGATCTCTTGTAGGGCTGGTTTAGTGGTGACAAATTCCTTCAGTTTTTGTTTGTTTGGGAAGACCTTTATCTCTCCTTCTATTCTAAATGACAGACTTGCTGGATAAAGGATTCTCGGCTGCATATTTTTCCTGTCTAGCACCCTGAAAATCTCGTGGCAATTCTTTCTGGCCTGCCAAGTTTCAAAAGAGAGATCAGTCACGAGTCTTATAGGTCTCCCTTTATATGTGAGGGCACGTTTACCCCTTGCTGCTTTCAGAATTTTCTCTTTATCCTTGTATTTTGCCAGTTTCACTATGATATGTCGTGCAGAAGATTGATTCAAGTTACGTCTGAGGGGAGTTCTCTGTGCCTCTTGGATTTCAATGCCTTTTTCCTTCCCCAGTTCAGGGAAGTTCTCAGCTATTATTTCTTCAAGTACCCCTTCAGCCCTTTCCCTCTCTCTTCCTCCTCTGGGATACCAATTATGTGTATATTATTTCTTTTTAGTGTATCACTTAGTTCTCTAATTTTCCCCTCATACTCCTGGATTTTTTTATCTCTCTTTTTCTCAGCTTCCTCTTTTTCCATAACTTTATCTTCTAGTTCACCTATTCTCTCCTCTGCCTCTTCAAGCCGAGCTGTGGTGGTTTCCATTTTGTTATGCATTTCGTTTAAAGCGTTTTTCAGCTCCTCGTGACTGTTCCTTAGTCCCTTGATCTCTGTAGCAAGAGATTCTCTGCTG
The DNA here is from genome assembly GCF_016509475.1 of Prionailurus bengalensis. Classification (NCBI taxonomy): domain Eukaryota; kingdom Metazoa; phylum Chordata; class Mammalia; order Carnivora; family Felidae; genus Prionailurus; species Prionailurus bengalensis. Next base: position 42,126,424 of record NC_057356.1, on the reverse strand, counting down.
TCCTGTATACTGTTTTCAAGCCCAGCGATTAATTTTATGACTATTATTCTAAATTCACTTTCTGTTATGTTATTTAAGTCCTTTTTGATCAGCGGGAAGGGCTTAATCTTAAGCAGGCTCCACGCTCAGCACAGAGCCTTATCCAGGGCTCAATCCCATGACCCTGGAATCATGACCTGAACTGAAATCAACAGTTAGACACCTAACCAACTGAGCCACCCAGCTCAGGCGCCCCTTTAGTGATGAGTTTTAATGAAGATAATTTCTCCATTTTAAACTGGTTCAAATTATCAAAAAAAAAATTTTATGTGTACAGCTTTTTAATTCTCTTGAAAATATTTGCCTACTTAAAAGTAATGAATACACGTTTGTGCCAAGATCTGCTGACATGATAACATTTTTAATATTTTCAGGTATGTTATGAGATAGTGGTGAATTTTATTTTTTTCATACATTTACTGAATTCATCCACTATAATTTACTAAAAAGGCTATTTTCAGGGTGCCTGGGTGGCTCAGTCAGTTAACCATCCAACTTTGGCTCAAGTCATGATCTCACGGTTCATGAGTATGAGCCCCGTGTAGTGCTCTGTGCTGAGAGCTCAGAGCCTGGAGCCTGCTTCGAATTCTGTGTCTGCCTCTCTATCTGCCCCTCCCCCACTCATGCTCTGTCTCTCTCTCTCTCAATAATAAGTAAACATTTTCAATGCAATCCCTATCAAAATTGTACCAGCATTCTTCTCAAAGCTAGAACAAGCAAACCTAAAATATGTATGGAACCACAAAAGACCCCGAATAGCCAAAGTAATATTGAAGAAGAATACCAAAGCAGGAGGCATCACAATCCCAGACTTTAGCCTCTACTACAAAGCTGTCATCATCAAGACAGCATGGTATTGGCACAAAAACAGACACATAGACCAATAGAATAGAATAGAAACCCCAGAATTAGACCCACAAACGTATGGCCAACTAATCTTTGACAAAGCAGGAAAGAACATCCAATGGAAAAAAGCCTCTTTAACAAATGGTGCTGGGAGAACTGGACAGCAACATGCAGAAGAATGAAACTAGACCACTTTCTCACACCATTCACAAAAATAAACTCAAAATGGATAAAGGACCTGAATATGAGACAGGAAACCATCAAAACCCTAGAGGAGAAAGCAGGAAAAGACCTCTCTGACCTAGGCCGCAGCAATTTCTTACTTGACACATCCCCAAAGGCAAGGGAATTAAAAGCAAAAATGAACTATTAGGACCTTCTGTGAGGATAAAAAGCTTCTGCACTGCCAAGGAAACAATCAACAAAACTAAAAGGCAACCAACGGAATGGGAAAAGATATTTGCAAATGACATATTGGACAAAGGGCTAGTATCCAAAATCTATAAAGAACTCACCAAACTCAACACCGGAAAAACAAATAATCCAGTGAAGAAATGGGTAGAAAACATGAATAGATACTTCTCTAAAAAAGACATCCAGATGGCCAACAGGCACATGAAAAGATGCTCAACATCTCTCATCATCAGGGAAATACAAATCAAAACCACACTCAGATACCACCTCAGGCCAGAGTGGCTAAAATGAACAAATCAGGAGACTATAGATGATGGAGAGGATGTGGAGAAACGGGAACCCTCTTGCACAGTTGGTGGGAATGCAAACTGGTGCAGCCACTCTGGAAAACAGTGTGGAAGTTCCTCAAAAAATTAAAAACAGATCTACCCTATAACCCAGCAATAGCACTGCTAGGAATTTACCCAAGGGATACAGGAGTGCTGATGCATAGGGGCACTTGTACCCCAATGTTTATAGCAGCACTGTCAACAATAGCCAAATTATGGAAAGAGTCTAAATGTCCATCAACTGATGAATGGATAAAGAAATTGTGGTTTATATACACAATGGAGTACTATGTGGCAATGAGAAAGAATGAACTATGGCCCTTTGTAGCAACGTGGATGGAACTGGAGAGTGTTATGCTAAGTGAAATAAGTTATAGAGCGAAAGATGCCCTATGTTTTCACTCTTACGTGGATTCTGAGAAACTTAACAGAAGTCCATGGGGGATGGGAAGGAAAAAAAAAAGAGAGGGAGGGAGGCAAACCATAAGAGACTCTTAAAAACTGAGAACTGAGGGTTGATGGGGGTGGGAGGGAGGGGAGGGTGGGTGATGCGTATTGAGGAGGACACCTGTTGGAATGAGCACTGGGTGTTGGGTGGAAACCAATTTGACAATAAATTTTATATTTAAAAAATAAAATACAGACAGCTTTGACAGAAAAAAATAAACATTAAAAAAATTTTTTTTAAAAGACTATTTTCGGGGCGTCTGGGTGGCGCAGTCGGTTAAGTGTCCGACTTCAGCCAGGTCACAATCTCGCAGTCCGGGAGTTCGAGCCCCGCGTCAGGCTCTGGGCTGATGGCTCAGAGCCTGGAGCCTGTTTCCGATTCTGTGTCTCCCTCTCTCTCTGCTCCTCCCCAGTTCATGCTCTTTCTCTGTCCCAAAAATAAATAAATGTTGAAAAAAAAATAAAAAATAAATAAAAAGACTATTTTCTCCCTAATACATTGTAGTGGTGCATTTGTTGCAAATCTGGTAAACAAATATTGGTTATTATTTTCCTCACCTCTAGTGAATTCAAAATGAAAGGTGATTTTTCAGACCAGATTAAAACATTAAATACAGTTAAATAACTTTTAAAAGAGGAAAGTTTAAACTTAAGAGAAAATTTTCATGAAAATAATACAACAAGAAAATACTCATTAAAAAATCCCTAGTGGTGCCTGGTTGATTCAGTTGGTTAAGTACCTCTTGATATGGTCTCAGGTCGTGATCTCATGGTCATGCTTGAGCCCCATGCCTGATCTGCGCTGAGCATGCAGTCTGCTTGGGATTCTCTCTCTCTCCTTCTCTCCGCTCTAGGCTTCTCTTTCTCTTTCAATAAATAAATGAACTTAAAGAAAAAAAAACTCTATTAACATTAATAACCATTAAGCATTACCAAAGGTAACAATGGTCAGAAGTTAGCACAACAATATAATAAAATTACTTAGCAATATCAATTCTAAATATTTACGTACCTAATAAGATAACCTCAATATGGATCAGGTAGAAATCAAGAGAACATCAGATAAACAGACCAACCTACCATTATAACATGGTATTTTAATGTTCCACTTTGGTAACTGATACAGTAAGCAGACAACGTATGAGGAAAAGTACAGAAAATTGAATTGGTACAACTAAAAGAAAATATGTAGAACACTGCTTGTTACAATTTCAGAGAACAAATTTCATTAAAACACAGACAATATTTATAAATATTTACCACATATAGTGCTAATAAGAAGGCCTCAATCCATTTAAAAAAAATAATTTATGCATTGTTATTTTTTAAAAATTCAAGTAAGCTAGATATCAATATAAAAGTATAACTATATAACTAGAAAAATCTACATATGTTCATAAATTGTGAAACTTATTTCTAAATAGCACATGGGTCTAAGGAGTAATGGAAATTAGAAAATATTTGTACAGATATTAAGAACATCCTCCATATGAAATTACAAAGGAGTTCTGACAGAAAAAAAATGTAGCCTAAAACACATATAGAAGAAAACTTACAGCCTTAAAAATTTATTAGCTATTCATGGTTCTCAAAATAGTATTTGAAAAGCAAAATGAACCAAAGAAAGGTAATAGGTAGGAAACAAAAAATGACAAAAATTATTGAAATGGTAAAAAATGAACAGCATAAAAATCAGGAAGACTTTTTTTTTTTAAATTGTATGTATCAGATATCCTCTCGCAAGTTTGATCAATGTAAGTATAAAGCAGTATCAGTATTAGGAATGAAAACTGGACATAATTATAGATAATGCACACAGTAAAAAGAATGTAAGAAAATTTTGTGAAAAACTTTATGATAAGTTTGAAATTTCAGGTAACATAAAATCCAAGAAACAGAAAGCTAGAAATCTCCAGTAGCCATCATGTAAATTGACTTAGTGGCCAAAATCTTACCACAAAAGAAAATTCAGGTCTCTGGTGGTTTTATGCGGTAGTTAAACCAACTCATGCAAGAAATAGTTCTAATTTTATGTAAACTCTTCCAGGGAATAAAAAAAGGAATACATCTTAAGGCAGTTTTATGAATTTTATGAGCAATACCATAAATTCAAATAGGACCAAAAAGGAAAATCATTGCTTCATCTTCAGGAAAATAGATGTAAAAACCTCAAAATATTTTCAAACCAAATCCAGGCATAAAGGATACAGAACACATTGTGACTGAGTTGGGGATTTCCTGCAAGGCTAGGTTGGCTTAACAATAAAAAAATAATGTAATTCATCATGTATGATCATAATAGATGCAGAAAAGAGAATAAAGTTCTCTATCCAATTATGATAAAATCCCTTAGCAAACTATGTATAGAATAAGAATCCTTAAACTGCTAAAGGTCTTCTGTAAAAAACAGAATAAATTTTATACTTAATAGTGCAACATTGAAAATCTTTCCTTCAAGATTGGGGACCAGGCAAAGATCAATGCAGTATATTACTACTTCCATTAACTATATTGCTGCAATTCCTGCTGTTGTACTAAGATAAAAAGAATATATAAAAAGTGCAAAGAATAGAAGCAAAACAAAACAAATAAATAATCAAGAATGTCAGGGGCACCTGGGTGTCTCAGTTGGTTGAACATCCGACTTAGTCTCAGGTCATGATCTGATGGTTCATGAGTTTGAGCCCCATGTCGGGCTCTGTGCTGACAACTCAGAGCCTGGAGCCTGCTTCAGATTCTTTGTTTCCCCTCTCTCTCCATCCCTTCCCTGTTCACCCTCTGTCTCTGTCTCAAAAATAAATAAACATTAAAAATTAAAAAAAAAGAATGTCATTGTTTGCAGATGCCAATAAAAAAGTACTAGAGAATCTACACATAACTTATGAGAAATATATAGCATTTATCAATATTGATGGCTAAAAAAATCAGTGTACTAAAATCATTGTATTTCTATAGACTGACAAACATTTAAAGTAAATGAATTTATTTAAGGATACCATATAACACACATCTCGCAGAAAGAAAAATGGCCCTTTATCAGGTAAAACAATGCTCAACTTCACTCACAGATGAAAATATTAAAAAAAATGTGAACTATCAGACTGGGAAATATGTCACTGTCAGTACATTGGCAATGTGTGGAAAAAACAAGCATTCTCATATTTTCTACTCCAGTGGGAGTATATTTTACTCCATTGGTAATTAAGAATAATTTGGCAATATCCATAAAAATTAGATTCAGGTTCTCTGAACCAGCAATTTTAGTTTTAGAAACTAACTCCATGGGTATAACTGTTGCAGGATTTTTCACTTCAAAATCCCGGGGTTCATTGTCTTGCTGCTTCAAAGAATGAAGAGGTAGAACAAAATGAGCAGCAGGCAAAAGTTTATTAGAGTATAGGATCAGAAAGGAAGAATAGTAGGAAAGTTCTCTTTATAAAGAGGGGACATTGAAAAGTGAATGCCTGCAACTATAGGCAAGGGTCCTTATTTTATAAGGTTCTGGTCACCCTCACTTCCCTTCCCCCCTGTTCCTTCTCAGGTTCTACCCTTATTGGCTGGATAACTCTAGGTTCTGGGTTTCCCATTCCTGATTGGCTCATTTCCATTGTATGAGGGGTGATCTATGGCCATATCATTCCTTGTGGATCATACATTTTGATGAGAAAGCTTGGGGCAAGCTGAGGGCATTCCCCAGGTGGAATATGTGTGATATCCCTTGGACACTCCCAGCTACCCAAGAACGAAGGAAAGGGGTTTAAGTGCTTGCCATGGTAATGTGGGAAACTAAGGCAAATGAAAAATTAAATTCCCTTACTGCCTATAGCCCATTGACAAGTCCTTGAAACCTGCAGAGTGACCTCTCTCTAGCAGCTCAGCTGCCTTGATAAGGACACTTTGCTAGGAGCAAAAGAGAATCTTGGCTTAACATTGTCCCAACCTCAAGGATACTGTAAATCTACTTCTTTTATATCAACCACCCCAAGATATATGCTGGCAACCATACTCCAAGCTTATGGCCCCCCATATGCATCTGAAGGGTCTCATGACTGAGGTTTTATTAAACGGTGATAAATGTTTCCCTAGCAACAGTTAGCTCCTCAAGGTCCTGGAAACGTTGCTTCCTAAATTCCTTAGAGACATACTGTATCCCTGAACCCCTCCCAACCTGAGGGTATATAATGAGTTACCTGTTACAATCCCAGGGCAGCGGGGCGCCTGGGTGGCGCAGTCGGTTAAGCGTCCGACTTCAGCCAGGTCACGATCTCGCGGTCCGGGAGTTCGAGCCCCGCGTCAGGCTCTGGGCTGATGGCTCGGAGCCTGGAGCCTGTTTCCGATTCTGTGTCTCCCTCTCTCTCTGCCCCGCCCCCGTTCATGCTCTGTCTCTCTCTGTCCCAAAAATAAATAAACGTTGAAAAAAAATTAAAAAAAAAAAAAAAAAAAACAATCCCAGGGCAGCTCTTCCTGCCCATGGGTCCTGTTCCCATGCTTTAATAAAATCACCCTTTTGCACGAAAGACATCTTCAAGAATTCTTTCTTGGCTGTTGGCTCTGATCCCCACGAACCCCCCCATCACCCCCAAACTTCATCACATTTTATAGTTTACTTATTTTCAGTCAGGTCTTTTGCCAAATTCCTGAAGGAAACCCAAGGGGGAATAGGTGGTGTCTGTTACATTCTTAAGAGGAGCCTTATGCCTGGAAGCATTTGCTGTGGTCAGACATTCCCAGCATTGTTCCAAAATATGTCTTTCCCCACCCAGGGATCTCAGGTCCTAATCCTTTCCCTCTCTGCCCATTTTATCCTACTTTTTACTCTACAAAATGAAATACTGTATACCTGTGGTTAGTCATCATATTCATAAAAGCAACCTGGTTAAGTTAATTTTAGCAGGGAGAAAATGGTGGCTCCTGCCTAGGTCTTCATCTCTAGGCATTTCCTCCTAAATCAGCATGAAACAGCAAGAAAAAGAATTAAACCACACACAACTATGCCCTCAGCATAACTTGATGATAGAGAATGGGTAGATTCCAAATAACTCTAAGTATAAGGAGAAAGTGAAAACACTTCTGACCCATAATCTCTTATGGTCCTGCCCCACCCTCAACCCGTGGCATCACTTTTCAGGGAGAAAAATCAGACCAAGGAAAAATTATAGATGAAAGAGAAGGGAGCTAGGAATGGGGCCCAAAGACTGATTTCAAATTGCTACTTACAATACTAAATCCATCCTAAATTTGAGAACATTATAAAGGTATCTCTGTGAACCAAAGCAAGGATTACAGGAAGATTTACAATGCATGCAATTTTAAGTGGTGGTCTTTGAACCACAAAGCTTCTGGGAGGAGAAAACATCAAAAGGGAGAGTGGTGAAGGGAAAAAGTAGCTAAAAGGGAGATTTACAGTCCCGAAAACCAAAGAATATCAAAAAAAATTTGAAGGATATGTAACCCCTCCCTCCATCAACAAAAAACAAAATGTAAATCTTCTAGTGTGTGAGGTCTTTGCTGTACTGACAGAAGATGCCATTCAGTTGGAAATCATTTTGTAGAAATGTCCCAATTCTACAAAAATGAGTATGAAAAAAGACTAGCAGATCCACAAGGAGACATTAGAAAAAAATCAGAAAAAGGAAATTTATATCAAATGTGGAAAATTCTCCCTGATAAGTAAGCACAAATCAAGGCGGGGGGGTGGGGAGAGGTAAGGCAAGACTTCATATTGAATTAAATATATCCAAACATGAAACTGAATCAGAGCCACTTTGAATCAGAAATTCAAAAACTAAGAAGGGAAATGGATTTTATTTATTTATTTTATTTATTTTTATTTTTTAATTTTTTTTTAATTTTTTTTTCAATGTTTATTTATTTTTGGGACAGAGAGAGACAGAGCATGAACAGGGGAGGGGCAGAGAGAGAGGGAGACACAGAATCGGAAACAGGCTCCAGGCTCTGAGCCATCAGCCCAGAACCCGACGCGGGGCTCGAACTCACAGACCGCGAGATCTTGACCTGGCTGAAGTTGGACGCTTAACCGACTGCACCACCCAGGCGCCCTGGAAATGGATTTTAAAACACAGGGGAAAAATAGAAAAGCATGACTAAACCTAAAAAAACTGAATAAAATAAAATTGTCTGAGAAATAAACAAAAAGTTAAAAGATGGTCAAGAGAAAATATACCAAAGGGAAAATTTAATAGTGCCAATCAGAAAGCAGGAACATGAGGGCACCTGGGTGGTTCAGGCGGTTAAGCATCCGACTTCAGCTCAGGTCATGATCTCCTGGTTCATGGGTTCCAGCCCCACGTTGGGCTGGCTCTGTGCTGACAGCTCAGAGCCTGGAGCCTGCTTCAGATTCTGTGTCTTCCTCTCCCTCTGCTCCTCCCCCACTTGTGCTCTGTTTCTCTCTCAAAAATAAACAAACATTAAAAAAAAAAAGAAATCAAGAACATGAGCAGAGCTGTGTATGATATAGTTTGTAGACACCAAAATGTGTAAATGACATTTTTGATTCAATGAATAGACCTTAGGCCAATTAAGAAAATTTCAAAGAAATTCATTGATAATATTTATATAAAGAAAGGGAGAAATATGGTTACATATATTTTTTATTTGCTAGTATAGGTCTGTGTGGTATTATTCTATTTTGGAGCTCTAATTGTAATATAGTTTACACTTTGTAGTTTAATGAAATGTAAGGCAGTTAAGTCAGAGCCTAAGACAATCTCACACTTCACTTCGAATGACTCATAAAACTATTAGTAATGAATTATTCTTGTGTGCCATTTTACCTTCTTTCTATATTAAGTGTATGTTGACTATAATTTTAAGGCTTTGAGGTCTTAATGAGAAATCACTGCAGTTACTAATTAAAAAATGCAGTTTAATCATCTGGCATCTTCCAGTGGATCAAATGTGTTTAAAAAATTTTAAGGGATGCTTAGACAAAGCCATATACATCTATGTTTAACATCTATAACAATATTAGGTAGATAATATTCTTCCTGAGTAACTTTCATCTTGAGAATTAAATGAAAGAGAAAAAAATATTTGCACTCAAGATGTTTCCATATAATTCACCAACTCAGGTGAAAGTGCCTTTACACAAAACCTAGGAGAACTGTCTTTATTGAATACAGTTATGTCTGGGTTTAAAGCAAAATTATATATAAATCAGGGCAAGTTTCATGATGAACTCACTATCTTACCCAACAACCAAGTTGAGCCAAACTCTGAAAGGATATTCTCGGAAACATTTGACATCATCCAGCGAAAGGCCCTTTTGTAATGTCAAGATGAAAAAACCACACATACGGGATGCCGGAATAGATTTTATCCTAATGGGGCTTCCCACAAGCACTGTAACACCTAACATTTTTCTATGGGCAAAATCAGGTTAAAATAGATATTGTAGTCAGCTTTAGAAAGGGGTGCAGAGTGGAGAATGGGGAAGGACCGTCCTTCCAGGTTGTGCCTGTGGAAGCACTGAGAGCGTTAAGGCTGATTTTATGATTTTAGGCTCAGCCTGGCAGACGCTTAATAGCTGGAGTCACTAGTCAGATTCCTGGGCCCAACAGTAGAGTAAATCCCTTAATGTACATAACTTTGTCTGTTTGTTTTCTGTGATTCACCATCCCCTAAAGACAGCATTATTTCAGAGACTCTCAGGCACAGGTATTTATACTATTTAGGATTGTACCATGAGGTTTCTATTTCTTTCTGGCTTCAGCTACAAGCAAACAAATTGGTTATTCCCCAGTCCTTACTTGAACAACATTCCATAGGCTGTTTCTAATCGGATTAGAAAACAAAGCTTATTTTCACAACCTGGAACGAGGAAACTTGATTGAATTAAATTGTGCATGACGAAAATCAATAAAACTCATCAATTCAAATCAATCAGTCCTAATAAACAGACTGAATCTGATTAAAGAAAAAATGCAAAAGCAATTAAAATCATAGCAATTTTTTAACCTCTCCTCTGCTGATTTCAGTCTAAGTTTCAAGACCCACAAGGTATCCTATGGAGAAAAGCCAAGACAGTTTGAGGGGTGCTTTCACAGGAATGATGTCTAATTGTTTCTATAGTTGTTAAAAAAAAAAAAGTTACTGTCTTTCACTAGCAGCTATGACAACTATGTGCAGAGACTATATTAAATCGAAAAATCCCTGGAGTACCTGGGTGACTCAGTCAGTTAAGTATCCAACTTCAGCCCAGGTCACGATCTCATGGTTTGTGAGTTTGAGCCCCACGTCGGACTCTGTGCTGACAGCTCAAGGCTGCTTCAGATTCTGTCTCCCTCTTTCTCTCCCCCTCCCCAACTCATTCGCTCTCTCTCTCTCTCTCTCTCTCTCAAAAATAAACATTAAAAAAAATAAAAACCCCAAATTGTGACTATATAGGACACTTTCCTTTTTTTTTATTGGAACCTCATTATCAGTCTTCAGAGTAATTAATGTCAACCCATCTTGTTACACCAGCTTGACTACCCAAGTGGCCCTTATTAATTAATTGTAAAAAAAAAAAAAAAGATGGGGCGCCTGGGTGGCTCAGTCGGTTAAGCATCTGACTTCGGCTCAGGTCATGATCTTGCAGTCCGTGGGTTCGAGCCCCGCGTCGGGCTCTGTGCTGACAGCTCAGAGCCTGGAGCCTGTTTCCGATTCTGTGTCTCCCTCTCTCTCTGACCCTCCCCCGTTCATGCTCTGTCTTTGTCTCAAAAGTAAATAAACGTTAAAAAAAATTAAAAAAAAAAGAGATCTAACGTGGACAGAGACATTTTGGGTGTATACCTTAAACACTTATCTAAGCTCCACAAGTTACATATATATTCCATTTTGGCAGAGTAATAACAAAAAAAACTTCAAATGTACATGTTGTTGGAAATAACTATCATTCTTTCTACTGTTGGGTTTTCAGAAGCTGACAAAGGATTTATGTCAGAAGGTTTAATAGTTGGTGTGGTCAGTGTGTGGCAGGTCCATGAGATGATATGCATAAACTGAGCCAAGCAAAACTGTTACTAATGTTGAAACCAATATCCATTACAGCCCATCTTACTAGATTTGACTATGTGCATAAATCTGTAGGGTAGCAATAAATTTTTCTTTTCTAAAACTGACATTTTATCTGAACTGACATCTGTCAACTTCCAACTATGCATTGTCATTCCAAAGGTCCTTTACTGGGATAAAAATTGACAAAAGAAAAGAGACCCTGTGCCCAAGATCTCTGAAAGGTACATGGCAGAGACAGTAAGACTTCACCAAGAGCCTGGCCAGACCCAGGACATCAAGTGGGTGGAAGGAATTGTGCAGAGAGCCATCCACAGCCTAACCTGCACATGGGGGATGGCGCCCTAGCAAACTGTCCTGGTCAGTCACCATCTCCACATCCTAGCTCCTGTCTGACTCCCACTTGTCCTTTCCTACTGCCCATTCCTCGTGGAACACAGGCCATTTCTCTACTAAGAGTTCCCTGAAAGCCATGTCTTTTTGACTGTAGCTAAAAGAAAGCTTGATCTAGCTGCTTTTACAAACAGCAATGCAGACATTAAACTGAGTCTGAGATAGGGTTTAGCCCCAGGAGAAGCTCTCTTCCAAAGCAGTTAATGCAGCTACTTTCTTACCAGTTTCTCAGTTCCCAACTTTAAGACATTTAAGTTTCTCAAGTTACTATGAGATTGAAGAAAACAAACATGAACTAAAGCCGTGCCTTTCAAAGAGAAGTCAGAAAACTAAAATGAAATTTCTTAGCAAGAAAGAAAAAACAGTCTGGAAAGAAAAGTCAGAGAAATAAGAGCCAGAAGCAAAATGTAAAAGGCCAAGTAATTCATTATCCTGCTGCCAGTAAGAGACTCCAGACAGAGGGAAGAGAATTCACACATATGGATGATCACTCTCTAAAGGACTTCATTTAATGCTCTCTACTAGCTAGTTATTACTATCTCCCCTAAGAAAACAGAATCACAGGCTTGAACAAAATCATACAACTGCAGTATATTGGCTCTACTAAAATACATATTTCTTTTATTTTGCACAGTAATAGGTCTCATTTAACAAATTTTAACTTGGTGTAGTATATTAGCCATTTAATAGATGTAGGATTCATATTAATATCTGAGATGATAAACTATCAATACTTACTCCTTACTCCTCAGCTCCAAATGGAAACTGTCACAAAGGACAATACTATAAATTAAAGGACATAATATTTGGTTCCACGTCTGCCCATTTTGATCTCTAAGAGTAGCAAAACAAAAAATCAGATAATAAAAATTCCTTTTAAAATGTGGAAGAACAAAGAATCTTTTTTTTTTCTTTTGTAGGAGCATAATATCCAATGGTCTATTTGGACAGTAACTTAATAAGACTGAGAGAATTGAAGTACGCATATATACCTAAGGTAATCATATAGCTTATTGTCAAAACTGAAACACTTTTCAGAGGGAAAAATAAATATAATACAAAATAGTAGTTGTTATGAACAGTGTTTGTATCCCCACCAAATTCGTATGTTGAAGACTTAAACCCATGGTGTGGTTGTTTTGGACATGGAACCTCTAAGAATGTAATTAAAGTTAAATGAGATCAGAAGGATGGTGTCCTGATCCTGATAGGATTGGTATCCTTATAAGAAGAGTTCACATGAGCACAGAGAGAGAAGACAGACATGTGATACCCAAAGGGAGAGCATTCACTAGATACCAATGCTGCCAGCATCCTGATCTTGGACTTCCAATCTCTAAATTTATGAGAAAATAAATTTCTCTTGCTTAAGCCACCCAATCTATGCTATCTTGTCATGGCAGCCTGAGCAGACTAAGTCAAGAGTGAAAAACAGGAGTGAACATAACTGTCTTACATATATCAACACAAACCTATAATCACGCCCCTGGGTATATATTTCTGTTAATTTTTTGTTCTAGTGCATTATGAGACATGTGATTGATTGTTCTTTGCAGCATTGTTTGGGGTGAGGTGTCAGAAATTCTGAGTTAAATTTACAGTTAGAAATATGAATAGATCTGAAAACCAAAATGGGCAAAAAAAAAAAAAAAGAAACATAATGATCATTTATATAAATTAAAAAACATATGGCCAGAATGTCACTAGGAACATAATTATCTATCTTTCCATCTGTCTATTTGCACATTCACATGCACACACAATGTTATATTACAGGAAGAGATGAGGACACTGCATGAAAAATAGTGAAATAATCTCCAAAAGAGTCTGACATTAGTGTGACCTGAACAGACAATGACCCACTCAACTCTATGCATCTTAGCTCCACATTCACATACCAAAAGGAATATGTTAGTTTTACACAAAGTGTTAAATGGTATTTGAGATATTAATTCTGATTGAAAGAGTAAGCTTTTAGTAATACTTGTCGATTTATTGCCGATGTATCTAAACCCCCTCGTAATGCATTCCAGAGTATAGGAGATCACTCTATTACCAGTTGTTATTTGATTTTCCTTTGTAATTTTTAGTTTTCAATGAAATACATCCCCATGACCGTTCATTTCTGTAAAAGTTTTATGAAAAATTTGAGTAGCAAGCAGAATAGATGATTGTAAAAAAGTATTCATTAAACCACAATTACTAGGTCTCAAAACATATTTAAAACAGGTTTTGAAATCATCACAATTATGGGCAATAAAGAGTGAATACATAAATGAACACATAGCCATAATTATAGGCAGTTATTTTTGTTAGTTTGCAAAGTACTCTCTAAATTGGTAAGCTATCTTATCACTCTAAATGACGTGCCTCTAAATGATGCCTCTATGATCACCAAAATCAAAGCCTCTATGGTCCACTGATTGTAAAAATGCCCCAGTTCTTCAATCCTCTCTGTGTCCATGGTCTTTGAAATATGATTTTACAGTTCCTCTCTTGAAGAGGTGCATTTTTCTAACCCTTTAGAAGGGGTGACCTTATGATGTCTTTAACCAATAGAAAGCAGCAGAAGTGGCGATACACCAGTTTCACACCTAGATTTTAAGAGGCATTGTTTTCTCTCTTGTAATCCTGCCACTGTAACCTGAAGGAGCCCAGGCTAGCTTGCTGAAGAATCTAAGGCTACAAGGAACAAAGACAAGCCATCTCAGTTGAAGCCATGCTAGGCCAGCCAGACCTCCGTTTTAATAAGATTTGAAGATTCTTTTGATGGTAGGACACAACAGAGTGACACTCAGATACATAAAAGGCAGAATTTTTTGTTACTTACAGGTCCAAACAAGGGAAGGCTGTCCTGCAGGGCCAGAGGGCTGCACCTGGGGATAGGGTAGGGAGTTGTTTATGTAAGGCAAGTGGGGTGGGGTTAGCTAGGTTTCATAAGCTCCCTGTGGATTGGCCAGTTGGAATAATTTCCTGGGCTCCTGGGCATAGGGGCAGTTCTCTAATACCTGGCCCTAGAGCAATTAGGTCTGATGTATAGTGTGGAATGGAGGATGAGCACCCACATAGGGAAGGGGTGGAATGTGGACTTAATTATCTGATCCAAAAGGCGACTGACAAGCCTCTAGCCAGAGCCTCAAAACTGGGACAAGACAGCGTTATACTTAAAAAACTAAACAACTAAACTAAATTACAACCTCAACCAACCCAGACTCTGATTATGACAAGATGAAACCAAGACCAGAATAACTGCCACCTGCACCCAGCCCAAATTGCTGATTCACAGAATTATAATTAAAATAAATGCTATTGTTTTAAACCACTCACCTTTGGGATGATTTGTTATGGAAGAAAAGCAAAAGGATACATTTACTCTTAGAGGACAGAAGTTTGTCACACCAAGAATATGCAGAAAAAAACATGCCACAGCTTCCAAACATCAAGAATTCAAAACCTGACTGACATAACAACAAAACAGAGAAAAGGCACAGTCTCCCAGAGAGACTGCTTAGAAGGGGTCGCTGCAGATTTGAATACATAAATGTGGAAATATTTATCTAAAGGCTGCAATTACAGTACTTTACAGTCTTGATTTATATCTGCAATTATTAAAAGATATCTTCTTTTTTTTAAATACATGGTGCCCTGGCTCAATTTGCAATTTGGGACCAACTTAGAAAAAAAAATGGCTGAAGAAAGGTAATAACATCAATGAATACAGTCAGGTTTAGTGCAGAGTATTGCCAATTATATATCTATCTTAGTTCCTATCAAAAACTTTACTAAAGGATTTCTACCCAATAAAAGTCTTCTTTTACTTAAAAGGACATTTGAACACTTGGATAAAACCAAGTAACTGCCATAAAAAAAATCTAGTTGGACTATTTCTATATATCACCAAAGGATCACTGACATGGTGAAAAGAACACTGAGCCAGATATCAGAATAAATTATTTCAGCTTTGACATTCATAAGTTGTATGATGTTCAACTAACTACTTCCCTCACTAGAACTGTTTTTTTTTTTATCTGTAACTCAAAGCACCTGGATTGATGGTTCCCTAGAATTCTTTCCAAATCAAAGATTCAAGAACCCTGTGATTGGTGGGCTTTCTGAATTATTATGAGAATGTTTTTCTTAACACTTACGTAATCCTCTGAGAGAAGTATCAGCAACAATATATACAATACAATGTATGTTTGTAATATATATTGTATATTAGTATACGTATTTATATATACTATATGTATATACATATATGTGTATATATTATTACATGTATATATAAATATATTCATACATTTGCAAATATATTACAAACATACAAAAATATGTTTGCTGCACTTCATCAATTTTAAGATGCACAATTTTTCTGCATTTTAACATTTCTGAAACTTAAATATGCAACAGCAGGAACTCACAATCACTTTTAGTAGGGTGGGGGTCATACTATAAATGTCACTGCTGGCACACATGTAAACTTGGTCACAGCTGTTCACACAGACAGCAATTCAACTGAATTATAGACATTGTTTCCAAGAAAAGCCTCAATCTGGAGGAGAGGGGAATCCATAGGCATGGAAAGACCCTCTCAAATAAACATGAAGGGAAAATGACTCCTCTCAAACAAGACAGAGATTCCACCAGTGCTCAGGGAATAAAAAGAAGAGGGACTGGCTAAGCTATCTGAGACAGAATTCTAAGGATGTCGTTCATGTTGCACTTTGTGAACATTTATTTGAACCACTGAAGAGTAAACCTGCTAAAAAAGTATAGTGACGTGGTTGTTAATCCTGATGGGCAATTGCGACCCCTTAATATCTCAGTCAATAAAACCATTTTAGATTCATTTGAAGAAGGAAGATGGGTTCTGGTTATTATGTGGAAAGCCTTCTATTTAAAACTTCTGGTAAAAGTCAAGAAAGGTTCTATATCAAAATTGTCTAATGAGGATAAGTGACTTACAAGAAATTACTGGAAACACTAGCGGAAAATATTTTTTTAGAAATGCTGCTTCATAGATGCTCTTGATGAAATAGGAAAATAAGTGGAAAATCGCCAAACATCAAGGACTCTGAATTGGAAAGTGACTCTGAAATGTAAGAGTCAACAAACATATATTTTAGGAAAAAAGTTAAATAATTTTGCTTAGATTTTCATTTATCTACATTGTAAAAGCGATACATGGTAAAACATTTTATATACAAATCAGTATAAAAACTTTGAATGAGGGGCACCTGGGTGGCTCAGTCAGCTAAGCATTTGACTTCGACTCAGGTCATGATCTTAGGGTGCGTGAGGTAGAGCCCCACACTGGGCTCTCAGCTGACAGCACGGATCCTGCCTGGGATTTTCTCTGCCCCTTCCCCACTTGTGTCTGCTCTCTCTCTCTCTGTCTCTCTCTCTCAAAATAAATAAATAAACTAAAAAAAAAAAACTTTTTATGAGAATAACATGAAATTCTTATTCTAATTCAAAAGGAAGCATTATGTCATAGTTTAAAGCATGATTTCCTTTCTTTGTGATATAAAGAAAGGAAGGAGCATTTTGCAATGATGTCTCAGAATCTATGAAACTGCAATATGTTTTCTTTATACACAGAAGGACACAGAGTTCTACAGTTTTCCAAACTTTTCTTATCAGTTTTCCCACTGTCCCATGTTTTCTAAGATTTTCCTTAAAAAACAGACTCAGTGTGTTATGATTCCCTTCATGTTTCTGTATTCTATGCACTGCTTCATAACAACCCCCAAATTTAGTGATTTAAAACAATTTATTATTATCTCTCATAGCCCTCTGGGTTGACTAGGATCAACTGAGAGATTTTCATTTGGATTTTTTTATGTGGTTGCTGTCAAATGGAAGTCATGGCTTGAGTCATCGGAAGGACCCACAAGGCCGCACATCCAAGGTGGCTCTCTCACATGGCTGGCAGTTAATGCTGGTTATCTACTGGCAGCTCAGCTAGGCCTGTTGACCGGGCCTCTCCGTGTGGCCTGGGCTTCTCTCATCATGGATGGATCTGAGAGGAAGGGTCCTAAGAGCAAGCATTCCACCAGGCCAAGGTGGAAGTTGTGAGACATTTTATCATCTATCTCCAAAATTTCCAGAATGTCATTTCTTCTATAATCTATTATTCAAAAAAGTCATCACAGCCATCACAGACTACTAGGAAAAGGAATGAGAGCCCACCTCTCAGTAGGAGAATAGCAAGGAATTTGCAGCCATCTTGAAGCTGCCACTTCATTCTGCAGTCAAAAATAATTTCTGTTTTGAGGCCCCTGGGTGGCTCAATTGGTTAAGTGTCCAACTCTTGGTCTTGACTCAGGTCATGATCTCACAATTCGTGAGCGTGAGCCCCACGTCAGAGCTCCTTTCAGCACGGAGCCGTCACGCTGTTAGTGTGGAAACTGCTTCTCTCTCCCTATCTGTTCTTCCCCTGCTCACTCTTTCTCTCTTGCTCTCTCTTTTGAAATAAATAAACTAAAAAATATAACGATTTATGTTTCTCCCACATAAATAATGCACTCACCCTGTCCCCCCCCCCCCCAATCTCATTCAATGCGACATAAGTTCAAAACCCAGGATTGTGTTAACTAAGTAACATCTAGGCAAACATGAAGCTCCTCAGGTAAGATTTCAGGTGTATCTCCCAAATATGGGTCTTCTTGCTGGGAATGATCTGTGAACTAAAGAGATGGATTACATGCCCCCTTCAAATACACATGCAAGCAACATACAAAAGTGACACATGGCTGGCATAACAAAAACTAGTACTTTGGTTCTAAAAGGACAGTTACTAGTCCTTGCGGTTTTGAAATCCAGCTGAACACATTTTGCCAGTTCCTGGAATAGGACCCAGTCTTGCTCCCTGGAAGTCCCTTTCCATTGCCGTTGCTTTTGGCTCCACTCTCTAGACTTTGCCTGACCTCTGAGTCATGCTTCTTTCTCACAGAAACCACAGCTGAATTAGCACCTAAGTGATATTCTCAGCCTGTTCCCTCCTATACAGGAACCAAGGGATTCTGGGGGCTCTTCCCATTTAAAAATGTTTCTAATTCATTTTAGTTTCAATTGGTAGTGTTTCTCCCAATTCAGTTTTCATAAAGTATTTGGTATTTGTTTTGAATCTTACTGGGTTAAACTTTGCTGGACAAAGGCCACACCCATAAGCATCTTCAAAACAAGCCCCTTGATGGATCACATTGAAACACAGGGTTTTGTGGGACAATATCTTTATGATTCCTTAAAAACTCCATCTAGCCTAAAATGTCTGTAATTCATACTCTTAATATTTTTAAAGAATCTCTTCTCTATCACAGATGTCTAAGAAGCTCAGTCTGAGTAGTCTTGGAAGCCCAAATAGGCATGATTTAAATTTTTCAGATTACTCAATAGTCTTTTATCCACAGCCTTGAGATCTTTATCCTGAAGCCATGCTTTACTGACAGTGTCCTAAGGTATTTCTAAATTTGAGACTTTTTACCAGAAGGGACTATGGATAAGAAAAAAAATATTTGAGCCCAGTGCATTTGTATATCCTATAAATTATGCTTAAGATATGAACAGTCCCTTCTTTGGGATATCTTTCTCTCTACATGTTTAGTCAGAGACAGCTAGAGGAAGTATTTGCCACATTAAAGCATCTGCCTGGAAATCGCTTTAGCCAGACCCACGATCTCTTTCAATTTTCCATGTTACTGCAGGTAACAGTCTAGTTAAGCTTTCTGTCAAAACATCGCAAGTATTGCTTTTCTGCAGCATCCAAATTAGAGTCTCTCTTTTTTCCATCCTACACTTACCTCCTCAGATTCTGCTCACTGCTAGGTTCTTAGACAAAGAGATGTTTTAGGTATGTGTTAGGACTTCAACTCACTTCTGAGTATCAATTTCTGTTCCAATTGTCTGATGCCACTTAATAGTTTTCTTATAGGCTGGTATCCAATTTTGTTTAAGTATTTAAAATCTGAAGATAGTTGATGGAAACTAATACTGGCTTTGGAATCACTATG
The DNA here is from genome assembly GCF_016509475.1 of Prionailurus bengalensis. Classification (NCBI taxonomy): domain Eukaryota; kingdom Metazoa; phylum Chordata; class Mammalia; order Carnivora; family Felidae; genus Prionailurus; species Prionailurus bengalensis. The sequence goes on along the minus strand of NC_057356.1, from coordinate 42,106,929 downwards.
GTCTAAGAAGTCATTTGGGAAATGCACCTAGATTGGCAGATACAAAATAGATATTTCACTGTTTCCTATTAAACTGCCTTAGTTCACAATTATGTTACATCTAGGTAGGAAGAACTTTTCCTCTTTATTTTCTTTACTTTCCCTCTAATCTGTCACAGAATTTCTTTTTAAATACACTTTACAAAAAGAAATTAGGTGTTCTTTCTTCTCTGATGAATAATTTATAAAAACCCTCTCAATGACATTTGATCAGTAGAAAGAGTTTTTAAGATTTTTTTCTAACATAATAGATATATAACAGTTTGGATGACCAAATAAGCTTCCATTGTGAGATGTCCTATCTACTAAACTCCATTGCTCTATTGATAATACATGCCCCAAGTGTCAAGCAGGGCAGGAATAAACCAGGTGATGATTAATGTAATTTCTATTACTTATTACTGTTGACATTCAGTCTATGAGAGCACTAGGAATTTCATATTGAGACTTGAATTAGTTGTTTTATTTTTAAATCATTAACTTTTTAGTATCAGTCAGAACTTAACAGATGTCTTCTAGAAATTAGTTGAGGGATGTAACACACACACAAAAACTGAGAGCATAAAGCATAAAGAAGGTGTTGACCTCCACAGCCATGAATATGGTCTGAAATAACAAAACAGAAAGCTAGAATCAGGTAAACACATATACATTCAGCTATAATCTGTGGCCGTTTGTTTGCCTAATAGTTTAGACTGAACTGTCATCTGAATTAACAGGAAATAGCAGATGCTTTTAAAGAGTTTGAGCCATACTGAAACTTTGATGACTTTTAGGGAAAATAGTGTGTTTATTTATTTTTTCAGTGTAATCAAAGGGAATATCATACTGTGTTTAAAGACCACATATCAAAGAATACAGAACTTCAGATTAACACTTAAAGTTAGAGCTCTCTCTCTATACATGTAAGTGGATAGGATGTGTAAGCATATTGCAAAAAGAAGCTATCACTGAATTCTAGTAGGGGCTTTGTTGCAAAAAATGAGTGCGAACTCTAAAGAGTCTGGTCATGAGAAGATAGTTGTACTGTGAACCATGGGAACTCCTTTAGCATGCAGGAGAGCTTTCGCCTTGGCCTCAGCCATTTGATCTGCCTAACCTTTTACAGAGACCATAATTATGCTCTAAAACCAATCTGCTCTTGACTTACAGATCGTGAAGTCCATTCATTTGGGACAAGTCAATGTGAGCCAGAGATGACCTGTCTGACCTCTTGGGTTAACACAAAGGAGATGAAATAGGCCATAATCTTGTTTTAGTCTCTTGCAATACATGAAGGTCAAATCTGTGGGCAAAAGAGTTGATGTATAACTTGTGTATCAGTGATGGTCATAGTTGTGTATTAAGTATGAAGATATGAGTGGGATTTGTACAAGCAAACCAGAAGTATAGAAACCCAGGGCTAGCAGCAACAGAGCTGTTACAATTCCAGGCTTAAATGGACAAGGAAAGGGAATAGTCATCAAAACCCAGAAAGAGAGGTAATAGAGTTGGCCTCCTTGAGAGAAAGGCAGTTTCACAAGGATAGAACCAGGGGATAAATTCCCTGACCTAACCCTCTTTTTTCTGCCTCCCTCCACTTTTCTGCCAGGATCCTCAACTAGAAGTCAGAAGACACAGGACATTATTGCTATAATTCACACAGCTCATCTTCCCGGGAAAAAGAACACAGTGGAGCAGTGATCTAGAAGGATTGAAAAATATATCTGACATAAATCCTATCTGGTCTTCTAACATCCTACACTCTCTACCAAGGCTCCCGAGTAACCCTTCCATCACCTCTGGCAACCACATTATCGAACTTTTCTTAATTCCCTATCCTTATTGTCCTTATCTCCATTTTTCTTTTTACTTTAAGTCTCTGCTTTATTCTAGTAGACGGTAATTGTAAAAAGAATATTACTTAGCTAAATGTGTAAGTAAATATTGGCTATTGAAATGTTATCCAATTTGGTTAAAATGTGTATTACCAAAAGATTCTAAAGGTTAGTAGGTTTATTGGTTGCTATTTTTCAGTAGGCCACCTTTTGGGGTCCCTTCATAGCTCTCAATATAGTTCAGTCTATATTCATGAATTGATGCAATCGCTATGGAGTATCTATAGACATTGTTATATGTGCTAGAGACACAATGGAGATTAAAATAGTTATCACATTCAAATATCCTGTAGCTTATCTGTGAAATGGGAAAGTAAACAGAAAATGTTCAATTTGGTGTAATAAGGGTGTGGATGATATGGAGGTAAGCAACATGGTTCCAACTAGTAGGAATGCCGTAGGCTCACAGCCTTTAGCTACACAGTGCCTTTGGGATCTGCCCTAGTCTGTACTCAGTCTGAAGCTACTACACTGTTTCAAGGAAACCACAGGCCAATGATTGAGAATGAATGTGGAGGGTGGTGGTGATGGGAATAGTAGGGTCTTGATATTTCTGCTCAACATGGAATTCTTCTAATGTTTTCTCTAGGCTTCTCCTTCGTGTTGGTGGAGACTTGATCAGATCTTCACTGTCTGAGACTCTCCCTGCCCATTTTTCTTTTCTCCCTTCTTTTATTTCCACAGTTTATAGGTTTTCATTGCTGGCTAATAGCTTTATCTGTTAAATCCTGCTTCCTCTTCCTTGATCTTTTTATTCCCTGATAAACACCTTGCATTCTTAACTCCATATCAGCATCTGCTTTTGAGAAGAACTGAACACTTCAATTATGAGTAAGTATAGCATGCTATGAAAGTATGAAGCAGTAGTCCATGAGAATCTCACAGTTGAAATGCCAGATTTTGTCACATGTATAAATTTCAATTGTTTCATTAGAATCATATTATTTAAGACCTAGGAAAGGTCCTATGATCTTTCCTACCATATGTCTGATACTTTGATTCCCTTGTCCTTCTAAGAAGTCATAAAGGATGTGTTCCTGGGATTTATCTTTCATCCTGAGATAATTTAACTAATATAAATTCAACCTTCTTTTGTCTGCTTGCCTATGGTTTTAATGCCTTATATCTAATTATTGCTCCTAGGATAGAAAGGAATAAATATTTCACATGACTGCTCTCACAGTTGTTGGAAGGCATTGAGTATGTCCACTCACAGGGGGCTTCAACGCTCTTTGCTTTTTCAATGGTATTTCCTCATGTGATAGTCTTGAGCGCAGTGCCTGAATATTATCATTGCATAATTAATAAGTTTATAATTGGAATTGAATTCCTTCAAATATCATAGTCACTCCCTTAGGTATCCCAAATTTATCTTAAGACTTTTCCAATTGTGGATTTCAGAATTAAATGGAAAACTATGATACATCTAAGTAGTGTATAGAAAAGGAGTTGTAAAACCTCTCTTTTCTCAATAATATGCATATATTGGTGTAACAAATGGTAATAGCTACCATTTATTTCACACTTATAACGAACTTAGAAACATGCTAATTACATTATATATTATCTTATTTAATTTTCACCTTGATTTGGAAGAAACTGAGGCCAGCAAAGCAAAACATGTGCCTAAGGTAACACAACTAGTTAATGGGGGCACCAAAATTTGAAACCAAGTTTGTCTAATCTCAAAACTTGTGCTTTTGACCATTATTTCATACTTATAATACTTGTAGATCTTTTACAACCTCATTAGAATATTGATACACGTTGAGGTTGCTGTCAATTACATTTGTCTATTTCATAAGTGTTGTACACTGCCTTTGTTTTTTTTAAATAATTTTTTTAAATTTTACTTATTTGGAAAAAGAGAGAGAGAAAGCATGGGAGGGGCAAAGAGAGAGAGAGGGAGAGAATCCCAAGCAGGCTCTGCACTGTCAGTAGGAAACCCAGTGTGGGGCTCAAACTCACGAAACTATGAAATCATGCCCTGAGCCAAAATCAAGTCAGTAGCTTAACCCACTGAGCCACTCACACACCCCCCACTGCCTCTTTTCTTTATGTAATTATTTTGTTTTGTTAAAATTTAACTTGTGTGATACTGAGAAAATGGATTGAATCCATTTACTGCCACCTCACTTACTTTGAGATTTTGATTTACAAATATGTCTTACCCTGTCTCTTAATCCAAAAACTGGGAATAATAGAATTGATATTCATTATTTATCTGCTTTGTTCACTAAGCAGATAGCGATTGTTCAAGCTATTTATCTGCTTTGTTCACTCATGTATCTTAAGCACAAAAGATAGAGCTTGGTCCAAACAAGCTTATTGAGTGCATTGCTACACTTAAAAGAGATGTTTTATGTGGTTGCTTAGCATAATAACTTGTATTAGCACAATACTTTTTACTCTTAATAAATGGTAGACATTATTAACTTGAACTTTGAAAATGTAAAGACAACACATGTTGTAACTTTTAGATTATTCCTGTAATTCAGCTTATTGAGATACTGTGATTTTTTTTTATTCTCTCCTACAACATATTTATCATTGTTTCTATTTATGTGTTACCTGAACATAATCAGACAGGTCTTAGAAATTTCTGTAATACTATAAATTACAGAAATTTGTAATAGACAGAAAATCTCTTCCAGGCTAGAAGTAGACTCTGAATTTAGGCTTCTATCTTGATGGCTGTTTATTCTTTTGGATTCTTGGAGATGTATAACTGACAAGGACCTAATAAGTCATCAATATTTTAAACCAAAAACCCAGACAACTTTTAGCAAGTGGTTACCCATTCCTCACTGTCTCCCTCCTGACCATTCTCACCAGGTCCCTGAGTGTCAAAGAGCATCTGGTAGAAGACCAGATATGTGTCTCCTGAGATGTCTTTTGACCTCATTTGCCATTTGCAGTAAAGATTTAACAGCTCCAAATTGAAAGAAATAGGAATTGATTCTGAAGGCAAACACCAAGCTTTCATTCTGAAAGAGAAGCCAAACAGGCCTAATGACAAGAGAAAATTTTGTCCAAATGTTATAAACACAAAGAAAAAGATCCAGATTATTTTCTTACTATGTTGCTCACTACAAATAACTGGTAAAATTAAAAATTGTTTTCTTTTTATTTTCCTATTTAATTGATATTAGTGATGCATATGCTAGTCAGAAACTCTAACAACCTTTTAATTTATCTTCCTTTTCTATTATCCCATTATAAAAATTTTTCAAAACTTTAGAAATGGCATTAGAATCTCATTTTAAAATGCCAATATGGAAACATTGTTACATAAGATGGACTGACTCCATGAATTTATCTTCTCTTCTTTCCCAACCTTACTAAAGTGGCAAAGAAGAATTAAAAAGAAAATTAGCCAGGACAAAGTTAATGGGAGATGAAATAAGAGCATCAGAAGACTTTAAATAATTCCTGGAAGACAATGAATAGATGGAGTAGTCATAAAAAGTAAGAGATCCGCAAGAGTTAAAGGGTAAGAATTTGTCAAGAATTTTCAGTGGAAATCAAGTTATCAGAATCCCTGAGAAAAGAGATGAAGAAAGTGCTGGAATAAGTGGAATTGGTTGAAAATTCACATACAAAATACTGAGACATTCACATCCCCACCTACATTCTAAGGAGCCAGGCAATTATGACTGCCCCTTCCCTAGAACGGAATAAAATTAAATTATTTGTAGAAATTGGATCAGTAAGTCTCTTGATACCAGAAAACCAGGTTTAGTGGAGTACAGATGTGAGAGGCTGGATTGTAAACCAGAGAATTTAGGAGTGAGGTTACCTCAGATCAGGTTGCATGGGAACTTCATGGCTCATTGTTATAAGTGTCCAGTTTCCACTAAATTCCAGAAGAAGACAACACTTTTTTTCAAAAGGAGAGTACTTATCAATAGGGTGTGGCATGGATTGGCTCCAAAGGCCTGAGTCTTCCCTGTTACCCACCTACGGGGCCTAAGTCTCCAAACCCCATCTCTCTGTACCACTGACACTTCAAGCACCATGGAATCTGCTGGATCACATGGCGAAATGCCAGAACCTCCTCTTGCTCTGGCTGCACTCAAAACTAGCAGCTTTTGGGGTCACGTGGTCATGGGCCAGCGTAGGACACTCAGTGAGGAATAAATTGCCCCTCCCCCCCAATCATCCTTTCTTTTCTCACTTTCTCCAATGCAGCGAGGAGCAAACAGCCAATCTCATTACAGTGGTCAGGTGAAAAAAAATTGTTCTAAGGTATCAAATACATGGCCAAATAGAACCCTGCCTTTTATGAGTAGCTGATTAGGAGTATTCACTGACAATATTTTGTGCATATCTACTGTTACATGTGGACTACTAGTACCTTCTTTACCACTGGAAATATAATTAATAGTGTCTTTAAATATAATCAGATTGGAGAAGCAATACCACAAAATGCAGAACCAATTCAGACAATTCCTAGATATAGATAGAAAACAGAGAATTAACACACACACTATCTCTCTCTCTATCTCACATACACACACACACACACACACACACACACACACACACACACACACTGAGAGACAGCAAGAAATAGAGGGAAAGTTTTTACAAACAATTGGCCTATAAAGAGGTCTGGCAAGTCTGACATTTGTAGGACAGGCCAACAGTCTGGAAACTCCTGGATAGCACCTGAAGCTATAGTACACAAATGGAATTTCTCCTTCCACAGGAAACCCCAGTTTTACTCTTAAGGTCTTTTATTGATTAGTTAAGTCTCACACAGATTATGGAGGATAATCCCCTTTACTTAAAGTAATTAACTGTAGATGTTAATTACTCTACAAAACACCTTCAAAGCAAGACTTAGTCTTTAAGCAAATCAATTCATACTATAGCCTAGGCTATGTGACACATAAAACAAATTTTCGCAAGAAGTAAAATGTGTAACAATGTTCCAGAGAAGATGAAAAAGTGGAAAATGGAGCTAAAGTATTCAAACATCTTAATGTTTATTTGGAGGTGGTAAAGCAAAAAAGAACATTGAGAATGGAATAAATTAAGGATTCCTAAATTCTTGTAATCTAAAGTAACCACTAACAAAATAGAAAAAAAAGGTATAACTAGTATGCCAATAGAGAGGGGGTACAGAATAATACTAAAGTAATTGAATTACCTAAATTAAATAAAGAAAAGACAAAAAACACAAAATAGGTAACTCAATGAACAAATTGTAAGATGGCAGAAATAATTCTAAATATATCAGTAAATAGATTCTCAGATTAAAATAAAATAATATTAACCAATATAAAAATAAAACCCTAACCATATGATTCTTATAAGAAACATCTTAAAAATAAGAACAGTGAAAAGTAAAAGATTGAAAAGAGTATATCATATGAACTCAAACCAAAAGAAAGTTGGTATAGTCATATCAATATCAGCCCAAGCAGACTTTAGGGCATGAAACATTAATAAAAATTAAGAATATACAGTGGGAGAAAGAAAGTCTCTTCAACAATGGTGTTGGGAAACTGGACAGCTACATACAAAAGAAGGAAACTGGACCATTTTCTTATACCATGCATAAAAATGAGTTCAACATGCTGTTTCTGATTCTGTGTCTCCCTCTCTCTCTGCCCCTCCCCAGTTCATGCTCTGTCTCTCTCTGTCCCAAAAATAAATAAATGTTGAAAAAAAATTAAAAAAAAAAAAGGGGGCGCCTGGGTGGCGCAGTCGGTTAAGCGTCCGACTTCAGCCAGGTCACGATCTCGCGGTCCGTGAGTTCAAGCCCCGCGTCAGGCTCTGGGCTGATGGCTCGGAGCCTGGAGCCTGTTTCTGATTCTGTGTCTCCCTCTCTCTCTGCCCCTCCCCGGTTCATGCTCTGTCTCTCTCTGTCCCAAAAATAAATAAATGTTGAAAAAAAAATTTAAAAAAAATAATAAAAAATAAATAAATAAATAAATAAATAAATAAATAAATAAAAATGAGTTCAACATGGATTAAATACCTAAATGTGAGACGTGAAACCATAAAATTCCTAGAAGAAAACATAGGCAGGAATTTCTTTGACATAAGCTATAAAAAACTTTTTTCTAGGAGGAACCAAGATGGCGGAAGAGCATGAAAGATTTCTGTGTGTCTAGCGTCCATGAAATACAGCCAGACCAACACTAAATCATCCTGAACACCAAAAAAACTGATCTGAGGTTAACACAACACACAACCTGCACAACCTGAACCACAGAATTCAGCAGGTACGCAGCGAGGAGAGGTGAATTTGGGGAGCGAGAAGCCGTGGGAAGGGAGGTGGTTTTGTGGGTGGACAGAGGATGGAGACGGGGTGGGGGGAGAATAAGGGAAAAGCACCCCCCCCAAAAGGAGCTGGAGAGAAAGTGAAAGTGGAAACAGCCGCAGGGACTGAACTAAAAAGAAAGAAAGGAGAAAAGAGAGGGTTTAAATTCTATTAAGAGTATAAACAGGGCGAGTGCAGAGTCTGAAACTCTGCAGCTCCATACCTGGTGGTGCTCTGGTGAGAAGGGCAAATCCCCAGGTGCAGAGTGGAGTCCAGTGTTCTTCAGGCCATAGAGAGAGGGGCAGTTCCTCTGCTGGAAGGACACCTGGTAGAGGCTGTGTTGGTTCCCCAAAGGCAAGGCCCCAGTGGACCTGGGAGGAAAACCACATTTGCTGGTGCTGGAACAAGGTCATTAAGGGTGAAGCCTGGTGCCAGATGTGTGTTGTGATTTTCCATAATCCCTGAAATGCTGCAGCTACATGATCTCACGAACTTTTTCTGGGGTGGGCTAGCACTCAGCCACAGTCTCTGGGCATCAGCAGCAGCATGGTCCTGCAAACGTTCCTGGGTGCAGCTGGCACCTGGCTATTGCTCAGTGAGACCCTCCTGCAGAGGGACAGAATGGGTCAAAGCCGCAGTCCCTCAGAAGAAAGGGGTTGGGTAAAACAGCCGCATCTGAAACAAAACTGAGGAGGGAGGTTCTGCCTGGGACTTGGTCACAGACTGTGTAAAAGCGGGGAGTGGACAGAAGCTGAAGACAAAGGACAGGTGTGTGATTGCTGATCAGGGAGAACAGAGTTCCAATACTAGACACTGGGTAGCTGGTTGATGCCATTTTCCCTGCTTCCTGCGCATGCGCTTATGCACCTATAAGCACCACAACAATCCTCCATCGTAAGCTAAGGAGTGCCATCTGGTGGAGAATGGAGCCATGACACTAAGCTCCGCTCAACTGGGCCAACCTCACTCTTCAGGAACACAAGTCTCTCCTCCTGCTTAGTTTATGACTATAAAGCGCTTCACAGCTTGATTTCTAGGGGAAAACAAGTTGAATTTCAGTCTGTTTGCAGGTCCATCTATTCAATTTTCTTTCTTTCCTTTTCCTTTTTCCTCTTTTTTTTTTCTTTTCATTTTCTTGAATATAGAAAGAAAAAACTCATTTTTATTTTCAATTTTTATTAAAAATACTTTTCTATAATTTTTTTCTACTATATTTTCTATTTTTGTGTATTTATTTTCAAATTCTATTTTACTTCCATCATTTCATTTTATTCTACTTCAGTGTATTCACTTTTTCAAATTTTGAAACGGTTTCATTTTTTTCTCTTTTTTTCCTTTCCCTTTTTTCTCTAATATATCAAGCCCCTTTCAACACCCAGACCAAAACACACCTAGGATCCAGCATCATTGATTCGATTGTGTGTGTGTGTGTGTGTGTGTGTTTATTTTTAATTTTTTAATTTTAATATTTAATTTTAATTTATCTCATTAATTCCTTTTCTCCCTTCAAAGTGATAAAATGAAGGAATTCAACCAAAAGAAAGAGCAGGAAGAAACAAGAGCCAGGGACTTAAGCAACACAGATACAAGCAAGGTATCTGAACCAGAATTTAGAATCATGATAATAGAATAGTAGCTGGAGTCAAAAATAGATTGGAATCCCTTTATACAGATATAAAACAAGTAAAAGCTAGCCAGGATGAAATAGAAAATGTTACAGCTGAGCTGCAATCTTGAAAGGATGCCATGGGGGAAAGGATGGATAAGGCAGAACAGAGAATCAGCTACATAGAGGACAAACTTATGGAGAATAATGAAGCAGAAGAAAAGAGGGGGATTAAGGCAAAAGAGCACAATTTAAGAAACAGAGAAATCAGTAACTCATTAAAAAGGCATAACATCAGAATCATAGAAGCCCCAAAGAGGAAGAGAAAGAAATAGAGGTAGAGGGGTTATGTGAGCAAATCATAGCAGAAAACTCTCCTAACCTGGGGAAAGACACAGACATCAAAATCCAGGAAGCAAAGAGGACACCCAAAGATTCGACAAAAACCAAATATCAACAAGGCACATCATAGTCAAATTCACAAAATACTCAGGCAAGGAGAGAATCATGAAAGCAGCAAAGGGAAAAATGTCCTTAACCTACAAGGGAAGACATGTCAGGTTTGCAGCAGACCTATCCACAGAAACGTGGCAGGCCAGAAAGGAATGGCAGGATATATTCAATGTGCTGAATCAGAAAAATATGCAGCAAAGAATTCTTTACCCAGAAAGGATGTCATTCAAAATAGAAGGAGAGATAAAAAATTTCCCAGACAAAAATTAAAGGAGTTTGTGACCACTAAACCAGCCCTGCAAGAAATTTTACGGGGGATTCTCCGAGGGAAAAAAAGATTAAATAAATAAATAAATAAATAAATAAATAAATAAATAAAATAAAATAAAATAAAATAAAATAAAAGACTAAAAGCAACAAAGACTAGAAAGGACCAGAGAACACCACCAGAAACTCCAACTCTACAAGCAATATAATGGCAATAAATTCATATCTTTCAGTATTCACTCTAAACATCAATAGACTCATCGCTTCAAGAAAAAGACTTGGGATAACAGAATGGATAAGAAAACAAGATTCATCTATATGCTGTTTACAAGAGACCCACTTTAGACCTAAAGACACCTTCAGATTGAAAGTAAGGGGATGGAGAACCATCTATCATGCTAATGGTCAACAAAAGAAAGCCAGAGTAGCCATACTTATATCAGACAAACTAGACTTCAAAATAAAGACTGTATCAAGAGATGAAGAAGGGCATTATAACATAATTAAGGGGTCTATCCACCAAGAAGACCTAACAATTGTAAACATTTATGTGCCAAATGTGAAAGCACCCAAATATATAAATCCATTAATCACAAACATAAAGAAACTCATCGATAGTAATACCATAATAGTAGGAGACTTCAACACCCCACTCACAACAATGGACAGATCATCTAATCAAAAAAACAAGGAAACAATGGCTTTGAATGACACACTGGACCAGAGGGACTTAACAGATATATTCAAAACATTTCATCCAAAAGCAGCAGAATATACATTCTTCTCCAGTGCACATGGAATGTTCTCCAGGACAGACCACATACTGGGACACAAATCAGCCCTCAGCAAGTACAAAAAGATCGAGATCATACTGTGCATATTTTCAGGCCACAATGCTATGAAACTCAAAAACAGTCACATGAAAAAATTTGGAAAGGTAACAAATACTTGGAGACTGAAGAACATCCTACTAAAGAATGAATGGGATAAACAAGAAATTAAAAAGGAAATTGAGAAGTATATGGAAGCCAATGAAAATGATAACACCACAACCCAAAACCTCTGGGACACAGCAAAGGCGGTCATAAGAGGAAAGTATATAGCAATCCAGGCCTTCCTAAAGAAGGAAGAAAGGTCTCAGATACACAACCTAACTTTCGGCCTTAAAGATCTGGAAAAAGAACAGCAAATAAAACCCAAAATCAGCAGAAGACAGGAAATAATAAAGCTTAGAGCAGAAATTAATGCTATCAAAACCAAAAAAAAAACCAGTAGAACAGATTAATAAAACCAGAAGCTAGTTCTTTGAAAGAATTAACAAAATTGATAAACCACTAGCCAGTTCGATCACAAAGGAAAGGACCCAAATAAATAAAATCAAGAATGAAAGAGGAGAGATCACAACCAACACAGCAGAAATAAAAACAATAATAAGGGAATATTATGAGCAATTATATGCCAATAAAATGAGCAATCTGGAAGAAACGAACAAATTCCTAGAAACATATACACTACCAAAACTGAAACAGGAAGAAACTGAAAATTTGAACAGACCCATAACCATTAAGGAAATCAAATTAGTAATCAAAAATCTACCAAAAACAAGAGTCCAGGTCCAGATGGCTTTCCAGGGGAATTCTAGCAAACATTTAAGGAAGAGTCAATACCTATTGTCTTGAAAGTGTTCCAAAAAATAGAAATGGAAGGAAAACTTCCAAACTCTTTCTATGAAGCCAGCATTACCTTGATTCCAAACCAGACAGAGACTCCACTAAAAAAAGAGAACTATAGACCAATTTCCCTGATGAACATGGATGCAAAAATCCTCAACAAGATATTAGCTAACAGACTCCAACAATACATTAAAAAAATTATTCACCATGATCAAATGGGATTTATACCTGGGGCAAAGGGCTGGTTCAATATCTGCAAAACAATTAACGTGATTCATCACATCAATAAAAGAAAGGACAAGAACCATATGATCCTCTCAATAGATGCAGAGAAAGCATTTGACAAAATATAGCATCTTTCTTGATAAAAACCCTCAAGAAAGTAGGGATAGAAGCAGCATACCTTGAGATCATAAAGCCATATATGAGCGACCCAACGTTAATATCATCCTCAATGGGGAAAAATTGTCAGCTTTCCCCCTAAGGTCAGGAAGAAGACAGGGATGTCCACTCTCACCACTGTTATCCAACATAGTATTGGAAGTCTCAGCCTCTGCAATCAGACAACATAAAGAAATAAAAGGCATCCAAATCAGCCAGGAGGAGGTCAAACTTTCACTCTTCACAGATGACATGATACTCTATATGGAAAACCCAAAAGATTCCACCAAAAAACTGCTAGAACTGATTCATGAATCCAGCAAAGTTGCAGGATAGAAAATCAACGCACAGAAATCAGTTGCATTCCTATACTATAACAAGGAAGCAACAGAAAGAGAAACCAAGGAATAAATCCCATTTACAATTGCACCAAAAACCATAAGATACCTGTGAATAAACCTAACCAAAGAGATGACAAATCTGTACACTGAAAACTATAGAAAGCTTATGGAAGAAATTGAAGAAGACACACAAAAAAAAAATGGAAAAAGATTCCATGCACCTGGATAGGAAGAACAAATATTGTTAAAATGTCAATACTACCCAAAGCAATCTACATATTCAATGCAATCCCTATAAAAATGACACCAGCATTCTTCACAGAGCTAGAACAAATAATCCTAAAATTTGTATGGAACCAGAAAAGACCCCGAATAGCCAAAGCAGTCTCGAAAAGGAAAACCAAAGCAAGAGGCATCACAATCCCAGCCTTCAAGCTATATTACAAAGCTGTAATCATCAAGACAGTATGGTACTGACACAAGAACAGACACTCAGATCAATGGAACAGAATAGAGAACCCAGAAAGGTACTCACAAACACATGGTCAACTAATCTTTGACAAAGCAGGAAAGAATATCCAGTGGAATAAATGCAGTTTCTTCAGCAAGTGGTGTTGGGAAAACTGGACAGCAACATGCAGAACAATGAACCTGGACCACTTTCTTACACCATATACAAAAATAAACTCAAAATGGATGAAAGACCTCAATGTAAGACAGGAAGTCATCAAAATCCTCTAGGAGAAAGCAGGTAAAAACCTCTTTGATCTTGGCCGCAGCAACTTCTTACTCAACATGTCTCTGGAGGCAAGGGAAACAAAAGCAAAAATGAACTATTGGGACCTCATCAAAATAAAAGCCTTCTGCACAGCGAAGGAAACAATCAGCAAAACTAAAAGGCAACCGACAGAATGGGAGAAGATATTTGCAAATGACATGTCAGATAAAGGGTTACTATCCAAAATCTATAAAGCACTTTTCAAACTCAACACCCAAAAAACAAGTAATCCAGTGAAGAAATGGGCAAAAGACATGAATAGACACTTCTCCAAAGAAGACATCCAGATGGCCAACCGACACACGAAAAAATACTCCACATCACTCATCATCAGGGAAATACAAATCAAAACCATAATGAGATACCACCTCACACCTGTCAGAATGGCTAACATTAATAAGTCAGGTAACAACAGATGCTGGTGAGGATGTGGAGAAAGAGGATCTCTTTTGCATTGTTGGTGGTAATGCAAGCTGGTGCAGCCACTCTGGAAAACAATATGGAGGTTCCTCAAAAACCTAAAAATAGAACTACCCTATGATCCAGCAATTGCACTACTAGGTATTTATCTGCGGGATACAGGTGTGCTGTTTTGAAGGGACACATGCACCCCCATGTTTATAGCAGCACTATGAACAATAGCCAAAGTATGGAAAGGGCCCAAATGTCCATCGATGGATGAATGGATAAAGAGGATGTGGTATATATATACAGTGGACTATTACTTGGCAATCCAAAAGAATGAAATCTTGCCATTTGCAACTACGTGGATGGAACTAGAGGGTATTATGCTAAGCGAAATTAGTCAGAGAAAGACACATATCATATGACTTCACTCATATGAGGACTTTAAGACACAGAACAGATGAACATAAGGGAAGGGAAACAAAAATAATATAAAAACAGGGAGGGGGGACAAAACATAAAAGACTCTGAAATTTGGAGAACAAACAGAGGGTTACTGGAGGGGCTTTGGGAGGGGGTGGGGTAAATGGGTAAGGAGCATTAAGGAATCAATTCCTGAAATCATTGTTGCACTATATGCTAACTAATTTGGATGTAAATTAAAAAAAAAAAAATAAAAAATAAAAAATAAAAATAAAACAGCAGTACCCCTCAAAAAATATTGCTCAAAAATTATATCTGACTTTTATAGAAGTAAATGAATGATTAAGTTAGCAGACAGCATGATCATGTGTCTGGGTGAGTGAGTAAAGTTTCTTTATTGCCTCAAAAAGAACAAAAAAAAAACCATAAAACATTTTTCTAGATATATCTTGTCTGACAAGGGAAACAAAAAGCAAAATTAAACTACTGGGACTTTCTACTCTAGAAATGGAAGCCATCATTCCAGCAAGGAAAAGCTGAAAAACAATGGTTTTTCCATCAGCGAACTTCAGGTCACAGGGCCAAGTGCTTCCCCGAAATCCAGAGAGGTGAATTCAGTGTCTCAGCTGATATCTGCTTACCTGAAACAGAAGCCACTAGGGCCATACACTGGTAAGAACCCTCAAATAATAATTTTGATGAGCTGCTGAAGCATGAGCATTGATGAGAATGAGAGTGAGGGACACATGGGGGACATGCTTTTATAGGTTTTACCTCCAGTAGCCCCACCAAGTTCTCACAGTGAAGATCTGAGACAAATTCCCTTTTGGCTTGACAGAAAGAGGGAAAGCAGAGGTCACTGTAAAAGAGACCCAACTATTATCCATGATGAAGTTCTACTATTCAGGGTTAATGGGTCCTTACCAAACCCATATACTACCTGGGGGAAGGGATTTCCTCTTGCTTCCAGTTACTGTCAAGCTTTCCTATATTACATAATGACTAGGGAAGCTATATTTCTGTAGAAACACTCTGTGAGGTCATAGCCTAGAGATATAGATCCACTAAGAAAGCCGAGATTTGATCATAAGGTAATGGAAAGCTTCCTCTGGCCCATACATTACCAGTGCACCAACAGGACTTGATATAATATTAGAGAGCTACAACAGAAAGAACAATAAGACATAGAATCTCTCTGAGGAGCATACTTAGGGATAATCAAAGTCAAGAGAGGAGGGGGAAAAAAGCAATTATACTAGAGGAATTTGAAGCCTCTAGCAACTACAGTTAGAACAGGCATTAAATACAACCCAGTTCCTCATCAGATTAATGTAGGATATACATTATACTCATAATAAGGGCCTATCTATCTCAACCCTTATTACTCAATACATCATATCTAGCTTTAAAGGCCTATGGCAATAAAGGCCTATCTACCTCAACCCTTATTACTCAATACATCATATCTAGCTTTCAACAAAAATTACAAGCCATGCCAAGAGGTAAGAAGAAAACACAGATTGAAGAGTCAAATCAAGCATCAGAAAACAGACCCAGATAAGACACAGATTTTGCACAGGGAACTTAAAATAACTATGATTAATATGTTAAGAGCCCTAAGTAGTTTATTATACAATAATAGATGGTTAATGCAAGCAAAGATATAGAAAATAAGAATCAAAAGAAAATGATTAAAATAAAAAACATAGCAATAGAAATAAAGAATGCCTTAAAAGAGCTCATAAGTACATGGGACATGGCTAAGGAAACAGTGAGCTTTAAGGTAGGTCAGTAGAGGGGCGCCTGGGTGGCTCAGTTGATTCAGCGTCCGACTTCGACTCAGGTCATGATCCCATGGTTTGTGAGTTTGAGCCCCATGTTGGGCTCTGTGCTGACAGCTCCGAGCCTGGAGGCTGCTTCAGATTCTGTGCCCTCCTCTCTCTGCCCCTCTCCCACTCACACTCTGTCTCTTTCTCTCAAAAGTAAATGAACATTAAAAAAAAAAAAATTAGGTAGGTCAGTAGAAACTACCCAAATTGAGATGCAATGAGAAAAAAGAAATGAAAACAAACAGAAAAGAATGTTGAATATATGCAAGACAACTTAAAAGATTTAATACACACAGAATCAGAGTACCAGAAGGAGAGCAAGAAAAGTATAGAACAGAAGACATTTTTGAAGTATAATGGCTGAGAACTTTCCAAAATTTATGCAGACACCAAATCAAAGATTCAGAAAGGTCAGAGAATACCAAAGCAGGATGAAGGAAGGGAAGAAGGGAGGAAGGAAGGAAAGAAGGAAGGAAGGAAGGAAGGAAGGAAGGAAGGAAGGAAGGAAGGAAGGAAAGAGGGAGGGAGACAGAAATACATCTAGGCATATCATAATCAAACTGCAGAAAATCAAAGACAAAAAAGAACACCTTGAAAGAAGCAAAACAAACAAACAAACTCCTTAATTTAGAGGAGCAAGGATAAGAACACAGCAAACCTCTTATCAGAAGCCATGCAAGTGAGAAGAAATTGGAACATGCTGTTCCTTCTAACAGGAACACCTACCCTTCATCCATATCAGCTGTGTTTATTCTT
The DNA here is from genome assembly GCF_016509475.1 of Prionailurus bengalensis. Lineage (NCBI taxonomy): Eukaryota > Metazoa > Chordata > Mammalia > Carnivora > Felidae > Prionailurus > Prionailurus bengalensis. Next base: position 42,089,827 of record NC_057356.1, on the reverse strand, counting down.
TCTTTTTCAGGTTTTTGCTCTAATATCAGAACATCCATGACAAGCTCTGAAGCTGGGACATGGCTTCAGAGATGTCTCAGATTGAGACTGGGTCTGAGCTTTTTTACTCTCAAAGTGGCCATTCATTGGATGTAGCTTACCCCAAGAATAGGCATAGACTTGGGTAAGGCATAGCCTCCAAGAGGGGCTGATCTGAGAATTGTCAACAGCCTAATTCACAGCTGGAGAAATAAATACCTCAGTGACAAAGTTGGAGGATGTGGCCAATGTACCACACAGTATATACAAAAGTCTCTGTTGCTCTTCTTAATCAAAATGTGTCACTAGGATTTATGATCCTAACAGCTCGTGGTTGATTCTCTAATCCCTTGGTGCAACGAGTATTTAAAATACTGAGCAACTAGAAAGGAAATTACACAGAACAAAAAATCAACACTGTAAAAGGTCTTTGTTGAATAATAAACAATAAAGTCATTTGGGAACATTTTTATAATATAATGCTCCCAATAAGTCAAAACACACAAAATTTTAGTGAGAATTATAAGTATTTGGAAATGAAAAGTAATACTAAAAACTGAAAAGTGATATGCAAATAGCAATTTATTCATTGCTTAAGGTAGAGGGTGAATTATTATCATCTATTATATTAAAGTAATTTGTCATTAGAAAGAAATTAGTAAGGAAATTGCTATTAAACAATCTCTTCAGTTACACAAACTAAATTTATGTGGTGTGATAAATTCGTGTAGGCAAGAGTCTTAAAGCAGAACTCTGTGGGAATTGAACCATTGTGTTATATATCAAAATGACTGAATTGTTACAGTGAAAAAGCATGTGAAGCTGGTTTATTATTACCATCATGCTACTAATTCATGGAACACCAAATTATACTTGTAAGCTATTTGATTTAGTGACATTAAGCAAATGACTTATTCTCTCCTCTTTGCTTCCATTCCTTCATCTACACTACTGACTGAGATAATGATAATACCAGTGTCTCTTTTTCCTATTGGACATACAAAATGAGAACCTAAATGTAAAGACTTGGAAAATTGAATAGCAATCAAGAAATGTAAAATGATTTTAAGAATAATACTTCAGATACTTCATAGTGTTGACAGTGGGATAAATCTATTAAGTGTGATATAATGCTAGAGTGAAATTTTTAAAAGGCTGTATTTCTTACAGCAGTTTTAGGTTCACAGCAATTTAAGAGGAAACACAGATAGTTTCCTTATACCCTTTGGTTCACACATGCACAGCTTCCCCCATTAGCAATATCCCCCACCAGAGTGGTACATTTGTTACAAGTGATGAACCTACATTGATATATAACAACCACCTAAAGAAACTAACTTTTTATTTGAAAGAAACATTTGAGTCAAATGTGAAGCTGGAAGAATTATTTAATCTTTCTGAATTGTAATTTTTTTCCATATGTAAAATGGAGTGAATATCTATCTCACAAAACTATGATAAAAAGATACCAGTGAGAAGCATGTCTTATTCAAAAATACTACCGTGTTGTATCAAAATCATTACCATCGTTACCATCATTTCCATCACATCTACCACAGTTATCATTGTCACCACCATCAGCCCACTGATGTCATATCATAATCACTGTGCTCCTTCAAATGTGTAAGGAACAGAGAGAGTGCCAATTTTTATGTTATGCAACCAAATTGTAAGTTTCTTTTTGTCTAATTAGAGGCAAGGATGTCATGGCAGATGGTTTAAGTTAATAAACAACCATCAAATAAATGTTTTTGAGTGACCACAAATTAGGCACACAGCAAAAAAGTTTATAAATAAGTCAAAATGAGGCTGCCTTGAATTTTTAAATGCAGGGGAAAAAAATCTGACAAATGGTAATTCTGTTCTGATTTTAAGATAATTACTAATATCATATTTAGAGTAATTAGAAATTTTCAGTACAAGTCCACACAAATCTTGCTAAATTAATATTTGTCATGTTAAATCTTATTATGAAGATGACAAGTCAGTGGAGCTATTTGTAACACCTAAGCCATCCAGGAGAAACATCTAGTTTTGCTATCTCTAAAAGAGAAGTTTGCTTTTTTTTTTTTTTATCTCAAAGACATTTCAGTAAGATTTCTTAAGATTCTCTGAAAAGATTTTTGATATTCTCAATATTTGATATGTTAAGCAACTTTTTTTTACAAACAGGCTTTTTGCTATCATCTGGGTCTTCATCTTTGTGAAGGTCATAAGCACATTGACCCCAGTATTTGAGAGGTGCAAAGCCCAAAAGATGATTAATTCCCCTAGCCTGTATCTAGTAGCTAATCTCCTAGATGGCCCCCATTGGTTCATGCCCTTACAAATGCAATACTGAATCATTGTTGTCTTTGTCTCTATGTAACCAATAAATACGTATAAATGAAGATGTATGATTTCTGAAGGTAAGCTATAAAATGCAAAGCACTGGTGTCTTGGAGTCTCTGCTGCTAAGCCATAAGGAAATGGAAGCAGTCCTGTGGAGGGACCCAGCTGGAGAAGAGCCAATATCCCTGGCCAACAGGTAGTACCAACTTGCCAGCCATCTGACTGGGGCACCTCAAAAGTGGGTCCTCTAGACTCATTCAAGCCTTCGAATGATGTAGCCCTAGCTAACATCTAACTGCAATTGCTTGAGAGGGCTCCAAGCAATAATAAATTCTCACTATGCCTTTTCTGCATTCTGACCCACTAAATCCACGATCACAATAACTGGTTGTGTCATATCACTTATCTGGGGGAAGGGTAATTTCTTGTATAGCATTAAATAACTGGGAGACCAGCCCATACCTTTTTCAATTCCAAAGGAAAATTTTACATCACTTTGATTGCTTTACTTGAGAGGTTAACAAGAATTGTAAGTGTGTGTGTATAAGTGTGTTTTTGTGTATGGGTTTGAGAAACAGAACACACACACTGTTTATGAAAAGTATTGTGATGAATCTAAGGTGTCTCTCTTCTGAAAAGTAATTAAAAACAAAAGTAAAAAAAAAAAACAAACAAAACCTGTGAATAATTGGCAAATTTTAATGAGGCAAAAAAAAGACTACCTATCTACCCAAATCTGTTTCCCTTTCATAGCACATGATTTCAGTTAGGAAGTGGCTTTGGATTCACATGTCTAACAACACCGCTTTGCACTTTAGTGGCTTATTATGATCACTGATCCCTCCTCTGAATTACCATAAATGGGAGACATACCCACTAACCAGAGATAACAAATTTGGACTTATGTGAGTGAAACAGCAAGTTCATTGTGTAAATTTCAATATGTATTTAGAGAGACTGTTTAGCAAACAGTATACTAAAACAAATATATTTAAATTTATAAAACTAAATTATTTTTTAAAAATGTATCTTCTGTGCCTTTTTATCACTTGATACTTTCATGAAGCTTGAAGGTTCCTTAAGAAACCCATTCCATTAATAAAATCCTATACATGCCACTTACTGGCCATTCACTAAACATATTTTTAGGTTAGAATGAGGACATTTTGATAATTAAAACCTAAAGAAATTAGAATATAAAACAACTATGAAAAGTTATGTTTTTTTAAAAGTTTTATTCATTTTTGAGAGAGAGAGACAGAGAGTTAGTGGGGGAGGGGCAGAATCCGAACAGGCGCCAGGCTCTGAGCTGTCAGTGCAGAGCCCAATGCAGGGCTCGTACCCACAAACCATGAGATAATGACCTGAGCCAAAGTCAGACACTCAACCGAGTCACCCAGGTACCCCCAAAGTTATCTTCTCTTAAGATTTATTTTGTATATTGATATAAAGGGTTTATATTGGAAATGGAGAGCAGTATACTCCACATGTTCATTTCCCCATGATTAAAAAGACAGATTTTCCCTTAAAAATAACTTATATATCAAAACATTACACATTTTGTGTACAATTTGTTTATGTACCAGTGCAAAATTTGCATCTCTGATTTATAAAGCACTATAAGATCCAACACACTTCAACCAATGAGAAACTGCCCCAATGACTCACACACAAAGAAAACTGAAGAAAAATGGAACAAAATACCATAGACTGAATTAAATATACTCAAACACTTAGGGTTTTGAAAAATCACTTTGGATCAGAAATTCAAAAACTAAAAATTGGAAGAAATATATGGAGAATAAGATTGAACTCAGGCAGAAAATCAAAGGAAAAACCCACAAAATTATCTCAATAATGAAGACTAAATTGTGAGTTGCCTTAGAAAGAAAAAACTCAAATATGAATTAAGACAAGACTTTAAAAAGACTTAAAAAAGGTAGGGAAATAACCAACAGAACTATAATGAAATAAAAATAAAATTCAAAACAGTGGAGAAAATGGTTTGAAATTAAAGACAGGCAAAAAAGGAATAATATTCATAACAGCTGTCCCAGGTAAAGAAAAACAAAAGAAGACTAATATCCAAAATTATAAGTGAATATACATTTACAAAAATAAAAAAAAAGCCTATATCTACATGTTGAAAGGATATGTCTCATATTTGGAAAAATAAATTGAAAAAATCAACATTAGGGCATACACTAGTGAGATTATTGGACTTCAAAGAAAAAGAAAAAATTCTAGGGTGCTTGGGGTGGCTCAGTAAGTTGAGTGACCATCTCTTGATTTCAGTTCAGGTCATGATCTCAGGGTCATGGGATCTAGCCCTGCTTCAGGCTCTGTGTTGGGCATGGTGGAGCCTGCTTTAGATTCTCTCTCCTCCCTCTGCTCCCCGCCCCCCACCTCCTCTTGCATACTTTCTCTCTCTCTCAAAATAATAATTAGGGGTGCCTGGGTGGCTCAGTTGGTTGAACATCTGACTTTGGCTCAGGTCATGATCTCATGGTCTGTGAGTTCGAGCCCCACGTTGGGCTCTGTGCTGACAGCTCAAAGGCTAGAGTCTGCTTCAGATTCTGTGTTTCCCTCTCTCTCTGCCCCTCCCCCGCTCATGCTCTGTCTCTCTCTCTCTCTGTCAAAAATCAATAAACATTAAAAAAATTTAAAAATAATACTTAAAAAAAGATAAAGAAAAAATATGCCAAGGCATCCAAGCCAAAAACACCAAAAACCAAAAAATCAAATAATTTACAGAGGTTAAAAGCAACAATAAAGCAGCATTTACAAAACTACTCAATGAGGGGTGCCTGGGTGGCGCAGTCGGTTAAGCGTCCGACTTCAGCCAGGTCACGATCTCACGGTCCGTGAGTTCAAGCCCCACGTCGGGCTCTGGGCTGATGGCTCAGAGCCTGGAGCCTGTTTCTGATTCTGTGTCTCCCTCTCTCTCTGCCCCTCCCCCGTTCATGCTCTGTCTCTCTCTGTCCCAAAAATTAAAAAAAAAAAAAAAAAAACAAAAAAAAAACTACTCAATGAAAGAAAATGTGAACCAAGCCAAGACATTACTTCTAGGCAAGCTATCCCTTAAATACCAAGGCTATAGAAAACATTATTAAGCATACAAGGTCTTGAGGTATTCTGTATTTATGTGCCTTTCTTGAGGAATCTATTACACCATGAACTTCCTCCAATCAATCATTGACTCAAAGAACTTCAATAAATGAACTAATGATGAAAATTTAATATATAAGAATGGAGGCAAACCATAAGAGACTCTTAAATACAGAGAATAAACTGAGGGTTGCTGGAGGGAAAGTAGGGGGTGATGGGCTAAATGGATGATAGGCATTAAGGAAGGCACTTGTTGGAATGAGCACTGGGTGTTATATGTAAGTGATGAATCACTGGGTTCTACTCTGGAAACCAATACTACATGTATGTTAACCAACTTGAATTTAAATAAATAAATTCTGAAAATTAAAAAGAAAATTAAAAAAAAGAAATAAAAGAAAAAAATGGAAAATCAAGAATTAAACAAGATAAACAAGATATGGACAAATGTGGAAGACTAATGTGTAAATTGTGTATATGGACCCAGGAAAAATAACGCAAATGAAATGACAAGAGAGGCTGGGGGGAAAGAAGAGAGTCTATAACTTCATTGTCATAGAGCCAAGAGGCGGAGGTTACAAAACACTGTTAAACACTGACAAATAAAATAACTATTAAATAAGAAATCAGGGGACTGAAAGGAGTATTAAAAGTGTAAGTTCAAAGCATCCACTGGAACATTCTCAAATAACAAAGTGAAAAATTGAATAAAGCACAAAGAATACACATCATGCAGAGAAAAACTGTCAAATATAGCAGACTATGTAGAATTAGAAAATAATATGACAGTTGAGACCAAACGTATCATATTAACACATGAATGAGCTTAACTCATCTATTTAAAGAATATAATTTTTAACTTAGCTTACAAAGCAGAACCCAAATCTTTGCTCTGAAAAAGAGATGTGCTAAAACAAGTAAGTCCTAAAGACTACTATAAAGGGATGAGCAAAGTCTTAATAGTCAAATGAAAACAAGAAGAAATTCAGGGTAGTGATCCTGATAGCATATAAATTATAACTTAGTAAAAAACACTAAATAGTACAAATAAATACGTTCTTAAGCTAAAAGGCATAATTCAAATTAAATATAACAATTTAAATATCTATTTATAAAATAACACATCAAACAACTCCACCTAAAAAAACTACACATGTAATCTAATGCATAAATAGTGTCTGAATAGGTAGGGATAGAACACCACATAGAAAAGTGAACTCCAGATACATTAAAGGCCTAATTATCTTAAATATAATAACTTTTAGGGGCACCTGCGTGGCTCAATTGGTTAAGTGGCCAACTTCGGCTCAGGTCATGATCTTGTGGTCCACGAGTTCAAGCCCCGTGTTGGGCTCTGTGCTGACAGCTAGGAGCCAGGAGCCTGCTTCTGATTCTGTGTCTCCCTCTCTCTCTGCCTGTCCCTTGCTCGTTCTCTCCCTCCCTCCCTCCCTCTCTCTGTCTCTCTCAAAAATGGATAAACATTTTTAAAAAATCAGATAGAATAGCTTTCAACACGGGACTCCTAAATGAAACCCCAAAAGTATAAACCATAAGGCAAAAATACTAAAAATATAAAAGTTAAGAATTTCTTTTCAATGAAGAGTACAATGGGCAAAGTTTTTTTTAAATGACAGATCAAAAAAGATATTCACCACAAGTAAAACAAAGAGGAGTTAATATTTATTATGTAGAAGAAATTTCTAGAAATCAATAAGTACAGACAAGAACCCTAATAGAAAATAGGCAAATTATGTCAATCGGCAATTCATAAAAGTTGAACCCCAAAAGGTCATCCATATGAGTGGATATTTAAAATCATTAGTAATTAGAGAAATACAAATTAAAACAATAATGACCTATTAGTTTGCACCTATCAAATTGGAAAACAGTAGAATCAAATATTGAAATGTTAAAATAATAAACGTGTATATATCTATGATCTAGCTTTTCACTCCTGAATATATATACTTGAGAAACTGGTGTGAGAACACCAGTCATAAGGGATAGTTATGAGGGTTATTTGTGATAGTGAAAAGTTAGAGGCACTCTTGCTAACTATCACTAGTGAATGGAAAGAAGTAAATTTTAGTGGATGCACATTGTAGAATATTGGGTAGGTCTTAGAAGTAATGGACTATAGGAATAGATCTTCAATATATTCCTGAGTTAACAAGTAAGAAAAAAATGAGTTCTATAGCACAATCATATAGGAGTTCAATGCATATTTTACAGTAATACATAGAAATGATACACATCAAATATATTAAAATGGTTCCCTATGAAAAGTAAAACTATTGGGCTGAGGATATGGGGATAAAAGGGAATAGAAACATCCATGCACGTTTCTATGCAATCACACATGCATGCATATATATACACACAAACTCCTATGGAAGATACATGCATAAACTCACAAAACAAGAAAGAAAGCTACAGGGACTAATGATGATAGTGTGCTATCAAATGTAGAGTTGATAAACATAGCACTGTACATCTGAGTGTAAAAATTAACAGATATATCATCCAATTCCAAAGTAAAATAATACATACAAAAGAAAAGAACAATCTAAAATGTTTTACATTTACTTTACACTCAGATAAGATTTACTTTTGATCATTTCTTGAATGATCAAAATAAAATATTGGCATCTGCCTTTAATCTAGATAACTTGCCAAATCTTCCTGCAGTTTCTTGGCAGGCTAATAGTCATAGTAATGCAGATTTCTTTTCATTTTAAGAGAAAGATATTCTGGAATTCAAGGCATTGGAAGAATGTTTACACCATAGGCAAATCTTCACAATACTTATACTTAAATAGTCTATATCTCATAAATACATCAATAACCGTTAATCTAATTTTTTTGCTAAATTTTATGTATGACCATGAAATTTATGGTCTGTATCATATGTGTATAATTTTTGTGTGTGTGAATGAGTAGGTTTCTTTCAATGTCATATTCAGTCATTTATTATTATTATTTTATCATGTAAGAACATCAACATCTACTTAAATGTAAAGAGATATATTTATATATATTCTGATATATAATATAGATATATCACGTGATAGAGTATCTGGTAAGATTCACTTCTTGCTAAAAAATAGTCCCAGACAAAATCCCCATTATCCCAGTCTTAGTTGGTTTTCTTGATAGCATGTATTATTTGAAATGTTCTTTTTTTCTCCCTTTTTTTTTTGCCTTCTTGCTTATTGTCTCTAGAATATAAGCCCTATAGGAATCTTACCCATTTTGTTTTTGCTATATCCTCAGCTCCTAAAATACTTAGGACATGGCAAGCATTCAAATAACATTTGTTGAATGAATGGTATAATGTGAAGAAACATCCTAAATGGATTAGACTTAACACAATTTTAAAAATTGACCCCTTTGGTGCTGTTGTCAAATAATATATACACTTCTAAGTTTTAAAGTTAAATTAATAGATGCATTTGATTAAAAACCAGTAGGTTTTATAATGAAAAGAAATGGCCCTCTGCCTTACTTCTTCCCTTCCCTAGGCCTAAATCCCAATGGCAATAATTTTGGGCAGTTCTGTTTTGAATTTTAATAGTGGTCACTTTCATATCTTCCAGTATTACACTTGCACTGGTATATATGGGTCAAATTTTTACCTTATCTATTGATTTTTCTCCTGAGACAAATTTGTAGATCACTTACAGAGTATTATACCTTCATTCTCTGAACCCCACCTTTAACTAGGAAAATTCCACAATTACCACTTCCAGTGAGTTTTGCAATTTTGAAAACAACTCGTAAACCTAAATATTTTTTCCCATCAACTATGGACAGTGTCTCTGATTAGCTAATCATTCTTCCTTGCCTTCCAACCCATCACCTCTACACTTAACACTCTACACTTAATTCAACATGACTGCTAATACTGCATTTTGTGATTTAGCCTTAGGTAGAGTCTAAGAATAAAAACAATACATAGCATTTACATTTTTATGATGATAATGTTGTCAGCACAGTGCCAAGCTACATGCAAACATTACAACCTTTTCTACAGTTCCAATGTCATACGATATCAAGTTGAAAAGTAGTCACGTGTTTTTAATCCTCCAACTGATGTCTTCAATACTTCCTCATGTTTATAACCATTTTGCATATGCTAGCAGTTCCTTTCCTTTACTGAATACTTGTCCCCTGGAGGAGTTGCCTTTCTAGCTCAGGCCTAAAAGGATGCTCCTGGTTTTATTGCATACCTGTCTTGCTGGGGCAGACGCTAACTACTCTCAGTTCACTTTGTGTGTTTTTGGATCCTATGACTGTCTTCTTTCTTGATTTATTTCTTCTTTTCAAGAGTTTATTCTCAGTTCAATCACTAAAGGAATGTTAATGGGAGGAATTTATTTTAGGTTCAGTTTAAATTTAGCTTTTCTGTGACTGAAATGCCATTTTCTCCCTCACATTTGATGGTAGTTTGTCTGGATATAAACCTCTAGTTGAATTTTTTTCTTCGCAGAACTCAGAAAGCTTATTACACTTCCTTTTGTTAACCTGACATAGGTAATAGCAAGTCAGACACCAGTCTGATTCTTGATCCTTGTAAGACAACTGTTTACTTCTTTCTAGAAGTTTTTGGGCACTTTTTAGTTTTTTTTTTTTTTCTGGGGGAATTCGTCATTTCTATCTTACTCATAATTCTCTGATCCCTCTTTACTAGTGAAGTATAGGACCACTTAATGTTTCTGCCCTCCTACTGAGTTATTTTGCAAATTCACTTTTGATTCTCAGTGATCTCTGTTTTAATTTGTTCTTTATATTACCATTGTGTTATTAAGAATGCAACAGATTCTTGAATATAAGGGTGTATTTTAGTGATTTCTGTTTCCTGAATTAAATCTTTCTTTGGCGCCCTAATTTATGTCTGTCTCTCCCATTTTTTTTGCTTTCTGTAAATATCTGGAGATGTTGGTTATATATTTACATTTAAGAAATCTGCTTTTCCAAGTTTTAAGTGGCTGAGTGAGGCTTACCTTACGGTGAATGGATGGAAAGCCAACCAAAGCCAAAAGTGAGGTTTAAGCTCTGAGTGCCAATGATCATGCTAATTGTTACAGTTATAGCTTGAGATCACTTTAAGAATGTGTTTATGTGTCATGACTTCTACTAAGCTAGCTAAACAATCACTTTGAGAAATTCTTTACTTATTTTCACCTACTGTCTATTAAACTCTCAATAGAGATACATAAATTATGTATTCACATTGAGCATCAGAGTTAAGCATATTGTTCTGTGCACCATAAAACACTACTCTTAGAAAACTGCAGCAAAACAAAACATCAAAGCAAAGATTTAATTTCACATTGGTAGAGTGACAAATTGGGATATGTGTTATACATCAACATGCTATGTAACAACAAATACAGTAGTGCCAAACTGTCCCTCAGAAACAGGATCACTTTAAACTTACAAGAACACTGGGTAAAAATGCCTATTTTCCACACTCCAACATCGTGTGTATCAAACTTTTAATCTTTCAATTATCTCAAGCATATGATATATGCTTCTCTTTTTTAAAGTTTATTTACTTATTTTGAGAGAAAGTGAGAGGGAGAGCACCAGCAGGGGAGGGGCAAAGAGAGAGAGAACCCCAAGTAGGCTCCACACCATCAGCATGGAGCCTGATGAGGGGCTCAAACCTACAGACTGTGAGATCATGACCTGAGCCAAGATCAAGAGTTAGGCACTTAATTGACTAAGCCACCCAAGTGTCCCAGCATATGCTTCTAAGTCAATTTTATTCATTCAACAAATGGTTGCTTCCTTTTCCATTTTTTGTCTCATTCTTGTCATTTCTTGTTGATTTGTAAGAGCTTTTTTACACACCAGGAAAATTCTTATTGTGCTGGAAATATTTTTACTGTTTTATAATTTTTCTTCTGATTTATGGTATTTGTAACTATCAAGAAATTTTCATTGCTATTAGCCAAAAATCAAAACAGTTCTTGGACATTCACTACTCTGAGATGGACCTTGGGGAAAATCTCCTTCTCAGGACTTCAGTGATATTTGTAGGACTCAGCATACCTTCTTGTCTCTGTCAAGATTTTGTTGTATTTCACAGGCATTTGCTACAGTTTAAATTTGGAGGTAACAGCAATTTAATGATTTCATTAAGTTGGAAATTTTTGGTTTGTTTCTTTTCTTTCTTTCAATCTTGCTTTCTTTTGGTGTAACGGAAGGAGAGTTAAAAAAATCTGAGAATAGTAGGAAATAATAACAAGAGCTTGCATATTTATTTTTCCACTGTCATCTCCTCTGGGGGAAGAAAGGAATAAAAGTCCTTGTAGCATTTTGCTTGTATTCACATTAAACATGTTTGCTTGTTTGTTTTTTTAATCAAGGATAAAAATAAGATAATCCCAATGTACCTTCCACTCTAGGAACAATGTATATCTTTACATTCATTCAAGGCATCATCTAGGTTTCTCAGTGTAATTTTAAAATAGGCGTCACCTGGTTCCAAGTCTTTGTATGCTTTCAACAAAACTGATGTATCTTGGATTTGTATTCCTCTCCCTGTTTATTCCTCTGAATTCTAGACTCATATACCCAAATGTCTACAGCATGTCTATTTGGGTAATAAATAAGCATTTCAAACTTCCCAAACACAATATCCACCTCGCCCAAAGCTGCTACTCCTGTGGCCTCCCCAACTTTGTCATAGCACTCTCTGAACTCAGAGTCTTTGGTCATAAATATGGGACTCCTCGTTGATTCTTATGTTTGTCTCAAACATGAAATCAATTTAATCAGAAAATGATGTAGGTTTTATCTTTAACATATATCCAGAAGTCTGCTCTTTCTCATGATCTCACTCTTTTCACTCTAGATTAGGCTCCTTTCTCACATGAACAATTGGATGAGATTCTGCATCTGTCTCTCATCTACATCCTTGTCACTGTGGTCTGTGAGCCACACACATGCTAGAATAAGCTATTTACAATGCAAGACAGGTTATGTCACTCATCTCTTCAACTTTCTGATGACTCTCATTTCACTTAGAGCCGAACACAAAATAAGAATTTTCCCTGCTCAGGGTTTCTTCAGGGTTGCTATTTCCTCTACCCGAAAGACTGTTTCCCCAACACCTGCAGATTCTGGTCCCTCACTCTTTCAGTTCTCAAGTATCTCTTGATGATACTACAAAAAAATCTCCCTTCGCCCATCACCAGTGAGCCTCTTCATTCTGCTTTTTTTCTTCTCAGCATTTATCAGTCCTGACATACTCAATGGTCATTTATCATTTATTGCCAAACTTCTCTGATGAAATTAAAAAATTCCACAATAGCAGGAGTTTTTTGTTTGTTTATTGCTATCTCCTAAATCTACAACAATATCCATGGATACTCAATAAATATTTGTTGAAAAACACACCTTAGTGTATCTTGTTAAATTTCTTCCTATGAATGTATTCTTTATCTTTAAGTTTTGTTTTCATTATGATAAAGGGATACTTTCTTCCTTCTTTTTATAATTATTGATCACATTGTCTTTAAATTGTACATAAGAAAGCTATTTTTATATTACTTGTGTGCTAATCAAATGATTGAGTTACTTTGTTCCTAATATTTTAGTGGAATCTCTTAAATATCCTGGCATACAATCATATCACTGTCTCTTGTTTCTCACTTTCACGGTTCCTTATGTCTTTAAAAAATTTTTTTTAATGTTTATTTATTCTTCAGAAATGGAGAGAGACAGAGTGCGAGCAGGGGAGGGGCAGAGAGAGAGGGAGACACAGAATCCAAAGCAGGCCCCAGACTCTGAGTTGTCAGTACAGATGCGGGGCTCGAACCCACAAACTACAAGATCATGACCTGAGCCAAAGTCAGATGCTTAACTGACTGACCCACCCAGGTGCCCCAAATAATCAAATTTAAATCACTAATAGCTTCACTGTGTTTATCAGTAAATTTAATGAAATAACTAAGCAAGTTGTACATATAAAATGCATTAGCTGAATATTAAACATTGGTAAGTTATGAAGCAGCAAGACCCATGAAAACTTTCTATTAAAAACCCTAATTACAAGTCCTGCTTCAATTATGACCATTTGAGTGATACTGGTAAATTAACACATCTAGACAAAGAAGTTAGAATCACCAATGGTTATTTTTTTCCTGAGGACTTGATCATGACATTGTTCTTACAAGTCCATGTTCTTTATTCTGAGACTAGCTTTATGAACTGAATCATTCTCTCTTCCTACAAGACATTAGTTTAGCTTGAGAATGAAATTAATATATTTTTTCATTCTATAAAATGGTGTAAAGTAAAACCTTGTATAGTCATTTCTAACCACTAATTTTATAACTGTAGAAAAGTAGAAGAAGAAACAAAAAACCCAACATTGCAGAGGAAACTGGAGCCCAGAGAGCATTACCGACTTATTCAATTATTAGAAAACAGAGAAGGGGTTAGAATTCCATTAGTTCGTCGCTGAATCCAAAAACTGCTGCATTTCAATGGGAGGCTTAAATTTTTTGTCAAACATTTGTGGGACATTTTCACTTGTAGGTCTTACTAAACTTCAGTTGCACATGCCCCAATCTGAAGTCAACATCTTCCCTTAAAATGAGATTTTAATTTCCTCATATAATTTAGTAATCATCCTTTTGATCATCTATACCATATACCTGAGAATTGTCCTACATTACATCTCACCTTCTCTCTGCACTCCATATTCAATCAGCCAAATTTATTGGATTAATATTTTTTTAACTTCTTTCTAATCAATCTAATCTTCTTTCTTTCTTCTTTTTTAACTTCTTTTAATATTTAAAATCAGGAAATATGGAGTGATAAAATTATGCAAGCACCAACATTAATAAATGTGATGTGAAACAAAAATGACAGAGTAGTTGCTGGTGACTGTGGTAAAATAAAGAGAGACTAAGTATGAACAGAGTGGGATTTTATGATCCCAGGAAGCTTGATGATTTATGAGAATTACTAGGTAACTAATTCTCCTTAAATTAGTTCACAGGATGAATCTGATGTGGTCACTGTGTTCTGGTATACATGAGGATCAAGGAGGGAAAATAAAGAATAATCGTATTCATTACTTATGGTGAATAATGAATTATTCTACTTGTTTATTACTCATGAATCATTAGAATAGAATAAAAAGAGAGCTACATAAGAATAGTTAAAATAATTCCATTTCTCTACTTCTAAAAAATGTTATTTAATGTTCACTGTTTTGAAACTTCCTCTTTGTCAAGTTTGGTAATTTCATTCTCTTCTGACTTCAAAAGCATACCAAAATAACCTCTCCAGCACCACGCTCACGCTTTGAGAGGAGAAAAAAACATTAGACAGTTTGAGTGGAATGAATGTTATAAATGTTCTAAAAACAGTATCTGCTTTCACAAAGCTATTTACCTGATACTGACTTTTTTCCTTCTTATTTTGTCTTGTCCATCTTTGCTACACAAAACTGTCTTTCCTTTCTTCCTCTCCAAGGTTCTCAGAACAATGAGACTTGTGCTGATCAGCTCCTTGAGCAGAAATGCAGCCACAAGATGTGGTGCAGAAAGGTCAGCCTTGAATTTCTTTGAAATATTTTGTTAACTCAGTAACAGCAAAGGTCAGTTGGGCTCTAAATAGAGTCTTGCATTTGTTTTTCTGCCAGTCTCAAGACAGTTCATGTTTAGAGAATTCTATATTTAAAATGGTCTGATTAAGTATTGTGTGTGTTCAACACCTAAACACAAAAGATAGGAGATTGCTAAGTAGTCACTAGTAAATAATAATGTGGTTTAGTATATGATAGTAAAGTTCAGTGAAGAAATAATTAACTAGTAGTTATATCCTTTAATATTTTATTTTGTGAAATTATATGATACTAAAAAATTGGACAAAATGGACTCACAATCAAGAACACAGTTTAAGTACTCAGTGGCCATTTAGCCTAATTTATATTGTTGATGAGATAATCTTTCCATGATGTTAAACAGCTCTACTTATGCCACTTCCTCATTGTCTACAAAAGCAGCAGTACTCCATTTTAGTACATTAGTAGTAAACCTCCTGACTCTTTAAAAGGCCATTCCCTGACCACATTTACTATTTACAATAGAACCCTACACAAAGTCTCTTTGCCTCAGAGTGTTTAATCCATCTTCTTTTCCTTACACTATTTAAAAGTTCTGCTTGCTTAGAAATAAACTTCTGTGGCAAAGATGTGATAACACAATCTTTAATAACACCCTCCTTCATGAAAACAAACCAGAGAGAAAGCACAAGGGAGAGAGAGACAGAGAGAAAGAAATATACAAATCAATGCTTTTCAAGATGATGAACATAAGGCAACAAAGGACAATGAATACTGGGAGATGAGAATCAAAGGCAATGAGCCCCCCCTTGCTACTGCTTAATGCCTTGAGAGAATTTGTGGAGCTTGGCAGAGTAAGGAAGAACCCAGACAGAGCGTGGCAGACTCCTTGATGTAAGGAGGTGAAACTGACAGTGCAGTGGACCTAGGCATCTATGCATATCTATGTACAGAGACCTGAACAAAGAAGTAACTCTGGAGATCTTCAAAAGGTAAGCTTTGGTACTCAGCAGAGTACATACTGGCCCATACATGTGTGAAAACAAATTGAGGCTAGGCAAAGAACCATCTAAGAGAATTAGAGAAAGAAATGCCCAGCACCCATACAGCGTTTAGAATAGCACCCAGTTCCCGCCAGGCAGGTAGGAAAACCTCATAGTTCATAAGTTAGATGATTCATAAAGACCTTGCCTTAGCTGGAGGGGAAAAGTAGCCCTAAACTAAGTGCTACTCGGCATAAGACTGACAAATCTTAAAAGCAAGACACAAAATGCTTTCTAATTCGATAACTATATCTGAAAAGCTTAAGAATATGTAGAGAAATGCAAAAATATCCAAACAAAATTACATCGTGAGCTGTGGGAAAGTTTGAAAGATTCAAGTCATATATTATATGTTTCTGACCACAATGAAATTAAATTAAAAATAAGTAATAATCAGGTGCCTGGGTGGCTCAGTTGGTTAAACATCTGACTTTGGATCTGGTCAAAATCTCACTGTTCATGAGTTCAAGACCCACATCGGACTCTGTGCTGACAGCTCAGAGCCTGGAGCCTGCTTCAGAGTCCATGTCTCCCTCTCTCTCTGCTCCTCCCCTGCTCACACTCTGTCTCTTTCTCTCAAAAATAAATAAAACATTAAAAATTGAAAAAAAAATAGTAATAGAAAATCCCCAACTATTTGGAAATGGAAAATCTCCAACTGTTTGGACAATAAATAAAATATTTATAATTCCCCTACTGATTTTTTCTTTGACCCATGGGTTATTTTACTTTGACCTGAATGAAAATGAACATCACTTTATCAAAATTTGTGGAATGCAACTGAAGTCAGGATTAGAAAGAAATTTACAGAATTAATCATCTATCTTGGAGAAAAAGAAAGATATCAAAACACAGATTTTAGCTCCTATCTTAATAAATTAGAAAAAGAAGCAAAAAGTTAAATCCACATTAAGCATATACCTATAGGAGCTAGAAAAAGATTGAACCAAACCCAAATCCAAAAAAAAGGAAGGAAATAATAAAGATTAGAGCAGAAATGAATTATACAGGAACTAAAAACAAACAAACAAAACAATAGAAGAGGTCAATGAAACCAAGAGCTGGTTCTTTGAAAAGATCAACAAAACTGATATACCTATAGCAAGGCTCATTTAAAAAAGAGAAATAGAGAGAAAGGACCCAAATAAACAAAAACAAAATTACCAATGAAGGAGGAGAAATAACTATCAACACCACAGATATACAAACAATTATAACAGAACATCATAAAAACCTATATGCCAACAAACTGGACAACTTAGAAGAAATGGATGAATTCCTAGAAACATATAACCTACCAAATTAAATCAGGAAGAAATAGAAAATTTGAACAGACCAATCACCAACAATGAAATCGAATCAGTAATAAAAAAACTCCCCCAAACAAAGTCCAGGACCAGATGGCTTCACAGGCAAATCCTACCAAATATTGAAAGAAGAGTTAACACCTATTCTTCTCAAATTATTCCAAAAAATTAGAAGAGGAAGGAAAACTTCCAAGTTCATTCAATGAGGCTGACATTATCCTGATACCAAAACCAGATAAAGATACCACAAAACAAACCAAAACTAAAGTAAACAACAACAACAACAAAACTAGAGGCCAATATCTCTCATGAATATAGATGGAAAAATCCTCAACAAAAATACTAGCAAATCAAATACAACAATACATAAAAAAAATTGTTCATCATGATTGAGTGGGAGTTATTCCTGGGTTGCCAGGGTGGTTCAATATTTGCAAATCAATCAACATAATACATCACATCAGTAAGAGAAAGGATAAGAACCACAGGATCATTTCAAGACACACAGAAAAAGCATTTGAAAGTATAGCATCCATTCATGGTAAAAACTCTCAACAAAGTAGGTTTACAGGGAGCATCACTCAACATAATAAAGGCCATATATGAAAAACCCACAACTAACATCATCCTTAATGAGGAAAACCAGACAGCTATTTCCTCTAAGGTCAGGAACAAGACAAGGAAGTCTGCTCACCACGTTTATTCAACATAGTACTGGAAGTCCTAGCCACAATAAGCAGACAACAAAAAGAAATAAAGGCATACAAATCAGCAAGGAAGAAGTCAAGCTTTCACTATTTGCAGGTGACATGATACTATATATAGAAAATCCAAAAGACTCAAAAAAATGCTAGAACTAATAAAGTAAGTCAGTCAAGTCACAAGATGTAAAATCAATGTACAGAAATCTGTTGAAATTCTATACACCAATAATGAAGCAGCAGAAAAAGAAATTAAGAAAATATGATTTAAAACTGATCCCATGATCCTGGGATCATGACTTGAGTCAAAACCCAGAGTCAGATACTCAACTGACTGAGCCACCCAGGTGCCCTATGATTTTTAGATATGTATTCAAGTTAACAGAACTATATACAAAAGTTTTTAAGTCAATTTAATTGTATGATAATTTTTTAAATTGATTTTAGGTTTGTAAAAAAACAATGAAATACTGCTATACACCCATTAGAATAGCCAGTTAAAAAGGCGGAGTGTTGGTGAAGATGTGGAGGAAGTGGAATTCTCACATTCTGCTAATGGAAATGTCAAATGGTACAGTGACTCTAGAAAACACTTCAGCAGTTTCTTAAAAAGTTAGCTATTCTAATCCTCGGCATTCACCTATGAGAAGAGAAGCACATATCCATAAAAATGATGTATGAGCTAGTGTTCTTATCAGTTTTATGTGTGGTAGCTAAAAACTGGAAACTACCTAAATGCCTATCAACAGGTAAATGAATAAATAAATGCTGGTGCACCTATTCAGTAAAACACTACTCAGCAATAAAGAGGAATAAGCCATCGATACACACAACAACACAGAAGATTCTTATAATCATGCTGAATGAAAGATGTCAAGACAGAGTACAAATTGTATGATTCGGTTTACACAAAATTGTAGGACATGCAAACCAAGGTATAAGGACACAAGGCATATCCAAAAGCAGTGGTTAGGGGTGAGGAGGGGATGCAGGAAATGAAGAGGCAGGAGACAGAGAGATTGAAAAGCATGAGGAGACTTTGGGGAGCGATATATGTATTCATCATCTAGATTGTGGTATTGGTTTCAAACGTGTGTATATATATGTCATAACTTCTCAAATTGTATACTTCCAATATATGTAGTTATAACTCAACAAATACTTTATAAAATATTTTTAAGTAAGTAGGGAAATAGTAATCTCTTATTTGAGTTCTATTCTTTTGTTTTACAAACTTCATTGAGGTATATAATTGACACACAATAAACTCCACATATTATAGGTGTACAATTTGATAATGTGTGAACATAACTTTATCTTATATAATCTCATTGGATTTTCACAACAACCTTAGGATGTTTCCTATTATTGACATTTTGCTGATAAGCAAACTGGGAAGAGTGGCGTTAAGTAACTTCTCTAGCTTCACAGCTAACAAGCAGCAGACTCAGGATTTTGTGTTCATTTGTTGTCTTTTGCAAATTGAAATCTTTGTGGTTCTTTGTATTCTGAGTGACTTGGAGTTATATTCTGACAAATTTTAATATTATCTTACAAAAGATAAGATTAAGTCTAACTTAAATCCTACAGAAAATGTTGGTATTTTTTATTCCATAAGCAAGTGACTTGGATTTAGGCTGCAAGGTCCAAAATTCTTTCTGGGGGCCCTAATGCCAAAGTCAACTCACTTTTCAAAGTCTGCAGAATTTTAGGGATCTATCTCTTTAGAGCAGCCTACTGGTCACTTGGCACGAGGTGGTGGTCTACCCATTAGTCTAGTTCTCACAGGTTTTTTGGTGCCAATCAGTCACAGATCCATGTATGTAAGACTCTAGGTTGAGCTTTGAAGTTGGTAAATATCTCTATAAAGTTACTTGCTTGAACTTCTCCTTCTCTGTAACCTCCCCATTACTTTCTGGTTCTTTGGGATACCATTTTCTAACCTCTGATCAGCAACTTGTGGCTCTAGTTAACCCCCTTTACTGCACATTTCCAAGATTTCTTGGGGGCTAGTACATGAGAGAATTGAGAAGAAAAGGAGTAAAATGGGAGAATTCCATAGTCTGCATGTTAGAGGCTTCCTTTCTGGTTCCTTAAGCCAGAGCAGAAGGCTTCAGGAACTCTCTGTCTACTCCACAGTATTTACTCCTTGGGAATTACAGGAGAAAAATAAAATGGTAAATTCACTGCCCATTCAATGGTACTTCAAATTCCAGTATTTGTCCCTTATCTGTTTGCTAATGTTGACTTCTTAGACTCTTCCAACAGAGATCAAAGCACTTTGTAGAGGTTGTGTAGTTGTTACCAGTGGGCAAGAGAGAGTAAAACACCCATCTTACTCCATCTTATCTGCAACTGGAACATAATATTCTATTTTCATTGATCAGATCAGCAGTTTTGTTTGTTATTTGTGTAATGAGACCTAACCAGTGCTCACAGAGTACCAGGAAACAGACACACTGGTACAGTATAGCTTAGAAGGAAATTGGCAAACAATTCTGAAATACTTTTTTAATATGAATTGTGAGTCTTAAAGATGTTTATATGGTTGTTATCCACTATTAAAAAAAAATCAAGTGAGTAAATTTAAGGATCACATGGTAAAGTCCCACCCTAAGGAATATGGTAGAGGCCTTCTCAGAACAAAGAAATGCAATGTGGCCCAGTCAATTCCTGTACACTTATGCATTGCTCTGACATGACTCTGTAACTTGGGCTATGTTCAGTCAGACTAGATGTGTCACCACATATGACAAAGAAATACAAATTGTATAAAAGGCTATACTCCGCTGTGTTTGGGGCTCAGTTTTTTGGGTACAAACCCACTGAGCCCATGCAGGCATGACGAATAAAGTTGCTTCCTGTACAAAGAAAGCCCCAGTGTCCTGTCTCTCTGTGCAATAATCCTGCTATAATTGAATTAGCTTAATTCAACAATTCACAAATTGGGTATCATCCTATCTAGCAAACAGAAGGAGCTCCATTGTGCTGTAGAAAAGAAAAGGCTTTTAAAGACAGAGAGGGAGTGAAAAAAAAAGGATATTAGTAAAGAATGCATTATTTTAGCCAAGGTTGCCCTCTTAAGGGAAACTGAAGGAGTCTGTTTATAGCTTATCTCCTAGTGCTAAATATCTGCTAAAAGTCTGCCATGACTTTTATATAAAGTTTAGTCATATATAACTAAAGAGGAAAAAGAAGTAACTTTTTCCTCTTTTCTATGTAAAGATTAATTAAACTAACATTTACTTGCTGGTAGCCTTTATGTCAAGGTTATGATTACAAACCATCTTGGCTGTTGGTTCTATTCATCGCATCTTGGTATAAATCAGATAAAGTACAGGTAAAATTACAAACTAGCAGTGCTTTCTCGAAGGCTGTCTCCATGACTCCAAGTTACAAGATTTTACCAAAATATGAAATTCTTGCAACTTAGCCTTGAAAATATTTTATTTCAGTAAGTCAAACACAAGTATTCATTATTGATGAGGGAGCATAAGACAAGCTGATAGGCACAAACACCCCTCCCACCCCCCTAGGGGGGATATGTGTGATATTCCTCAGGCACTCCTAGCTGCCCAAAAACAAAGGAAAGGGGAAAAACAAATGGTTAACTGATGGAGAAGTTTAGGTCCTGCAGGACTATGATCTCTATCACCCCTCCAAAGTGATGTGGGAAACAAGGAAGGAAATGGCAGAACTAAATTTCCTTATAACCTGCAGTCCATTGACAAATACTTGAGTCTGACAGCGTAAAACATTTCTCCAGGAACTCCTTACTGTCTTAATGTTAATGCTTTACTAGAGGGAAAAACGACCTTAGCTAGACAATAGCTAGGCCTCCAGGAATCTGTGAATCTTCTGTAGCATATGAAAATCTCACTGGAAACTTGGCCTGGACTTTACCTCCCGCAACCCCATAGCATATAACCAGTCTTTCCTCATGGTCCCAGGGCAGCTCTTCCTGCCCACTGGTCCTGTCCCATGCATTAATAAAATCACCTTTTAACACCAAAGACGTCTTCAAGAATTCTTTCTTGGTCATCAGCTCTGGACCCCACAAACCCCACTATTACCCCAAAAACCTCATCAATTATCATGGACAGGTTGTTGGATAAATATCACTTTAAGATAAATGGGTTTTTCTACTAAATAAATGCAAATAGGGAAAAAAAGTTGATACTCTGATTTTATTCTTAGTTGCAACAATGGCTGAATTGAAAATAAATCTACATATAAATCTAGTTATGTTTTTACATATAATGACAGGATGGCTTTTGGGTATTAGCACAAAAACAATCTGATATGTATCTGTATTTGTTATAAGTACTGACAATACAGATAATAAAATAAAAACAAAGAAAAAAATTCTAGCTTTATGATGGTAAGAAAAAATAGGGAGTTTTCTAGATTATCCACATGCCACTCCTTAGTACATAAGTAAGGAATATCCAAGTGTAGGTTATTGATTTTTTAATGCTTATGTGTGTTGCTGTTGTTGTTTTAAAGAGAGACAGAGAGAGAGAGAGAGAGAGAGAGAGACCGAGAGAAAGAGCGAGAGAGAGAGCGAGAATGAGCAGGGGAGGGGCAGGGAGAGAGGGGGGGGAGGGAGAATCTCAAGAAGGCTCGGTGCTGTCACCCAAGAGCCTAATGCAGGGCTCAAACTCACAAACTGTGAGATCATGACGTGAGCCAAAATCAAGAGCTGGATGCTTTACTGACTGAGCCATCCAGGTGCCCCTTATATATGTGGGTGTGTTTTTTAAGTAACCCCATAAGTAAATATATCTAAACATAAATAAAATGAGTATGGGTCCAACTAATATCAGGTTGTACACTTAAAATGAATTAATTGAGGTTTTAATTACAATTTCAAGTGCTTCCAATAAAAACTGAGTATCATTTCCATAGAAAAGGTTGTAGAGTATTATGTAATTAATCTCAATAAAAAATGTGAAGATGGCAGTAGATCCTTGGAGAATGTTGCATTTTAAGGCCACAGGTCTCTGAGGCCATCTACTACTCACAAGTTGTTCATATCAGAAGACATGGGTATGAAAATTGTCTCAAGATTTTTGTACAGCACAGATCATGGTTCTATGGGCCTTAGAACCTTGTCCATTTTTGTCTACCCCCCCAATATATATATGTGTGTACACACACACACACACACACACACACACAACTTGC
Source organism: Prionailurus bengalensis (assembly GCF_016509475.1). Lineage (NCBI taxonomy): Eukaryota > Metazoa > Chordata > Mammalia > Carnivora > Felidae > Prionailurus > Prionailurus bengalensis. Next base: position 42,066,543 of record NC_057356.1, on the reverse strand, counting down.
AATGTAATTTTATCTTTTTTTCTATATGTAAAGATATCTATGTGGGGCGCTTGGGTGGTTCAGTTGGTTAAGCATCTGAGTCTTGATTTCGATTTGGCTCAGGTCATGATCTTGCAGTTCGTGAGATCAAGCCCCACATCAGGCTCTTCAGTGACAGTCTGGAGCCTGGTTGGGATTCTCTCTCACACCCTCTGCCTCTCCCCTGCTTGTGTGAACACACTGTCTCTTTCAAAAATAAATAAATAAACATTTGGGGCACCTGGGTGGTTCAGTTCGTTAAGTGTCTGACTTCAGCTCAGGTCATGACCTCATGGTTCACAGGTTTGGGTCCCACATTGGGCTCTGTGCTGACAGCTCAGAGCCTGAAGTCTGCTTCAGATTCTGTGTCTCCCTCTCTCTCTGTCCCTTCCCCACTAGTGCTGTGTGTGTGTCTCTCTCTCAAAAATGAAAAAAAAAAACATTTAAAAATAAATAACTAAACATTTAAAAAATAAATCTATGCATTCTATTCAATAATTCGCTTCTGGTACAGAGTTACTTCTTCGTTCCCCAAATTAACAAACTAACACATAAGACTAGGTATAATCATTGTTAGTTGTCTCAATCATCAAAGATATGATCATCTTGTCCATAAAAAGCAGTGACCAAATTTGACCACAGGTCAACCATTTTTTGTTCACCCTTCCTATGTAGTTTAGTGGTCTCTAAACCTTTTGAAACAAAAGAAACTATAATTACAGCAGCTGAACAAGCAGTGAGGGAGTATCGGAATATTAACGAACATTATTACAAATAGAACAACCTCATAAGACTGCTTTAGACTGATTTCTATCTATTGAATTTGAAACTTTAATTCATTGCTTTATAATTAATTACCTAAGGCCCACACAGTGAATAAAAGGGATTTCCCCCTTATCTCCAGCCATCATTCCATAGCATACCAAATGAACTAAAATATAAATATGAATTAAATAGAATATTTTAAAGATTTAAAATCTATCAAATATAGAAAGCCCCCTTTGTCTTATACCCTCTGTCTTTTTTCAAAAATGCTTTAAGAAGTTAAGAAGCCATAAATTCCCATTGGTCATGCATTTAGGAAATTGACACATCTCAGTTTCATGTAAAAATTGGCCTCTACTTTTCAAATATGTTTAAAAGGCTAAAAGACAAGGAAAAATTTAAAAACCTCCTTGATGCAATTATCTCTAAAAGCTGTGATTTAATAAAAAAAAATCATATCCTTATATAATTACTAATGATTGTTAATGGATTTTAAACAGATTTAACAGATTTAAATAGATTCTTTAGTTTTAGACAAATGAATGAATGACTTTGGCCAGAGAACCCTCTACTAGTTGACAAGAAAAGAAGAAAAAAAGAGAGAGAGAGAGAATCATTTTCTGCAGATAAGTGTACTGCTTGTCCTTTTATGACTTTACTATTTTTCTGAGTAAGAATAAGTATTTTAAATTAGACTAGAGGAGGAGAGATCTCACAAAGGTATCCAAGTTCTTATGTAATATGAAACTATTTGCCCAACACATTATTGCTAAGTGCTATTCTTTGTCCAGTTAAGGGTTAATAAATCAAAGCACTAAAAGTCACCTACCTGGTGGCAGTCACAATACAATAGCTGGAAAAGGAAGAGAGCCAACCCCCTGGCAGCCTGATGGATCCAGGTCTCCACCACGTTTACCTAAATAACAGCAGGAAAAAAAGCTGCTCAGTTGGGATTTTTGGAGTTTTGGGGCACTTGAAGGGTAAGTGATAGATAGATAGATAGATAGATAGATAGATAGATAGATAGATAAATGGTATAGAAGTTCTGTTCAAAACCTGGAGCCAAATTAAGCAGGAATCAATGGCTCACTTTAGTCTTAGAAATAAATATTAACTAGACTGATAAACTTAGGAAATTTATTCTAGTATAGAAAGCGAACTGTGCATACTGGTGCTAGCCTCAGTAATTTCTGTCTTGTATAGTTCTGGCCTCTTCACCTATGAAATCAAAGTCAAATTCTTCTTGGCAGTTTGGCACTAAATAGTCATTAATTCTCCATTCAAGTTAGCATACCTCAAAGTCTTCTAAAGCAGTGAAATTCCCATTAAAATTCTTTCTCCTTTGTCTCCTCTTCTGTTGTTTGGCTTTCATGTAAGTCTGTAGAACTGCCGTTTCTTCATTATTACGGATAACGGCAGAAGGTGGAATATTTGAGAATAAAAAATAAAGAGAAAACAATTCAACATGTATGTGGGTTCCATGAAAAGTGTTTGTGATCAAATGGAATTTCAGCTGATCTAAATGCTTTAGATTTAGAAAATCACATAACTGGGTTATCTATTCTGTGTCTTGTATTTGCAAAAATTATTCAAATATATTCTCTTTCTTGATTGTGCTTTGTATTTTGAAACCTAAATTTACTATGACTAAGTGTAACCTGGATGTACTGCTTTACAAACTCAAAGAAGAAAGTGTTTGAAGTTTTGAAAACAATTTCCAATTATTGACTCAAACCATCACTACTTCATTAACCAAAATGTCTCTAATATTCTCTGTAGTTGATCCCACACCTGGGGACTAAGGCATGTTCTGAATGGCTCTCATCTGCCTCCCTGTCCCAGCTAAGCAAAACACAGGTCAGAAGTTTCTCAATGGTTCACTCACCCTCCTGCAAGGGATGCTATCCTTTACTAAGTCTATAATTCTTTGATTCAAATGTTGGTACAAGTGATTTTATCTGTCTCTATAAAAGTAAAACCACATTCTGGGGTACCTGGATGGCTCAGTCAGTTAAGCATCTGACTTCAGCTCAGGTCGTGAACTTGCAGTCCTTGAGTTCAAGCCCCACATCAGGCTCTGTGCTGACAGCTCAGAGCCTGGAGCTTCCTTTGGATTCTGTATCTCCCTCTTTCTCTGACCCTCCCCCACTCGCAATCTATCTCTCTCTCAAAAATAAATAAACATTAAAAAAAAAAAGTAAAACCACATTCTATGTGTGCTGACTTTGGCCACAGGGCCCTATGCCTGGATTCTAGGCCTTTATTCTGCCACTTCAAACGGTGGCCTTCTAGTAGCTTACTAGCCAAAGCTGGTCTCAGATTGGTAATTTCCTTTCAACTCATCTACCACAACATTTTCCTTTCAAACCTTGAAATACTAAGGGATCTGATTACTTCCTCCTCACTTGGAAGATGAGGCTCTTAACACTCTGAAAGAAAACAAAACTCAAAATTCCTCTAGAAATGTTGTGTTCATCACTTAGGAGGATTCTAATATGCTTTTTTAGCATATTTCTTTCTAGAAAAATGAAAACAAAAATATTTGTCAGTGTATCCTACATCACAAAAAAATGATTATAACTGTATTGATTGGAGATCTAATAATTTATTTAGTTTCACTGTGAAATATCCCAAGCAAGACATTTTACTATGATGAAACCACCAATTATTAAAGTGGCATTAAAGGTATTCATTTAACTTATAATTTTAAACTTACTTATTTATTTTGAGATAGCGCACACATGCATTTGCACATGCGCACAAGTAGGGCAGGGGAAAGGAGAGATGGAGAGAGAGAATCCCAAGCAGGCTTCCTGCTGTGGGTGCAGAGCCTGATGCAGGACTCAAACCCTGCCCTGTGAACTGTGAGATTATGACCTGAGTTGAAACCAAGAGTCAGACTCTTAACCCACTGAGCCACCCAGGTCCTCCAAATTTAACTTATAATTTATATTAACTTACAAATTTATATTAAAAACACAATGTAGTTATAATATGTCTATAATATTCTGAAATTAGATATGTATTACTTGATTTAGGGTACTTGATAGACATTTATTGTTCTACATCTTGCATATTGAGTCACTATATATTCACTTTGAATTTTATACATTGGATGAATCTGGGTCTTGATATGGGTCTTGATGTGATACATTTTAAAAAATATTTTTATAGTGCTTACTACATGCCAGACATTTGAGAAACAGTACAATAATTTTTGTTTAAATGTTTAGGTGTTAGAAATACAACAGGGAACTAAAGAGACAAAAATACATGCTCTCATGGAGCTTCCAATATGATCATTTATACTTTTTCTTAAATGGTGTTCTTTTAAAGCATGTTCTGTGATCTCCTATACAACCATGAGTAACTCATAAGTCCCCATTCATGATGAGGGACTTACATCTGGGTAGAATTTGAGATTCACTATCCTACTTAAATTTCAGAAAATCAGTTACAGAGGAATAGCACTACTCTTCAAAAACACTCATCTCCAACTATTTCATTAATCATTTTGACTTTGCTCCACATCTGACAGGAGAAAACAGTTTCATCTTCTGAGGAAAGTTGAGGGGACTGAAACAGGAAATGCCACCAAGTAGGTTACTTGAAGGTATCAAATACACAGTGAATACCATTTGCACCATTTGAAACATTCTCATTAAGGAATGAGAAAATCTCTTATAGACATTAACATCTTTCACAAGTAGCTTTTAGTAATTACTTTAAAATGTTTCATAGATAAATATATTGGTGAATGAATGAGGTGAAGGGGATCTTGGGTTTCAAAAGTGCATATTCCAGTTGAAGCTACTCATACCTTCTTCAGTCCACTGAGAAATAGTAAGATAATTCTTGTTTAAAGGAAACAGCTAATTCCATCTTATTCTTCGTGTTGTTTGTTAGAGATCTGTCTTCAGCCTTTTGACTAAAGAAAAATGCAGAAGAAATAATTTATTTTAACAAGTTCCCAAATACGTTTTGCTAGAGCTGTGATTCTCATAACAGCATTAAGATCCAAGAAAATAAAACACGAGTCTGTGGCCTTTCAATATTATTTGCTTCCCTGAATGATGGATGTTTATATTTGAAAGGTTCTGTACTAGAGAGAAATCAGCATATTTATATAATCTTCAAAAAGGATAACTGAGGTCAAAGTTAAGGAGATTTAAAAATCACTGTGAGGAAAAATATCTGCTACTTTAAAATAGGAAAAGATTACTGGGTATTATTGTCTCAGTACTGGCCTTGTACCTTTGATTAACTTTATAATGGCTGGGGTATTTTACAACTCCATTGGAGCAGAGGTTAATTTGAATATTTTTGTCTGGTAGAGATGTAAGTAATTTCATTTTGTAGAACAGACAAACCCCCAAATTAGAGTTTGCTGTAACCAGTTTTCTACCAAACTCATCTATTTCAACATTTCATTGCTAATCTGCAATATGAACACCTGCCTTCTCAATGATCTTGAGGCCAGTTTTACCATCTTCTGGTTTTTCATTAATATAATGGGTTTAACACAATCTTGGACATATAATCATGTTACATTTGTATAAAAACTATGCTTTTCAGCCTTTTAAAAAAAAGTATTCTTTAACAATAGTTAGACCCTTTTTACTTACTACCATTTCTCTTTCTTTTAATGGGTCTTGTAACTCTTTTTTTTTTTCAACGTTTATTTATTTTTGGGACAGAGAGAGACAGAGCATGAACGGGGGAGGGGCAGAGAGAGAGGGAGACACAGAATCGGAAACAGGGTCCAGGCTCTGAGCCATCAGCCCAGAGCCCGACGCGGGGCTCGAACTCACGGACCGCAAGATCATGACCTGGCTGAAGTCGGACGCTTAACCGACTGTGCCACCCAGGCGCCCCTTGTAACCCTTTTTTAAGGGGCTCAAAATTAGGCATAATTTAATGAATTCTGAACTTGAAGTCTACTCCTGCCACTGACTACTTATGTAACCCTGATTAACTCATAATTCCACATCCAAAAATGGTGAAATTCTACAGGCTAGTGTATAAGTGTGAATTCTAAAAAGTAAGTAATGAGTAGTTTTGCATGGGTACAATTCAAGACTTAATTCTTAAATTTTAGAACATCAGTTGCAAAGGATAAACATGACTGTTCATTGGCTAGTAAGGCTTTATTTCCTCAGCAGCACACATATATGGAGGAATTCAAAATATATTGGCAAGAGCCCTACACAAGTAATTTGTAGTTACTAATCAGTATTTTTATGCTGCTTTCTGCACAAAGTGTACCCTGATTCCTCCAGCTTGAAGCAGTAGCTCCCTCCTGCATAACTACAGCCATACTTTATATATCTTTATATATGGATATCTTTAGTATATACCTATATATGTCTTTATATATCACATACACTTCTATATCTGATTTTTTGTATGTTTACCCCCATCTACTCAATTACAAACAGGAAGCAATGGAACCATGTAGTTTTAACATGACTGTACTTTTCAGAGAGAGTGAACTTGGGATCTTCTATTATTTCTCTATCTCTTTGTATAGATTAATATAGACACTGGGAAGACACAAAGAAATATCAACAATGGCTATCTTTCTTGGAGATAATGAATATAAGCTGCTTTCATAACCATTAGAAAAGATAACATTTTTGATTTGGATTAAAACAAATAAATAAAACATCAAAGGCCTCCCTTTTGACACAAGGCAAAATCTGAACTTCTTAGAGGTCATATCATTCCCATCAACATTTGGCTCCAGCTACATGTCCAAACTCTGCTCTCATCATTTTTCCAAAAAATTCTACAGCTACAATGGAATTTTGTGGTTTCCTGAGCATGTCATATACTTTCATACCTTTGTGACTTGAATCGTATTGTTGTATTGGCCTGAAAAATTTTCTCACCATCTTCACTTGAAAAAAAAAATCAACATGAAAGCCAAAACCAAACTAAAATGTGCGTATCTTTGTGAAGCTATTTTCTGCTCTCAACTTAAAAATACAGCACAGCCTAAAGGTGAATTGTGTAGTTTTTTAAAACCATATAGCTTCTCCAGAGTAAGAAATGTTTTACTTTGTATCCTCTGGAATTAAAGTAATAAAAAATAATAACAACCGTAACAATAATGATAAATGAATAAGTGGATGAATATAAATCACGCCATAAACTTTTTTACTAAGGACTGACTACCTACTTACAGTTCACTACAGCCTGCTTATACGATAATCTTCTGTCTACTTCCCATCTCCAATTTATTATTGGATTATACGTTCCACAGTGTACATGATCACATACTTTCTTCTTCCTTTCATGGCTTTACCCTTAATCACTCACAAATTTTCTATCAAATCATCCTGTTTTCTGGTTAGCATTTCGAGTTCCTTTATGAGAATTCTGTTTCTCTGGGGTCTTACACAATTTCTCATTTCCCTCTAAACCAAGTACAATCTTTCTCTACGGGACTTCCTCTTCCAAATACCCCTTGCCTGGTTGTAGAATGCATAGTATCTTGGATGTTAGAGCTCTTCAAATGTTGGTTCCACGAAGCTGTTGGAGCCAATTTATTTTTTTTATTTTTTTTATTTTTTTTTAATGTTTATTTATTTTTGAGACAGAGAGAGACAGAGCATGAATGGGGGAGGGGCAGAGAGAGAGGGAGACACAGATCGGAAGCAGGCTCCAGGTTCTGAGCCATCAGCCCAGAGCCCGACGCGGGGCTTGAACTCACAAACTGTGAGATCGTGACCTGAGCTGAAGTCGGATGCTCAACCGACTGAGCCACCCAGGCGCCCCTATTGGAGCCAATTTAGTCAGTACTTTCCTCCCACCCAATTTCCCACTCATATAGATCTAAGTTTGTTAAATAAACTTTCTTCTGTGTAAGAGCAATGATTCTCAATACCCGAGGGAGCTAGAGAGAGTATATGAGATGGTATTCTTTAAGGGAAGACCTATCAATATTGCTAAATGACCCATTGCCCACCAAATCCAATCCTTATTCTGACATGTCTTTTTCCCTTCTGCTGGGGCAGAAGTGGTCCCTTGTAGCTATTAGAAAATTAATATGAGAGGAGGTGCAGTACTTGGAAAAGGAGCAAATACCTCTTCAGGAAAATGGAAAGAAAAAGAGTAAGTGAATTGAAACTGGATGTGGCCACTTACCAACCACAAAAAGTTGAGATCAGCTCTACAGGCCTTTCTTTCGACTAATCGGATTACAGTTTGAGAATATCAAGGTCAAGTTACAATTATTAGGATTAAATGTAAGGAAATAGGAATAAGGAAAACGCTAAGAATTTCTACTTTCCCAAATGTTAAAAGTAATAAATCATATTAATAAAACATCTGTTATTTAAAAGGAGCTTAATATTCATTATATTTTATTGTTACACCTAGCAAGGATGATGGTATTTTTTTTTATTGTACAGATACGTAAACTGACCTTTAGGAAAGGCAAGTCTCCAAGGTCACACAGAGAGAAAGAGATCCGTGATGCAGACCTAGATACCCTTCTGATCTTCTCTTCACTCTGTGTTTTCCAGCACAGCTAAATTCATGCTAAGATTCATGGCGTTCCTAACCTTCAGGAATGATGAGTTTAGTCTGGGTCACAGATATGACAATAAAAGGAAGTGGAGTCAGTATATTTAGACTGTCTAAATATAATAAAGGCAACTAATAAAGTTGCCTCAAACATGTTGGTGAGAATGAGTGGTTAATTAGCCAAAATTAACTGATTTGTGATAGGAAAAATAGTAAAGTCAGATGACTAATATTTAAAACCATAAACACAGACATCTCTGACTATTTCCTGGGCTGACAATATTCCATACACATTGTCACTGATGGATTTCCTTGGCTTGCTACTTGGTTTACCTTAAAGTGTTTCAAAATTTATTGCCAATGATTCTTCCCATACACTAATAGCTAATACTTATTGAATTTTGCCCTGGGTCAGGGACTGGGCTAGCACTTACATGAATTATCTCATTTAATGCTTATAAAAGACTTATAAATTGGGTGATATTAGTATCCCTACCTTATTTATTCTATAAAGGAGACCCAGAGACAAGGTAACTTATCTAAGACTTTACAGACAAAACTATATTGAGGGCACACTATTGATACACAGCACCATTGGGTTAAATCATACACATTTCAAATATTAGGATAATGTCCTCTCATTTGAAAATAAATGTCACTTAAAATGCAAATACACTGAAACCACCATCCTATGAGCAAAATTAGAACATAATGAAGGATAGTTCAGCAAAAATTATATGCCTAGAAGTTTGCTTTCAGCGGAATTTTTTTATACAACTATGAAAGCCAGAGTGGTAGACACCTTCAGCTATTTAAGTAAAGGCATCTTAACATAAAACCAAACCATGGATATGAAAACGCTATAATTTACAAAAGATTACATATACACTGGTCAGTTACAGTGTAACTGGTCAGTTTCTCAGTGTGATTGGGCTAATTTTACAGTTCCCAGAAGGGACAGCGGTTGTATCCATGGCAACAGGTACTGCAAATGTGATGTATTGTTATGAACTCTCCAGGCTTAGAGATTTCATTCATGCAGGTTAACAAAAACAGATTTCCTCACATTTAAACAAATAAACAAATATAAGCCTTTCCATCAATACAAAAAGTAGTTTGATATCTTAATGTTTGTTTTTGTTTGCTTGTTTTATATGTGAAAAAATATATGTTTAAAATATTTTTAGGAATTTTCAGTAAAAATGTTTTTCCTTTACACACAAATTCACCTCATTCTACCTCAAATTTAGTGTGCTTAATTTCAGATATGCATGACTGTGCTTGACTTTTAAAATATTAAAGTGGATTCAATTTCTGACATCAGTTATTTTCACTGGTTTCTTGTGTGGAGTAAAAGTACACCGCAAAAATGTAATTTAACTGCTACTGCCAATTAGCCTGCATAACCACTTATAGACCCAAAGTAGAATTTTTTTTTCAATTTTAATAGTCTTGTTTTGAAAATCACATTTCTCAAATGATAGTATTTAGCTATTGAAAAAAGTTATACATCAAGATGTCAGTAATACATGTTGGTTTCTCCTTTCTGCTTTTCAGAGGCCATCCACTCATGCGTAGATAAATAGGGGCACATGAGGACATCAGGGCCCTTGAATATACTGGGTTACTCCCCAACACCTTGTGGGAGAAAAACTCATCAGCCTTATTCTTAAGAATTCTATGATGCCGGGGCGCCTGGGTGGCTCGGTGGGTTAAGCGTCCGACTTCGGCTCAGGTCATGATCTCACCACCCGTGAGCTCGAGCCCCGCGTCGGGCTCTGTGCTGACAGCTCAGAGCCTGGAGGCTGCTTCAGATTCTGTGTCTCCCTCTCTCTCTGCCCCTCCCCTGTTCATGCTCTGTCTCTCTGTCTCAAAAATAAATAAACGTTAAAAAAAATAAAAAAAAATTCTATGATGCCAAAAATCCACTTGCAATACCTTCAAGAATTCTTGTATTATGCTGCCTGGCTTATCTATCTAAAGTTCTGGATAGGGAGAGGGATAGGGGAATATTGGAAACAGAAGGGGAAAGCATATCTTTACATCTATGTAATTAATCTTTCTATGCAAGGGCAAAGCAGCATTTAAAATTTTTACCAGTAAAGGCATTATTTGTACAGCTTTTTAATAGTTTCTTATTTTACCTATATTTTAGTGTCCTGTGATAGGAAATTACTTAATATCACTTTGATTATGACTTTTTCAAAAGAGAATTTCAGAGGAAAGAATGAAGAAAGGGAAGGAGGGAGGCAGGGAGAGAGGTCTTTTTCTACCTTCAGGTCATCTGAGGGGAAGAATGGAAACTGTAGAGTAATAAGAAATTCGTGCACACATCCCATGTTCAAGCTTCCCAAATTAGGGAAAGAGGGAAGGTTCTGCAAGTTAGCAGAGACAGGGAGGCCATGAAAAGACAGTAGCTATAGGGTGGTTTCTCAGGTTATCTTGTTTCTGTCCTAGATGTGAGGCCATCAGAGAGTATGGGAATCTGGGTGACAGCAAATGGCTTCAGCAGTAATTCAAGGAGCCCAGCTGCAACTGAAGAGAAAATTCTCAACCTGAAAAAGGTCTCCTTTGTTACCAATTTGCATTTTTTCTATGAATTGCAATAATTCCTTTTCCATTTGACAAGGGCTGAGGTTAAAATGTTTTTAAGTATGGATTGATGGATGTGAAACCGATGAATTAGAAAATAGTTGTACTAATTAACAAACTGCAGGTTCACTAAAAATCTTGAGCAAAATTGAGAATTGAAATAAAGCTCAGGAGGGAAATTGATCAAAACATGAAGGTGTAGTGTGCAGAGGCAATGGGCGGAGAGACCCTCAGGGAGATGGAATCTGCACTGGAAGCTCCACCCTGAGTGAAGGTTTGACTGGGGGGACTGAGAGTCCAGGTTCCAGTACACAGTTTGCATGTCAAATTCTACCCACTCCCCAAGCACCCTGAGGATCAGAGCAGTGCAGCCCCCAAAGGGCCCACTGAGCGAATTTCACGAGATCCTGACTGCTTAGAACTTTCAACGTTCTAAGGAGGCCTTTCCAGACACCTCCAACTTAACATCTTAATCTGTACAACAACATTGAAGTTATACACTACTGTGCACATTTAATGAGAGAAGAAACTTGGGCCCCAGAGAAGTCCAGTATGAGCCATGATTGATAGGAATTCAAGCCAGACACCTTACCCACACTGTATAGCCTCTTAACAATGCTGCTGGTGTATCTAAAGCTGGAGGCAAGAAATCTCTGATGCACTCTTACCTTAAAAAGGAATTCATTTTCAATGAAGAAGACATTTTATGAACATACTTCCTCACCTTATGTCAAGTCTATAAGACACATATTTACTAAGGTCTTAAAAAAAAATTCAAGCCACTTGGCCCCCACATACTACTTTCTTCATTACAGCTGTTGATATAACTATATATAAACAAATATAATTAAATTAAAAGTTAAAAATTCATGCCAGATATCAGTTAATGCTAAAAGTCAAGTAGAAGATACAATATTGGCATAAATATAATCATATATGCTATCTTGAGATAATAGTTTTTATATTATTATAAAAAATAAAGAGGTATTTGTGTATACAAGAAATTACAGCAGATACTGGGGCATGAGAAGATCTCATTGGTTAATGAGAAAAACTTAAAACTAAGTAACTGAATCTATAGTGTTCAAAATATGGTAAAGTGATTATCACATTCTGTACTTTAAACATTTTATAATGTTATTTGTCAATTATACCTCAATACAGCGGAAAAAGTGTAGCAAAATTAAACAGTGATACAAACTGTGAAGAAAATGGGTATTAGAGAAATAAAAAATAGTCAAGAATTGCCAAAGACTTAAACTTTGTACTAGGCTGTTGTTTGCCTGTTAATTTTAACAATAGATTGTGAGCTCGTGATATTTAAGAATGAAATAGTTTATTTTTTCCTTTGTTCCTGTCTCCGCCACCTTTAACCCTAGCACAGTGACTGACATAAAAGACATACAACAATGCTTAATAAGTAACTGATTGATGTGAACTAATCATTTAGATTTATCAACCTAAAGTTGAAAATAGGTTCTATCAGACTTCCACTAACTCCAAATACATGCCCAGAGACAAAAGATGGCTATCAGATAGAAGAAAAATATTCTTAGTCAGCGGTTTATCAATATATTCAATGATGCCTGGACATATTTGAAGTTTTAGAACATCTGACACATCAGAGAATGTAGGAGAATACTTATACATAAATATACATGTCTGCAGAAGGCAAACATATGTTTGCCTAAAAACAGAAGTTTTCATACCTTTAAGTATTTAAACTAGTCTAAACAGTAAGATTAATGTTAAGAGGAAGACTTCAGTCAAGGTAGTATGGAGAAAAATGGCTAACAGCATTTTTACCTATTTTGAACCAAACATGAAAAAAAGAAGAATTATCATTTTTTTCCAAGGAGTATTTTTTTCTAGAGCTAAAAGTAGTTTCAGCCTCTGTCAGTGTTGTTATCATGTTGCCTTGCAAACTCAGAGCTGTTAACTGGGCAATTCTTAGTGGCCTTAAGGGCTTTTCCCAAACATGGATGCTAATCCTCCATCTTCAGATAGCATTAGCTCTCACCTAAGTCTTTATTTCAGATGGGATAGTTCTCTCACTGTTGTGATGAAGGAAAACTGCTGAGGGCATTACATGGCTTGCTGCTCGCTGGTGTTTTCTCAGTCTACTAGTGTCTGATTCTTTCCTTTCCGTGGAAAAAGAAAGTCGGTAAAAAGCAAGAAACCCACAAGTTGTCCAACTTTCTTTTAATGGTATTCGAGATTTCAAAGTAAACAATGTCTGGGAAGCAAGCAACATTGTGTTCCTTACCTATAAATTTGCAGGATCCTGATGGTCTAAAGGAGTTAAGCATTCCTTGACCTGTGGCCCCACAGAGCAATCAATCTATCCAATCTAAAACTTTTTTTTTTTGCAAGAATACTTGGCTTTTCTAGGAAAAATAACAATTTCTTTCACAGAGTGCAGGTGGGGTGAGGCACTTAGAGAAATGCCTCACTATAGTTTTCACAAATGAAGGAGACCCAGGACATGAAAAGGGAACTCCCAGTTCTTGTCACCAATCTTATCACAGGTGTATGCCTGCACGCATGAGAGTGAGAGTTTGGAGGTGGCTATTGGCAGGAAGAAAGGGATAAATAGAGTGGCTTTTGTCCCTATGTTGCAGAAAGTTTTCCTCAGCCTAATGAAAATAATAATAGCAATGCCAATTCTCACCAGATGTAGTAGGCTTCTTGGGACAATGAGAAAAAGCAGTGTGTTCATTAATACCAGGTCCTTAGCTACATATTTCCAAGAGTTGGGAAGGTGGGGTGCAGGCATGTGAGATAGGCATCAGATTTTAAGCTGGAGGCTATCAGACAATCTAAAACATTACTGTTACTAGTCTGGCCCATAGACAAGCAGCACAGTTACTAACCGAGTGCATATTAGGCATGCAGAATTGCAGCCCCTGGCCCTGGAAAAGCCTTATGGAATCATAATTTGCATTTTAACAAACATAATTCCCTCCCTCATGTGACTTGTATGTACACTACCATTCAAGATGCACTAACTCATGGCATTCAAAGGACTGGGCAAGCTTAGGCATGGCTTAAGAGTATTACCTTGTAGAAACATGAGATCCAGCAGGCAGAATCCAGCAAGGGAAGAGTTGTTAAGGGGCAGCAATGATTCTGGAAATCAGATGGTCATTTTGGTTCCACAGTCACATTGCCTGGTAACAATAGGAAACCCACACCCTGAGGATGGGTGGGGTCAGAGCTGGGGTGGGGTTGAGTGTAAAAGGGAGGCTAAGAAGGGCACAATGCAGGTCAAGTTCTTGGCAGACAGGGTTCCTACGAAGGCTGGACTTCAAGTCAAAGCTTTATTACTAAGCAAGGAATTAGGATGCTAGTTAGAAGAAATTCAGCTTTATTGAAAACCTGTTGATCTGAATACTTGAGCTGAGAGGATTTTGAATTTGAGAACCTTGAAACTCAGAGTCTATTCAAGCACCTCAAAAAGCCTCCCTTTGTTGTCACACCTGACCTATTCATAACAACTGTTACTTCCACTACTGATCAAAAGGTGTCGCTGAATCTCCTGATTCACTTTTTACTCTAATAAGAACTGCCTCTCCAACTGGAAGGCAGCTGGACCCTCCATCAATAGGGTTTACAGGTTTTGTGGATGGAAAGGCAGAGAAGCAAGGAGGGCAGGGGATAATAAATGTTCTCCACTACTCCTTAATCCTTCCAGATGGAGTGGAGCCCACCATTTCTCCTGGAATGCACTTGTATCTGTTACCACTAGTCCTGGGTTTTGAGATCTTCTTTATCATGTTCTTATTTTCTGACATATCTAGAAGGAACATTCAAATTTAATCCCATGATAACATTCCAGGAAAAAGCGGAGGGGAGTGGCGTGGGGTGAACTCAGAGGAAAAAGAGGGAGAAAATCCAAGTTGATTTAAGTTTTCACTAGTTTTCTGTTTATTGTCAGAAATCTAGATACACGATATGTTTAATTAAAAACACACACACACACAAATTCAAAAACCAAGGACATTTCAGGCCCTAAAATGTGACCATAGAAACAAAATTCAAGTAAAGATGCATATCTGTATGTCTGTTTATACCTCAGGGACAGTTATGTTTTTGTTTTTGTTTTTTTTTAATACTATAAGACAGGGCAATTCCTCATTCCTCATGTATTTGTTTGTTTTATAATCTCTCTAAAATGATTACACTGAGAAAAGTCCAATTCCATGGGAACATGACCAAACAAAATTATTCTTCATTCTAGTTCAGAGATGGGGTTCTGAATTCAATTTGCTCTAAAGGTTATTTCATTTTGAAAGTCACTAAAAAAATAAATAAATTATACATTTCCCATTGCTACTTTAAATGTTGCAATTGACTCTTTGAAAAACATATTTTCTTTTAGGTCTACATTCTAGTAAATGGTAGGTTTTGAAAACCTCAGAAGTTAGAATCCATAATGTGCTGGTTCATACAAAGGAAGTTTTAAAGATAAATGAGAAGGAAATGAGAACATTTGAATATTGGGTGATGGAGTTACTGGATATGGTAGGCAGAAATCTGTACAACTTCTAACACTTAGATACCTACTCAAAACACACACACACACACACACACACACACACACACACACACACTAGTTTTTCATTTGCCTTGGCAAACCTCTGCTCTGTACCTTAAATAATCTTTAGGTTTGTATAATGGCCCTGGTTCTTCCTTAAATATGTATTGGGGGATGTCACAAAAAAGGCAAAGGACAGGAATGCATTGTAGCCTGAGATAACTTTTGTGTTTATATGAGCCAATAATTTTAGAGAATGACTTTGTTTTCCAGAAACCCACCTCTATTCTACCTGGTCTCCTGTCTCAGTGGCCCTTAGTGTGTCTTTTAGATTTTGCCAATCAATTATGCTTTTCAATGAAAAAAATCAGTTAATAAAACTCAATGGTACCCATCAATGTGGACAACAAAATGTCTTAAGTACACATTTGAAAGGGACTATTAAAGCCAACTCCTTTGTTAGTGTAGAACATGAATTTGAAAAAAAGTATCACTAGCATACTAAAGACAATTTGGTATATTAAGTGCATTAACTCCAGAATCAGACTAGTAAGCTTTGGTTCTACTTCTGCTTCTCCCATTTTGTGTGGGTTATTTGCTAGTTTCTTTGTTTCTACCAACATCAATTCCCTCATCTACAGAGGGAAAACAGAGATAATGATGGTACCTCTCTCACAGGTGTAAAGATTTAAGCCAATTGATATATGTAAAATATCTAACACAGCAAAGACACTAGAAATGTTTACTATTATCATGTAAACTACATTACATTTAAGATCGCATATGCTCTGTGTGGTTTTATATTCATGAAGGGTTTGCTAAGTAGGGGTTGAGAAAATAAGGATACTTTTAATGTATCAAAATTTAATAAGGAGGAATGATGAAACAGAAAATTTTATTAACAATCATTGAAAATTATCTTCTAGCACTCCTGCAAGTGAACTGTTTCACTGTTTAAATTATCAGTAAAACAGTGATTTTTTTTTCCTGAACAAAGGAAACTTTCACAGTGTAAAAAAGCCTATCATACACGCTATCATCATACACAGTTTATTCTACAATTTATTATGGATTTACCTTCCCAGAGGTTTATACATGAGTCCTTCCCTTTTATTTTAATTAGTACCAGTTACACCATATGCAATATGTCAAAACTGTTTCTCAAAAGAGGCAACTTAATCAACACTAAATGACTCTTAAAAAATGAACACTGCTTACTTTCAATTCTCTACAGAAAGACATTGTTTTCTGGTGCACGTGAGTACACCATGTCCACCATGTCCATATGACTTAGATATATACTTTGGAAAATTTATCTTCTACTCATAGTCCTGGAGATATCATTAATAGTATATGATGTTTAAAAAAATTGAGGGATTGAAATAAAATGACGGCCATTTAAAGCCTCATTTGAGTCTTCATCACTTATTTATGTGTGATTAAATGAGACCCTGTCGTCCCCAACCTGGCTGAGTTGCAGCTGAGTATAATCCACTTAAACAGTTTTTACCAAAGGTTAGAAACCATTTTGCATATTAACTAGAATATGAGTGGCTTATTTGAAGAAAATGTCAGTACTGTCTCCAGAATGGATAATTAATGATTCTTTAGGACCAGAGTGTATGTCATTCGAACAATAATGTTAAGAATTATTTGTTTGTCTTGGCGCCTCATTGTACTGGCTGGAAGAGACACTTCTAATAAAATGTTCAGTTTAAGGTCAAAAGAATGATGTTAATCTTAGTAGAGTTTACCGATTCCTATTCACTGAATTAAGAAGCAAGTGGTAAAGAAAGCTAATATGTAAAGAAAATAGAAAAGAGCTAAATAGGTGTTAACTAACATCCTTGTCTCACGATGTTATTCGTATTATTACATTTAAAAATTCCTGTTAAGAAGAAGTAATGATCCACTGCAGTTTTCCTATTTCCTATTTACTCTGTTGACTGAGTAAACTCACTGAATGTGTTCAGTTGATTAGTCTCAAACCTCAGCCTTTACTAAATAAGTCATCACATCCACTTTGTTTCCTTCCTACCATCTCTCAAACCGACACGTTATGTCTACTAGCACTACCACTTCCCTAGATTTATTACCTCCAACTGGCCCTTTTGCGTGGTTTTATCCTAATGTATCTTAGACTTGACATCACTTTCATCATTCATCATTCCATCTTCAACAACTTTCACCAGGGCTCTAGTGCCTATGGGTATAAGTTCAAGAGCCCCTATAAATTGATGGCTACAATTTATATTCCAATCTCTTCCACACTATCATATGCCAGCCAAGCCATTCTTCTAAACGCTCTTGAACAAATATTATGTATCCTCACCCTCCTGTCTCTATTAATTTGATTGTCCTCAAAGATCTACCAGTTTGTTTATTATTTGAATATACTTGATACACAATGTCCCATTAGTTTCAAGTGTACCACTGTAGAATTCAACAAGTTTATACCTTATGCTACGTTCACCACAATGTAGCTACCATCTGTTCCCATACATCGCTGTTACAATATCATTGACTTTGCTCCTTATGCTAGGTCTATTATTCCCCTGACTTATTCATTCCATAACTGGAAGACTGTATCTCCCACTCCTCATAATTCATTTTGCCCAATCTCCCACTCCCCTCCCCTCTGGCAACCATAGGTTTGTTCTCTGTATTTTTAGGTCTGATTCTGCTTTTGGTTTCTTTATTCATTTGTGGGTTTTTTGTTTGTTTGTTTGTTTCTTATTTTTGTTTTAAGTTCCACTGATGAGTGAAATCATACGGCATCTGTCAAAACAAATACCATATGATTTCACTGATAAAGATCTACCAGTTTAATTCTCATCTAGCCCTTAAGGGTCCGGTTACATTTCATGTCCTCAGTGAGGTATCACCTGACCACAGTCACCCAGTGTAATTGGCACTACTGTCACAGAACATTTGGGATCCTGTACCTTTACAGCACGCATATCTCAGTTCTCTAAGTAGAATAAGAATGTCTTGAGGACAGGTATTTCTTTTGATATTCTTTTGCATAATAGAAACAAACATCATGGAACTAATGGAGAAGTATGTGGAGCTATTATCATTTTTCTTTATTTATTAGCTTATTTGTGTATAAATCCTTTAATAATTACCACAGCAGTAGGAGCATTGTTCAAAAAAAAAAAAAGACTCTAAATAGTGTTCAAAAAAAGGAAAAGTAAGAAGTCTTTCATCACAGGAGGTACTTTAAAACTGAACCTAAATGGACATTTGTCAGAAATCATGCACTGGTGTTTAGACTAGATCTCCAAGTTTTCTTTTAGGTAAAGAATCTTATACTAGGGCACCTGAGTGGCTCAGTCGGTTGAGTATCCATCTCTTGGTTTCACCTCAGGTCATGATCCCAGGATTGTGGGATCAAGTCGCTCATCGAGCTCCATGCTGAGCATGGAATGTACTTAAGATTCTCTCTCTCTTTCCCTCTACCCTTCACCCCCACTCATGCTTGCTCTCTCACTCTCCCTCTCCAAAATAACAAATAAATAAATTTTTAAAAAATCTTATCCTGAAGATTTAGAAAAAGGGCGAATCTTTTTTCTGAAATAGTTCTTTTTTTTTTTTTATAATTCTTTTTTTTTTTTTAACGTTTATTTATTTTTGAGACAGAGAGAGACAGAGCATGAACAGGGGAGGGGCAGAGAGAGAGGGAGACACAGAATTGGAAACAGGCTCCAGGCTCTGAGCCATCAGCCCAGAGCCCGACGCGGGGCTCGAACTCACGGAGCGCGAGATCGTGACCTGGCTGAAGTCGGACGCTTAACCGACTGCGCCACCCAGGCGCCCCTGAAATAGTTCTTAACAGTAGCCTTGATTATCAGAAATTTAAAGCAGAGGTCAATGAAAACACATTTAGCATACTTTCATGTGAAGTTCAATGTCAGTATGACTAGGCTTTTGTTATTCCTTTTATTTTTTCTCACATGTTAGGTCGAGAAGAAATACTCTGCTGAACAACAGAAAGATAAACCCCTCTTGGTGTGGAAGAGGGATTGCAAGAGATCACTGAAAAATTCATAGAGAAATAAAGTGGAAGTAGGGCAATGTTCTCTTTAAATCTTAGACTGAGGGAATCTTTAGACACATCAACAACTGTGAAAACTTAAATACTGACAATGGCATGGAAATCAACATATAATGTCAAAAGACACTACTCTAAGTTCTGTAAGGTCAAGGGCTTTGTCTATCTTGCTCAGCACTTTATACTCAATTTCTAAGATAATTTCAGACATATAGTAGGCATTCTTGGGCATTTGGTGATTGAATGAATACATGTTACCTTCTTTGACTGCAATTATTTTTTTATTATATTTGATTCAAATTTATCAAGGTTTTAGTGATATGTGTGACATATATAGTATTTTCTTAATTTTTGTTTTATTTTTATAGTTGAGAACTGACCATGGGAAAACCTCCAATTTATATTATAGTGTTTTCCTTTTCCATCTGTCAATCACACCGATTGTTTACCAGTCACAGCTAAATGATGCCAAACCTTGAATATTCTCCATGTGTAACTGTCATGTGTTTTTCCCTCTTTGTCTTATGTAATTCATTTTTTTCATGAATTCTCCCTTCTTTCTAAAATATATCTATTCTCGCATAGGAATCATTTTAGAAAATGAGAGAGAGAAAAAAAAAGAAGAGTCCTTTGTTTAAATCATTAAATTCTTAATACCACCTTGGGTCAACAGAAGGATAGCTTATGCTAAAGAATCATACAATTGAAAGAAGAGGAACACAGGCATTAAGAGAAAGGGCTCCATAATGAATCTTCTTGCAGGTTGCAGAGAAAGAAGCAGCTGGGTACTTAAGGCAATAAAACATAGTGGAACCTACTGGTAAAATACGGTGATGAGTGTTTTCAATATGTTCAAAAATATGGTCATTCAGCAAACATATGCTTCAAAATGCTTGAAGACGCTTGACGGAATGATATAATGATCTGAAAGCCTACAATTATGAGTCCCAATAATAGCTATATTTTAATTGCTATCTTTCACTTAGGATTTAAGAAATGAAACATGAGGAACATTGTTTCTCTACTTGTAAATTTTGCCAAACCGTTTTTTTTTTTATTTTTGGAATGACTTTAGAATTATTTTTTAAGTAAAAGGTAAAATTTTTAGGAGTGTGATACCATTTGACTTAACGCAATGGACTGAATATTTTATCACTATTATGAAAATGACCAAAACAAAGATAGACTTACAAATGTAAATGCCAGAGCCGATGATTGTGACACAATATACTATGGAAACCACATGGTTTAGTAACTAAGCAACAGACTAGCAACTGAAGTTTAGCATCTAATTCTGATTTTTTTTTTTCTGCATGGTAGCTTTGTTTCTCACCGGTAAGCTATATAATATCATGTTAACTTATCCAGGTAAAGGGAAAAAATCTTCAATAAGCCAAAATAGCAAGTAAATTCCTGCTGCATTTAATTTTGAAATTGCTTAAATTTTACATTAGAATATGTTAAATATAGTTGCTATGTTAGAATATCACAATACTTCACAGATACATGATGAAATTACATAGACAACATTCTGAAAAGCTGTGTGTTCTTTTCTTTCTACTACCGTGTTTAATCCATCCTTGCACCACCTATCTGACTAAGCGCCAACCTACATGGAGGAAGCTGCATTTTTCTTTGCTCCCTAGCTCTTTCGTTCACTCCAGGTGAAAGAAAATATGATTTCAAACTGAGAAGATTTCAAACTTTCTACCTTTCCTGTTCTAATCAGAGAATGAAATGGTGATAAAGGAATTGAAATCAGGATCCGAAAGAGATGCCTGCAGCATTAATCACAACAGTCAAGATATGGAAACAACTTAAATGTCCATAGACGGATGAATGGATGTTTTTTAAAAAAATGTGGTATATACATACAATGGAATATTATTCAGCTCTACAGAAAAGAAGAAAATACTGACTTTGTGACAACATTAATGGACCTGGAAGACATTATTCTAAATGAAATAAGCCGGACACAGAAAGACAAATACTGCATGATCTCACTTTTATGTGGAATATGAAGCATTTAAAATCACAGAAGCAGAGAGTAGAGTGGGATTGCCGGGGGTTGGAGGAGGGGGAATAGGGAGGTTATGGTCAAAGGGTACAAAGTTTCAGTTATACAAAATAAGCAAAGTGTGGAGATCTACTATACAGCATAGTGCTTATAGCTAACAATACTGTATTGTATGCTTAAAATGTTCTAAAAAGATAGATCTTATGTGGTGCTCTTACCACATAAATAATAATAATAATAATAATAATAATAATAATAATAATAGGGTGAGAATAAACTTCAGGAGATGATGGATATGTCTATGACCTTGAGGGTGGTGACAGTTTTTTGGGTAATACTTATTCCCAAGCTCATCAAGTTGTATACATTAAATATGTATAGCTCTTTACATATCAATCTGACCTCAATAAAGTTGGTTTTTTTTTTTTAATTTTTTTTTCAACATTTTTTATTTATTTTTGGGACAGAGAGAGACAGAGCATGAACGGGGGAGGGGCAGAGAGAGAGGGAGACACAGAATCGGAAACAGGCTCCAGGCTCTGAGCCATCAGCCCAGAGCCCGACGCGGGGCTTGAACTCACGGACCGTGAGATCGTGACCTGGCTGAAGTCGGAGGCTTAACCGACTGCGCCACCCAGGCGCCCCAATAAAGTTGGTTTTTAAATGAAATGGTAATGATACTAACAAAATACTTATAGCAGAGAATATAATAATGCCATTAAAGTTAATAAGTTTCCACAAATGAACAGATGTACCTTCCTTTTTCTTCAACATCCCCATTTGAAAAATGAAAAAGATAACTGGGTTTAAAAAAATCCTACCTGTAAGCTTACTATAAAGAGTAACTACGAGTGCAGTCAGGTGCTAGCAGAAAGCCTCGAAACATTTAACTATTCTACCCCAATGCCAAGCCTTCATTCATTTTTCGACAAAAACTGAAATGTAGAATATGATATTTATCATCAAGCTTTCTGGATGCCATAGTGGTATTTCTGGATGCAAATGTCATTATTGGTTGCTGAGAATGGGAGTCACTCAACCATTCAGTGGATCCAGGCATTATTTTGTGAGTGTTTAATAATTTTAACTCAAGGGGCGCATGGTTGGCTCAGTCAGTTAAGCATCCCACTCTCAGTTTTGGTTCAGGTCATGATCTCGTAGTTTTGTGGGTTTGAGCTCCACATAGGGCTCTGTGCTGAAAGGACAGAGCTTTCTTGGGATTCTGTCTCCTTCTTTCTGCACCCCCCAACCCCTGCCTTGCTCTGTCTCTGTCTCTATCTTAAAAAAAGATTCTATCTCAATATTATAAACTGACTTAACAAATTAATACAAGTTAACATCGGTTCAGTATATATCAGATGCTGACATAATAGGGTCAACAAGAATGACTCCTGTAGTAGGTTATAGTTGTAAAGTGGTATACTACTCTGAAGGAACAAAACAATAAAGTTATAGAGAGCGGGTTTGCTTTCTTTTTAAATCTTATATTTTATTCTCCATTCATTTCAATAAACAAATCTGTATTGATACCAATCACTGACCATAAGCAGAAGCTGCCAGGATAAATAAGATGTAGCCGCTTCCATTAAGGAGCTTTCAGGGAAATGCAGAGACAGGCACTTAAATAAGTAAGTACAATATAATGAATTAAATGCTGTAATTGAATTTTTTTTTCAAGTTTGGTGGTAACAAGGAGGAGATACATAACTAGACATAGGAAATGGAATAAAGCTTCACTGAGGAGGTGGCATTTTAACTCATATAGAATCAGAATAGTCAGGACCAAGAAGACAATGTTAGCTGATGGAAGAAAATTCTAGACTAGAGGAACAGTATGTGGGGAGGGTATGATACTGGACTTTGATGCTGCTTTACTTTAATTTTGTTTGGTCATAGGAGAAGAAACAGAAAAAGCAATAGAGCCAAGAGATGTGGACTGTAAGAACTAAAATATAAGTTCAGAAAGGGACAAACTTGAGGAAAGACTAAAGGACACATCTGAGGCTGCCTAGAGATGCTTTGTTCGAGCAAACTGCATGTACAGAAATAGCAGATGAAGACATAAGAGAACAGCCTATGACAGAGACAAAATAATTAAGACATGAATCTCAACAGAATGATTTGGTTGTGGGGCACCCGGGTGGCTCAGTTGGTTCAGCATCTGACTCTGACTCTAGATTTCAGCTCAGGTCATGATCTCAGGGTTGTGAATCAAGCCCCACGTCTGGCTCTGCGCTGCTTGGGATTCTCTCTCTGCACCTCCCCCACTCTCTCTCTCCCTCCCTCTCTCTCAAAAATAAATAAATGAAAAATTTTTTTAAAGGAACGATTTGGTCAAGAAACTTTACCCTAACTTGTAGATACTTCTAGCTGAGTGGTTTTGTAAAATACTTGGTAGATAACAAAGACTCCAGAAGTACAAAAAGATATTCATAGAATAAGAATTTCAAATATCAAACAACTGAAAAGTCTATAAGGAACATTGAGAAAAACGATTCTGTCAAACATGTGTATTCTAAAAGTACATAATTCCAATGTTACTATTTCTGACAGAACCTAAATTTCTCTGGTTCGCACGTTGACATTTAGAGTGTTCTTAAATTTTCATTGGGACTCAAGCAATTCAGTCACTAAAGCTCTAACTCTACAGAATTTATAGCCTTAATTCTTGGCCATATTCTGGAGCTGCTTTGCTTCACCTGTCTGACCTCCTATGTCAGACAGGTTCAACAAACGCTAGCTAGGGGCAAATCTCATTGCGAGTTCCTAATGTGGCTCAAGACAGGCTGCTGGAGTTCAATAAATATTGATTGATGGTAATAGAGACAGTATCACTCTTCTTAGATTTGTTGTCACTCTGCCTGCAGGAAATCACTGAGAGTCTGTGCTGACAGTTTCCATGGCAGCAGAAATTAAACACTAGCAAACTTAAAGCTACACAAAAGTCATGGGATGGCATCACTCTGAACCTTGCATCATTCATGATTTTTTGTATTGTCTCAGCACAAAGAACAGGCTGAGAATTATCAATATATTTACACTGTGAATAGTAAAACTCTGTGATGGCTATGCCATGGCTTTCATGGGATTATAATATTTCAAAGCAAAATTATAAATTATTGGAGGGGGGAAAGTGAGGCACATAGTCGCTTGTCATGTTTTAGTCTCAGGCTATGGAGGGGAGAACTTTGCTGGGCTTCCAGAGGCCACACTGGAGAGAGTATGTCCCTCAGCATATTATCTGCACCTTCCCAGGGCTATGGTGGCCAATCTTATTGGTCAGAATCTAACATATTCATTAGGCTACATCACTAGCAGTTGAGATATCATTGTCTAAAAGGCATCTCTCCTGTTCAGTTTCTTCCAGAACTTTCTGTTTCTATCATCCTAGATGTTTTCCATTTGTAACCACATGAGTGTCATCTTTCCTACTATAATTGGCAGTCCTGAATCTGCTCTGCAAAGGACCAGCTCTCATCTTTTCCCTGTCTCTCTCATCTCTTTGCACAATTCTAGGAATATAATGACAAAGACAAATCTATTCTGAGCTTTACTTCATCTTTAAACCTAAGCCAAGATATTTTTAGCCAGCTTTTGCCAGCACTTTCCATTGTTGTGTATGATACTCAAACCAACAAAATGAACAATTTGTGATTCTTGTGCATGTTCATTATCAGAAGTCTATAGTTGGAGGCATTAGTGGAATATTTGTTTTCTCCATTTAAAATGAAAATTCTTGGTCCATTATACAATAGTAGCAATTATAATAACATGCCAGATATTCCTTTCAGCATTTAACACACATCAACTAATCCACTTATCCAAAAAATCGTATGTGGTAAGTTACTATTATTATATCCAATCTAAATACACAAACATTGAGGCAGAGAAAAGTGTAATAACTTTCCCAAAGTCCACAATCAGTAAGTGTTTGAGACAGAAGTATAAACTCAGGTAAAACTCAAAAACCTAAGTTTTTGTGTGTCTATTGTGGTTTCTTTGAATAATACCTCATGAGTAAACTAAAATATACTGAGATGGTGAAACTTATTTAAAAAAAATCAGAGTATATACCAAACATTTGAAGTTTTTCAAATTGCTGAAGTCCTGATAAATGGAAAGAATTAATAAGGGCTCTACAATGATGATCAAATACATTGGAAAAATACACATAAGAAGCATAAAGAATTAAAGAGAGAATTAAAGAGAGAATTAAAAAGATAAGCACTATACTTTCAAATGCTATTTACCTTTAAAAATGGATATGTTGCATAAAGAGTTCTCAGAACCTTTGAAAGTGATTTGCAATAAGTTTGAAATTTCTGCCAGTTTCTTGTTTTGGCAAATTACTAAAATAATATACCTCAGTAATAATATGCATCATTGGCTTACTGAGAAAATTTTAACTTTAATGTTTACTATTATTGGTAAGAATTTGAAGAAATGTGAATTTTCCTACACTGGGAAATATTAACAGGCATAACAGACATAATGACATTTCAAACCCTTAAAATTCCCTTTGACCCAGGAATTCCACTTAATATTTACTCCAAGGAAATAGAGATGGGTAAATTATTTAGGTACAGAAGTTAATTACTGCATCAGTATTGAATAATGTACTTAATTAGGAACCATATAAATCTCCAAGAGGAATTTGGCTAAAGAATCCAAGTATTACATACTTTAACAGAAGACTATTAAACCAGAAATGGAAAGAATATTCAAAATCTCTGTATAGTTAGGTTTCTTTTTTTAAAAAGCCAGCAGAAAACAGTATATACAAAATGATCCCAACTTTTAAAATGAAAATTTGTTTAAAAAGAAGAAACACATGAAACAAACAAACAAAAAATCAGTAATACTCTAGGTTCTTCTTCTTATGGGATATTTTTATTCCATCTTAATGTTTACCCCAATTCTGTAAATGTACATCAATGTACATTTGTTTTCCTCAAAATTAAATAAAGATTTATACAATTTAATAATGAGTTGCCTCTTAACATAACATTGGAATATATTTCAAAGCAAGAAAAAAATGTGGCTATAAAATTTGTTATATCCTGTTTGCTATTATAGCTATTCATAAACTCAGACATACACCATTAGTAATGTGAATTAAAATTGTATGTTATTGTGGATATAATGCTAAAAAATAAGACAAGAATAATAGATAAAGCAGCAAGATTTTGAGCCAGTAATAATCTTTAAAAAATTTTTCTTTATGTTTTATTTATTTATTTTTTTGAGAGAGAGAGAGAGAGAGAGAGAGAGAGATAGCGACTAGGGGAAGTGCAGAGAGAGAGAGGGAGACACAAAATCTGAAACAGTCTCCAGGCTCTGAGCTATCAACACAGAGCCGGAAGCAGGGCTAGAACTCGTGAACCGTGAGATCATGACCTGAGCCAAAGTCAGATGTTCAACCAACTGAACTACCCAGGAGCCTCGAGCCAATAATAATCTTTAAATATTCTAAAATAGAAGTCACTAAATAACATTCTTCAAAAGCAGAAGAATATAGTATGGATAAAAACTCAATCTTTAGGGAAAGATAAAAACAACAGAGAAAAAAAAGGATATGGTGCTATAGAAATGGTAAAGAAATTATTTCCTTTCCTCTCATACACAAGGCAATGTTATAACTATTACTATAAAACTACCCTTAATTCTACTCATTGAATTGAATTAGTTGCTTTTTCCCCAAAACATGCATCTATAAAAACTTGTCTGTGAATGAATGCAAGGGTCACTGAGAATTAAGATGCAAAATTTCTATTTCCAGCAACCTGGAGAGGACAAATCCTGACACCCCTTTTTCTAATCAAAAACAAAAAAGAAAAAAAAAGGAAAAAAATGTGTGCGTGTATTAGGTACTAGAGAAATATGTGTAAAGTAAGTATTCTTGCATGCATTTGTGAGCTGAATAAAAAGTAAAGGAACTTTGGGGCACCTGGGTGGCTCAGTCAGTTGAGCGTCCGACTTTGGCTCAGGTCATGATCTCAGGGTCTGTGAGTTCAAGCCCCGTGTCGGACTCTGTGCCGACAGCTCAGAGCCTGGAGCCTGTTTCAGATTCTGTGTCTTCCTCTCTCTCACCCTCCCCCATTCATGCTCTATCTCTCTCTGTCTCAAAAAAATAAATAAAGGTTAAAAAAAATTTTTAAAAAGTAATGGAACTTAAACTAAACTAAAAACAAGAATGTAATGATGGTGGGAACAGAGAATTAAGGGTCACAATACTGTCAATGTATACTTGAAGCCATTTTGTTGAAACAGAAAAAGTCATGTTTAGTTTTTCCTCATTCTGAGGGTCTCTGAAGACTAAACAGACATTCTACATTTAGGAAATTGATAGAAACAATTACTTTCTCCTAGCCCCTCCTCGCTTCCCCTGTTTCACAAAGGGCTATGTTTGTAGGGGCGTGGGGAGGAAAGCACCTCCCAGCCACTAGGGGAATCAAGTCTTGGTGTTGATTATGGGATGAAAACATGTCCCTGAGAAATGAAATCTTCATTAGGTCTCACATGGGTTTGCAGCCAAACTTGAACTTTGGACTTTCTGGGAGAATCTCAGATCAGGATTTAAGTTTTAAGTAGCTCCAAAGTATATACAAGATTCTGATCTAGTGACATTGCTCACGAGGATTGGAGAATTTCCAAGGTCTCTTTGTACCATGTGAATTTTGAAATATCTGAATCATAATTTTTTTAATTAAAAAAGTAAAGTGATCCTAGACTGAGCATTTCTCTAGTGAGTTCCCTTTAAGGACTGCTTATATAAATATTCCCAGAATGTACAGATTTATGAAGAATGGCTCTTTGGAAAATATCACACAGGCTAAAGTATAAAATGGAGATGTTCCATAAGCTAAACGCTCCCTACTTCCTAAAATAATCACACAAAATCTCACTTGAATATCTCATTTTTATTCTGAATCAGAGTGGCTATTTTATAATATATAGTGATATGCCTACTTTTTTCTGAAGTTATTCTTAATTTCTCCAATGTCTGAAAGATACCTTGGAATCAGAACTGTTTTTCACATTAAGAATAAATGACCTAGTGGTGCCTGGTTGGTTCAGTGGGTAGAGCATGTGACTCTTGATTTCAGGGATATGTATTCAATCCCCATGATGGGCATGGAGACTACTTAAGAAAAAAAAAAAAAAAGGAATCAATGACCTAAAGTGATGCAGTGACTGTGTCTTTGTTTTCTAGATTTTTAAAGAATGTAGTAGTATCAAAACCAAAGCAAAACAAAACAAACGAAAAACCAATAAGGATGAAAAGAAAACTTAGGTACAAAAATAGGTAACATTTCTGGTTGCAAAAAGGATGTTGATACCTTTCTTCCAACTTTAAAATAAAATCACATAAAGGATACCTTATAATAATGAAACTTAATTTCAAGCTATTTTAATGGCTTTACACGCGCGCGCGCACACACACACACACACACACACACACACACACACGAGTAACGTTGATTTGCAGAAAGTGCCAAAATATGTATAAGACTGAAGAGAGCATTTGAGACTTTATACATTCTGAGTGAGGGTTCCTAAGTCACTGGACACAGAAGAAATCAGGATATATGAAACAAGGTATCTAAAAGGTAAAAGAGAACATTCATATGCAATATCGTAGGTAGAAGCCTAAAATCCTAGCTGATTAAACAGTGATAAAACAAACTAGGGCACTGTGCCCACTCTTCTGTCACTCTGCAAATTATATTTATTAACAGAACCCCTTAGTAGAAAGCTGTTTGAACATTTCTAATTTTTTTTTTCCAACGTTTATTTTTTATTTTTGGGACAGAGAGAGAGACAGAGCATGAACGGGGGAGGGGCAGAGAGAGAGGGAGACACAGAATCAGAAACAGGCTCCAGGCTCTGAGCCATCAGCCCAGAGCCCGACGCGGGGCTCGAACTCACGGGCCGCAAGATCGTGACCTGGCTGAAGTCGGACGCTTAACCGACTGCGCCACCCAGGCGCCCCTGTTTGAACATTTCTAATGGCTATTTTATCTGTCCCTGCTCTGGAGAATAGAGATCAAGTTGATATCTGGAATTTCCAGGAAAATATCACCATCAACCCTATCCCTAACACACATATGTGTGTGGTTATCAGAAAACTCCGAGACACTTTTCTGGTGGACACTATGTCAGGAAGTGGTTGCATCCACATATGACTGTTCAGCTAGAGGAATAGGACCTTCTCCAGATGACGGCTAGAGGCATACTGTGTGTAAAGGAGCAGGGAAAACAGACCTACTCACATAACATATACATATTAACTGAAATATTATCTTCTTCAAGTTGTACTTTGTTCACCTATATTTCTTAAAGCACAACTAGGAAACAAGAGCAGGGAGAAAACATTAATGGAATGCCTACTGCTTACTGGGTATTACACCAGACATGTTTATTACATCATCACACTTAATAATACAATTGTGTCAAATTTGTAGTCTTCTTCCCATTTTGCATACAAGGCAAAGTGAAATAGAATAAATTGCCTAAGGTATTTTAAACTATAAATAGAAACATAGAGATCTGAATCATTTTCTGACTACAAATGAAGTCACTATACCAAACCATTACACCTATTGCTTACTGAGAGTATATCATGTTTCAAGCTTATGGTAAATAAATTACATTTATCCTTACAACAATTCTGTAAGTGTTAGTATTTCCCACTTTACAGAGAAGAAAAACAAAGCTTAAGAGATTAAGTAACAACCAAGGGCACATAATTTTGATGGCTGGAGTCAAGATAGAAATGCATTATTTGTGTAACTCCAAACCCTATTTACCACTACTCTCCTTCCTCTCTATTTACAATTTTTACCTGGAAACTTTTGCTCACACTGGGACTTGCCAGATTATAATCTTTGACCCATTGAGTCTTAGGCTAACTAAACAGAATTACTTTACAAAATCTATGACATCTTATTTACCTCAGGATTTCAGTACCATGATAGAGTTTATAATAACCTGTCTGATAATGATTCCTGGGACCAACCTGTAGTTCAAAACTTTAGGGTTTATTGGCTTGTTGCAATAAAGGAAGACACTCTATAAAAAAAATGTCTTTTCCCAAACAAATAAATAGATATGGTTATTACAGAAAGTGGGGGTGAGGTATAGAGAAGAGAGGCATTCAAATAATTTTATTAGGCAGTGCTTGGCTTAGGGGAAATCTTGTCTGTGTGTAAAAAAGGTTAATATCAGTCTTAGGTGTCAAAGTAGATTTTGGTTATGCTTCCTTGGAAAATACATTGTGAAGATAAGTACAGAATGTACGTCTGGAAATTCTTTATGTAGAACTTGGCAAGACTGCGTCTACGCATCAGAGACTCAGATCACTCAAGCAGGAGTGGGCTGTTCTGTTCTTAGTGTAAGTGGTATCAAACAGCAATGTTTCTTAAAGTCTATAGTTTTAGGATTTGCAGAAATAAGTTCTGTCTTTTTGTTAATGAACAAATGCGGTTTTACAGGTTTACAGGGTGCAGCATGCACCTTTTCAAGCTTACGTCAAAAAATGCATACTTATCTAGACTTACATAAGTCACCTCTCTTCTCCAAATTGCATCGCTAGTTTAACACAATTCCCATGGCCCCAGTGTCTGAAACCCCATGACAAACAAGGGGGCACTCTGCAGACGTGATTAGGAGAGGAGGAGAGGAGAGGGCAGGAGAGTGAGTCACTGAAGGATGATGTCAGTGAGGAAGGCAGAGGCTCCCTGGAAGGTGAGAGGGGCACAGCAATGGGTTTGTGGGATTGGGAGATACAGTCATCTGACAGTACAAAGGAAAGAATGTAAAGAAAGAATACGTCCATCTTGCCTCTTCTGTGAGTCAGTGGGAGGAGGAGGCATGGTCTTGCACTGGAAAGTTCTTTAAGGGATGTTTTGTTGTCTAAGAAAGTGTTGTTAGCTTTAGAAGAGGAGGAGGCAAAAAGCAATGAAAATGAATGTAAAAGTTTCCCTTACTCAAAAGCACAGTCTGAAAGACTGGCAGGGAAAATGATAGGAGACAAGTGGTCTTTGGAAGGGAGAATGATAGTAACCATGATCTTTCAGCTGCATAAGGGTTTGAGAAGTAAGGTGTTGGTGATATAACAAAAGGAATTGATTAAATGTAAGAGAAGAGAATCCTAAAGTAATAAAATGTAAGAGAAGAGAATCCTAAAGTAATAAAATTTAGTTATTAGAAGTCTGCAGAATTTACCATTCCCAAATTACAAATGCAAGAATTATACCCTAGATGTGGCAGAAACTACTAGACAGCCCCTAACACTTGCTGTCCACTCATCCTTTCTCTCCTATCATAGAAACTCCAATTCCAGCTGGGCACATGACTGTGTAAATAAATACTACATTTCCCAGCATCCCTTGATGATGGATGTGTCTCTGTGACTAATTTATGACCAATAGTGTATAAGCAGATGTGAAATGTAAAGCTTCCAGGAAATGCCCTTTATTGCTCGCTCGCTCGCTCTCTCTCTCTCTCTCCCTCCCTCCCTCCCTCCCTCCCTCTCTCTTTTTTTCCTGGTTGTTTTGCCTGTGATGGTTGGAACTTGAGCAACATGGATCAAGACATAGACATAGGAGCCATATGCTGAGGAAGGCAAACCAACAACCTACAAGTCTCCCTGATAATTCTGTAAAGCCATCACACCAGAGCTGGACAGCCAACCACCAGTCATCTTCTTCATGAGCAAGAGTAAGAAATTTGTTTCATCCACTGTCATTTGTGACTTTGTCACTCACAGTCAAACACAATTCTAGATGACACAAAGGTCTTTTGCTTTAATAGCAAAACCCTAGGATTGGACATTGACTTTACTACACTGTGCCCATCACTAACATAGAGTAGAGTGGCACACAACCGTGCACTGGTTACAGAGGCAAGTTAGGATTAAAACATAATAATATTCTTAGAAAAAACATGGCACCATATTTCAGCCACATGAAGGTTCAATATAATTCTTATAGGACTAATTTTAAAAATTATAGGCAATATAGTGGTCAAGAGTACAAATCCTTTCTCTGCCACCTACTGTGTACATTTTGCCAAGTTATTTTGCTTCTCCTTGCCTCAATCTCCACATATGTGACATGAGAATAATTACAGAACCTATTCTCTAAGGTTGTTGTGAGGAGGAAATGAGTTAATACATGTGAAAAGCTTAGTGTAATACCCAGTGAATAGCAAGTGTTAGTAACCAACCTAACTAATACAAATATTTAATTTCCATAAATAGCTAAGCTTAAGGTTAGATAACAGAATGAACTCTTAGGTAGGAGAACAAAGTTAATATGAGATGGCTCTTGATGTTCCTCCATATAGTCCTGGAAAAAGAATTTATCACCATGAGTTATCTTTCCCATGGATCATTTCAAATGTGTAGGCAGAACTGGCATAATTCAAATTTAGGATTTGCAAATGTCACTACAACTGTCAATGAAATGGAAAACTCTAAAATTTATTTAAAGAAATAACCTGAAGTATCTTCTTCCATTAAATTGGTTGCCTCTCAATGCTGACTGCTCTAGTTGATAATGAATAACTTTTAGTAATTATCTAATATAATTTTCCTATTTCATCAATATACAACTCGCTCAAAAAATAAGCCTGGAAGCAAATGACCAAATATTTTTTAAAAAAAGGTCTTCACACAGTATTTTTAAAATTCCTGCAAGAGGAAAAATTAAGATTTTCTGAAGAACTTTCCAGATAATGTTACAGATATGGAAACTTTTTAACAGTTATTTTAACCTATAGACTTTTGTATAAACCAAACATGGATAGGAGAACATCTTTTCAGGAAAGTGAATAGGTTAAAATTTTATGACTGGCAGAACCACAGTCAAGTCTACCCCTTTCCCCTCATATTCCCTTATTGTCAGGTTTTATCTTTTTTCATTGATATGTTATCTCAGTCTTTAAGCAGCTTCTATCCACAGAGTGAAAATATGCTGGCCAATCTTTGTCACTAATCAGTATGAAGATAAATTCATAAATAGGGAGCTGGAAAGGTCTGGCTGGGAAAATACAAAAGCTCAAGGAGGAATCATACAGAATGAGCAGCTGGTCTTTCTTCTTCTTGTAGAATTTCAGTTTATAAACTTCCTCTCTCTATGAGCCTTTTGCACCATACTGGGAGACTTCCAAATATAACTCCATTACAGAACCATCTGAAGAAGCTAAAAAACATCCATGCTGATCCACAGTATAAAATGTATGACATTTGATATTTGTCAAAACATTTCACCTTTGCAGCTGCTGAACCTACAGTGACAAGGACAAGAACTGGTTGACAACAAGAACACAATTAGTACTCACTGGAGAAAGCTGAAGGGAAGTTTGAGATGAATCTTTAAGACTGGAAGACATATTTCTAAACAAACAATGACAACAACAACAAAAGTGTCTTTTGGGTATTTAAAACATATTAAAATAATTTCCTAGTATTAAATGCCTAAGTGTTCTAAAGTTTTTATTTTTTTTCCCCCTCATCCCACAGATCTTGACAGTCAACAATATTTAGCAAGTTCCTCTTGCATGAGGAACTTTACTGGGAATCTTGTATTTTATTTTCACTCAGGGATACATTCTACTAAATTCTGTCCATTCCAAGCCCACAAACACAGACCTGTGGATGCTGAATGTACACCAAAGCTTCTAGTCTTAGCAGGCAAGACTACTGAAAGACTTAATATTGTGCTGTTCAAGCTCCACAGTGAGTATGGGGGCAATTAACTGAACGAGTCCTTTCAAAAATCAAACAGGGTAACTCAGTTATAAGCCTGACCAGGGAACACCTGAAACTTTTTTTTCTGTTTGCTTTAGAAATTTAATTGTGTGAGATTTTATTTTTAAATTCTGCTCCCATCTGTTCTAGCCAGAGTTGTGCTTAAGTTACTTTGGTAACTAAAGAAT
Source organism: Prionailurus bengalensis (assembly GCF_016509475.1). Taxonomy (NCBI): domain Eukaryota; kingdom Metazoa; phylum Chordata; class Mammalia; order Carnivora; family Felidae; genus Prionailurus; species Prionailurus bengalensis. Next base: position 42,032,088 of record NC_057356.1, on the reverse strand, counting down.
ACCAGAAATCTCTCAGACTCAATACAAAGGATGAAGAAGCAATTGGACCAAAAGCAATAGAAGTCAAGTAACCGAAACTTCACTTGAAATGGCACCATCAATTGAATCTGGTGGAAATGCCTCTGCCACTGCCACTGGTATGGCTGCTGCTAATGACATGGGTTACCCCCACTGCTACCAGGGTAACCACCAGTGTGTGTGTAAGACATGGAGCTCACCACTGCCAACACTTACAGTTCTTATGCCACTATCAGTGAAACACTGATGTTACCTTACATCATATGGTATTGCTAGCATCCCTTCCTCTATACACAAGGTGCTACTGCCAACACCTCAGACAGAATTCTGAACTGGCGTTTTTATTATTATTATTATTATTATTACTTCATCTGGACAGCAAGATTATAGGTAGGAGCATGTTATTTGTTTAAGCTAATAATTCAAATGTTACCTGAGAAAAAATTTGGAGAGGAAAAATACACATCTTCTTCATCGCAGCTAGTTTGGAATTTTCATAAATGACAATTTCAACTACTAAAAAAATGTTTTTAAATAAGTATAATTTCTATACTATTAAGTGAGATTAAAAGGAATCATATACAATACTTAATTAAAATAAGAGAGAAGCACCCGGGTGGCTCAGTTGGTTAAGCATCTGACTTTTGATTTCATCTCAAGTCATGATCTCACACTCGTGGGATTTAGCCTCATGTTGGGTTCTGTACTGAGTGTGGAGCCTTCCTGAGATACTCTCTCTCCCTCTACCTTTCCCCCTCTCAAAAAAATAAAAATAAAAATAAAAATAATAACAGAAAACCAAAATCAAACCAAACCAAACCAAAACAAAAGAGAAAAAAGAGAAAAAGTTACCAAGAATTGTGTCTTGAATTGGAAGTCTCAATATTTAGGCAACAATTTTTCTTCTCAAGTTGATCTACAGACTCAACACAATCCCAATCAAAATCATAGCAACCAATTTTGTAGATATTGGCAAACTGGTTCTGGAGTATATGTGGAAAAGTGAAATACCTAGAAGAGCTATCAAAACACTGAAAAAGAAGAGCCAAGTTGTAGGACTCACACTATCTTATTGTAGATTTTACTATAAGCCTACAGTAATTAATCCAGTGTGATACTGGCTAAAGAATAGATATATAGATCAGTAGAACAAAATTGAGAGGCCAAAAATAATTCACACAAGTATAATCAACTGACCTTTGAAAAAGGAGCAAAGGTAATTCAATGGACAAAGTATTATTATATCAGCAAATGGTGCTGGAACAATTGGACTTCCATATACAAAAACTGAATCTAGACTCAGACATTACAGCTTTCACAAAAATTAAATCAAGACATGTTATGGAATTAAAAGTAAAATGCAAAAAAAAGAAAAAATTAAAAGACCTAGAGAAACTTAGGTTTCCAGGGGCTCAAGGATAGAGTGAGAGAGTTATTTGTATGAAGCACAGTCAGATTTTTAAAAACAATGAAACTACTCTGTGGAATCATATAATGGTGGATATATGACACTGCATTTGTCAAAATCCATTAAACTTTACACTATATATAATGAACCTTAATGAATGCAAATTTTTAAAATAACTTACGAGTTTGAGGGATCTCATAACAGAATCTAGAATGTGATGAAAGAATTTAGCTGTTTTATAAATGTATGAAAGAGGGGCACCTGGGTGGCTCAGTTGGTTAAGCATCCAACTTTGGCTCAGGTCATGATCTCACAGTTCATGAGTTTGAGTCCTGTGTCAGGCTCTGTGCTGACAGCTCAGAGCCTGGGGCCTGCTTCAGATTCTGTGTGTGTGTGTGTGTGTGTGTGTGTGTGTGTGTGTCTACCCCTCCCCCACTTATGCTCACTCACCCTTTCTCTCTCTCAAAAATGAATAAACATTAAAATAATAATAATAATAAATGTATGAAACAACCTAACTGATAGGTTTCAAGGGAAAAGTGCTAATCTATATAACTTTGGAATTGAGCTCCCATGGGAGTATGGACTAACAATTCTGATATGGCTTTACACGTACACTGGAATTGAGTAATTTAGAAAATGAATGCCAGATGATGGTAGCCAGGTTTCTTACTGTTTGAGTTGGAATTTATATTTTTAAAATTTATTTTGATAGAGAGAGAGAGATCATGCACACACACACATGAGACAAACAAGGAGAGGGATACAAAGAGAGAGAGAGAGAGAGAGAGAGAGAGAGAGAGAGAGAGAGAGAATCCTAAGCAGGCTCCACACTGTCAGCATAGAGCCTGATAGAAGTCTCAAACCCAGGAACCATGAGATCATGACCTGAGCCAGAATCAAGAGTCAGATGCTCAACAAACTGAGCCACTCAGGGGCTGTGAGTTGGAATTTAGAAATAACTGATTAGGGGAGGCTTGAATGACAGTCTAGAATAATCTATGTGGTAATGGATTACAACTGTAGATGTTGGTATGAACTCATGTTAGCTTAATACAGATACACAGATGGCTATATATAGTAATATTTTACAGATATGTGTATACACACAGGTTAATATACACATATTTCCTTGATCTAATCTGCAGTGGGTGTCTAGAAACAATAACATCCCAGTAACAATGAGAACATCCAATGCCCAGATCTTGATTTCTAAGACCATTCCCCAATCAAAGGAACCAGGGGTTCTGAGAGAAATAGCTGATTCTAGGATCAGGGCAAGAAATATAAAAGATGAATGTAAAACATATTATAGTACCAAAAATGTAGGAAAATGCTTTAAAAAATTCACAATAATGGGATATATCAAAGGGGTCCAGATGTCAACTGAAAGATCTCCAAATGGCCAATCCTGAAAAAATTTCAGTAACAGAATAAAGCAGTATTCAATTATTATCCAAAGTATAAAATAAAATATTCTTGAGTCCATATTGTTATAAATAAATGATTAAATAAATAAGTGGAAACAAATCTCTAGTGTGGCAGAATTTCAAATAATTTATGTAGATACTTTGCCCTCAAGCAAAAGTCCTCATTTGTTAAGTATGGGGGGGGGCACATAGTGATTTCCTTCCAAGAATAGAGAAAGGAAAGGGGTAGGGGAAGAGTAAAAGAGTAACTTTAAAGTGGAGAAATTAGACAAACTCTATCAGTCTGGTGATCAAGATTACTATCAATAGCAACATCATGTTGATAAGTATGTACACTTGATATGATGCAATGAAAAGGGTACTTCAACTGTGTGGTTTTCCTCACAAACATAAATGACTCTAGCATAATCTTTTAAAAAATTAGACAAATTCCAAATTAGGTATAGTCTAAAAAATATCTAACTCTTCAAAACTCTCAAGGTCATCCAAAATAAGGCAAGTTGGGAAACTTTAACAATGAAAAGAAAACTAAAGGAGACAGGACAACTAAATATAATGTGATACCCCAGATGGGACTCTGAACAGGGAAAAGACATTATGTAAAAACTAAAGAAATCTGCAAAAAAGTTTGGATTTTAGTTAATAATAATGTATCAATATTGGTTTAATAATTAGATTTCATTTACCACACTCATGTAAAATGTTAATAACTGGATATGGGATATATAAGAATTATCTTGAAACTGAATTATCTAGTATTTTTTTTTCTCTCAATCTAAAAATGTGCTAAAATAGACCCTGAGATTTGGAGTAGTTAATATGTTGTCCATAGTCTTCCTATTTTAGAAAGATAAATATTGAAAGCAGTAAAGCAGAACAAATCCACAGTACCAAGGTTAGCCACAATAAATAATGATGAAGTATAGCTATAATAAATAATGATGAAGAAAACAGCCAGTAGCAGGAATAGACGCTAATAGATGAACTGAAGAGTTCAGAGCATATGATGAAAGAACAGGGATGACTTTAATTAATCTAGCTACCACATTGCCATGAAACATATAAATCACAATAGCTAAAGAGAAATTCCCCAAATGTGAAAAGGCCAAAAATGAAGTTCTAAATTTGCTTCAAAGATAAAGGGAATAGATCCTAAGTCACCTGTGTTTAAGTTTTAACCGTGCTTCTCTCAACTTATTGAAGTAACAGATTGTCAGGAATTCAGACAGACCTAAGGTTATATCCTGAATTTAGTACTTAGTATTATATGACTTTTGCACAGTTAAGTCTGTCTCCTAATCTACAATTGAATATACTTTCTTCTTTGGAGAATTATTATTTAAAGATTAAAAGAGTAAATGTAAGTCAAGGGCCTAACATGAGTCCAGTGAAATAGCAATCCTTTCATTTCATGTTTATGAAGCAAAAATTACTCCAAAATACATTTTTATGTATTTCAGAAACAAAGAATGAAGCTCTAAAAGAAACAGAAGCCAACTTGAAAGAGCTCTCAATGGCAACAGTTAGAATAATTTGAGCAATACATTGTTTTAATGTATTGGCTCTCATCCCACATCATAATATAAAATATCCATTAGTGATATTGATACTAACAAATGATGATTGAATAAATAAAATGATTAGATAAATGAATGGGAGAGGAGGGACAATCATCATTATAGAAAATTTTCAAATATTATGTAGATACTGCCCCATCAGGAGGTGTTCCTTAAGTCTCTTCTCCTTAAATGTGGCCTGGACTTAGTGACTCATTTCCAAAGAACAAAGGATACATATTGTATGATTCCAACTATATGGCATTATGGAAAAGGCAAAATTATGGAGACAGTGAAAAGAGCAGTGGTTGCCAGGGATTGAGGTAGCGGTGGAAGGAAGCAAGGATGAATAGGCAGAGCAGAGGATTTTTCAGGTGGTGAAAATATTCTGTATAATACTATAATGGTAGATACACATCATTATATATTTATCCAAACCCATAGAACATACACCACCAAAAGTGAACCATAATGTAAAATATGGACTCTAGGTGATAATACTGAACCAACATAGGTTCATTGATTGTAACAAATGTACCACTCCAGTTGGGGTTGTTGATAATAGGGGAGGATGTGCATGTGTGGGAGTTTATGGGAAAATCTCTGTACCTTCTGCTCAATACTGCTGTGAATCTAAAACTATTCTAGGGGCGCCTGGGTGGCTCAGTCGGTTAAGCGTCCGACTTCGGCTCACATCATGATCTCGCCATCCGTGAGTTTGAGCCCCTCGTTGGGCTCTGTGCTGACCACTCAGAGCCTGGAGCCTGTTTCAGATTCTGTGTCTCCCTCTCTCTCTGACCCTCCCCCGTTCATGCTCTGTCTCTCTCTGTCTCAAAAATAAATAAACGTTAAAAAAATTAAAAAAAAAACTATTCTAAAAATTAAAGTCTACTTAAAAAATGAATAAAGTATGGAAATGGAAAGAGTTTAATTTTATAGTGAAGAAAGCTGGCAGGCAGAATCTTAAGTAAGTGATCACGATAAACACTGGTGATGTTTACAGATCTCCTGCAGCCCCTGATATGATGACATGTGGAGACACTTCACCTCTGCAATGTTCTCCCTAGAAACCCATAAGGCCAGTCTATGATGAAGAAATATCAGTCAAACCTAGATTAAGGAATATCCTGCAAACAATTGACCAGTAATATTGAAAATGATTAAAGTTTTAAAAAACACAGAGATTGGGGCACCTGGGTGGCTCAGTAGGTTGAGTGACCAACTCTTGATTTTGACTCAGGTCATGATCTCATGGTTCATGAGATCGTGCTCAGAGTCAGGCTCCGTGCTGTCAGCACATATTGTCTCTCGCCCTCTCTCTCTGCCCCTCTCCCGCTTGTACTCTGTCTCTCTCAAAGTAAAAATAAATTAAGTAAAAATTTAAAAATACAAAGACTGCAAATCTGTCATAGATTGGAGGAGACAAAGGAGACATGAAAACTAAATGCAATGTGATATCCTAGACAAGATTCTAAAACAGAAAAAAGACAGTAGAAGAAAACCTGGTATAATTCCAATAAAGTCTGCAATTTAGTTAATATGATTTACCAGTGTTAATACTTAGTTTTGACAAATGTACCATGTTACATAAGAGACTATCATTAAGGTCTTCCATTAGGTGAAGCAAAGTGAAGGGAATATGGGAATTCTCAGTACTATCTTTTCAAATATTCTTTAAATCAATAATTACTGCAAAGTGTGATTTTTCAAAAAATAAAAAAAACCTAATTTCTGGTGAGATAAAAGATTAAAAGCATTAAAATTAAAGATAAAAATTTATGAGATGCAATATTAAGTCAGTGGAAGTTGAAAAAGGTAGGAATTAGTAGGAATTAAGAATTTTTAGGAGTTAATGTATATATATATTTATGTATAAATTTGTAATTATATGTGTATTTATACACACACACACATACACGAAAAAGATTAAAGAAGTATTTTAAAGGATCATTTTGTGTCTGGAAATGAGAGAGAATTGAATGAATAAAAAATGTGAGAAAACCACTCAAAAGTCAAATCCATCAATTAGGTGCCTAATATTTTGAAGAAAACTTCAAAAACCTCTGATGGTTTTTTACATTTTATAGAATAAACTACACATAGATCATTAACATCATTAAGTTCTAAATCATTTATTAATTACAAATTCTGGGAGGATTAGTCTTCTGGTTTAAAATTGAGTCATACTAACTGCTCTTAATGCAACTATCCCAAATCCTCACCCCAGATATAAAAACTTAAATAAGGTAAATTACTATAGAGAATCAACATTTTGACCAAAAAAATGAAGAAAGGAAGGATTACTTGGAATGCAAATAACAGATTTAAAACTGCTTTCTACTTATTTTGCTATTGAACTGATGAGGCAGCCCACTAAATATAAGGTCTTTATTCCATTCCTCCAGTCTGTCCTTGGATTAGTAGACAGGAAATTAAATACTGGTTCTTCTTCTTAGGGGGTAGGGGGGGCTGGTGTTGGGAGGTGCTTTTGAAAGTTGCCTCCTCTATGCCCCTAATTCTTCTCTTTGTTCTTCTTGTTAGAGATCAGGACTGGAGGAAGCAATTGGATGTAAATATCACTTTTTTGCAGTGGTGATTTAGGAGATGGTGGTCGAGGTGGTAGTGGAGAAAATGGCTGTGGTAGTGGCACATCAAATTCTGGGAACCATCACCCCTCCAGGGCAAGCATCCTCAGAGGACATAGGGGGCAGTTAAAAAGTAAGAGCTCTACGAGCAAGAGATCTGGGGGTTGTAAGTTTTTCATATTTCATCTGTTCAAAATATCAAAAAGACATGAAGTAAAAAGGAAAAGATAATTCCAGATGTGCATTATCTGGAATGTTCTGGAAGGTTCTAGTAGCTGTACATATCAACTTCTGATTCAGTTTTCAATGTGTAAAGAATACTAGGACAGACCCAACTGAGTGGAAAATGGGTTTAAGACAATTCATATAGTTTATCTGTCTGATAACATTGGACAATGAATAAACAGGAAAAAAAAACCAATGTGAGATCTGATAAATATACTGAACACAAAAAGAAATAAACATCATTTCAGATCCACAAGAAAGAACACATTTCTGAGCTTGATCTCCTAGTTTTGACACAAGAGATTCTTAGAAAATGTGTACTTTAAAAGCCAAAGAAATAAAAAGGAAGAAATTTAGGGCAATAAAAAGACAGAATGAAGGTTGTGTTATTTTGTTTTTTAAGTGGATCTTCTAGCGTTCCTAGACCCAATTCTAATATGGGAGTGGTTTATAAGCAATTCTCAGATACCTGTAGAGTATCCTAGAATTCAACTCAATTCTGACTATTCTGACTATCTACCCAGAGAGAGAATCAGCTTTCGCAGGTTAAGGGTTCAGTCCTATAAAACTGCCCCCAACCCTGCCAATCCCCTACCTTAGATGCCAGTTGAAAGCCTCAGGCCGATACCTGTGCTTCTGCCAACTGGCCACAGGTTGGAGGTTCCAACAATACCCTCCATAAGTTTGATTAATTTGCTTGAGCAACTCACAGAACTCAAGGAAACACTTAGGCTTACCAATTTATTAAAGAATATGATAAAAGATAAGAGCCAGATGGAGATGCTTTGGGTGAGGTATAAGGCAAAAAGCACGGACCTTCCATGCCCTCTCCATGCCACTCTTCCCACACATCCATGTGTTCACTGACCAAGAAGTTCTCCAACTTCTTTTTGGGTTTTCATGGAGGCAGCATTATCTAGGCATGGTTGATTAAATAATTGGCCATTGGTTGATTCAACCTCCAGCCCCTCTCCTCCTCTGGGTGTGGGACTGGAAGTCCCAACCCTCCGATCACATGGTTGGTTCTCCTGGCAACCAGCCAGACTTGTGGGTGGGGGTCCAGAAGTTACCTTTCTTAACATAAAATCCTTTATCACTTGAAATTCCAGGGGTTATCTGAGCTGTGAGCCAGAAACCTTGAATGAAAACCAAATACACATGAGAAATATATTTTTGTCATCTGAATGCCCAAATACATATATTCTTATAAATCACAATGAGAAGAAAAGCTAGTAAAAACAAGATAAAAGGGGCCAACCAGATGCCTGAGGCTAGATAGTCCCCTTAAATACTTTCGGCTTCTGTAATGTTGTTTGCCTCCTGCCTCCACCAACTTCCCCCTACCACCCCGGCCATAAAAGAAGGCCGATGCCAAGGTTTGGGGCTTAGCCTTTGGAGGTAACTGCACTGTGCCAGCACCAGTGTGCAATAAACAGTCTTTTCTGATTCCCTGAGTGCATGTGGCTTGCCTCTTCCTGGGCACCAAGTACTTGTGTAATAGCAATATCACTGTGGTTATCTGCTATCTAACTTGCTCAGTCTCACTTCCCTTTATCTCTGATAACAAAGGCTTTTTCTGTAACCTGGAAATGCTCTTCTCCCACATAGTGAGACTGTCAATCACATGCTAGCTTCCATGCCTTATAAAACCAGCCTGGGTCATGTGATGTCCCATAACCTGGAGATGCACTGATAGGTCCAGGGCTAGTCATACCCCAGAGCAAAAATCTTTGATCAGGCACAATATAGAATCTTGGAGAGGAGGAATCTCTCTTTTGAGATCATGGATCTGTACAGGGAATCACAGGAGCCAAGCAGTGCTTATGTGCTCATAATTTATCTCACAATCACAGTGACAAGTGAGTTCCAGTCCAAAGATGAGAAGACTGAGACGTAAAGAGATTACCGCTATCTACAAATTCAATCAGCAATTAAGCAGAACCTTGGTAGCTTTCAGAAGACATCTTTAGCCTTTATTATTAAGAAAATGGCACAAAATTCTATATGCTTATTCCTTTGACCTACCACTCAACTTCTGAAGAACTTATGCTACACACTATGTCACCACAGAAAAGAGAAAGGAGTAACTATTCCTCTAAAGTCATTTAATCTTGCTCAGACTCACGTCTACAGGGGGAGGGGGAGGGAACCACTACTGAGAAGAGCATGAAGTAATGCCCTATGATTATATACAATTGAGTGAGCTCAAGAATGTGCATGCCTGAGATTTAAACAGCGCCTCTATATCAACCACATTGTCTCACACTTTCCAAAGGGAAACAGATGTCTTCATTTCAAACCTCTCAGAGATACTGCTTGCACAGTGTTGTTACTACTGCCATGCACTCTGTCAAAGCAAATGTCACCAGTTGAGTGGTTACCTAAGCACTACCTGCCTTTGAATGTGAGCAACAGTATTGGAAAATCCCTCAACTGCTTTGCCTTGATTTACTCTGCCAACTTAGTCTGTGTTCACTCTCCAGGCTGGGATGATATATAAATATAAATGTAGCCTCTGACCACATCTATTGCAGTCCATGTCAATGGTATATCAGCCCCCAATAAGATAAATTAAGATCTGAATTCAGAGAATTCAGATTCTTTGCCCAGGCCAACAATATTAGCCATGAAAACAAAGCTGTCTTCAGCAGCCCACCCGGTATTAAAATGTATGTGACAGACTCTTACTGATTTGCCACATGTCAATGAATAATTTGGCAGGAAATTTTCTCCAATGTTACAATTTAATTTTCACATACACCCACGACACCTAGGCTAAAAGCAAAACAAAGATCTGTATTAAGAACTAATATGTTCCAGAAATATTCATTGAAATGACTTTTTTTCAGTGTCTTCCTTTTCAAATAAGAAACTATTCAGAGGTAGTAAATTGATCAAGGTCACAAACTAGCAAGGGCCAGAGCTAGGAATCAAACCCAAGGCTTATAAACCCAGGGAAAAACTCTCTCTGTACTACAACTACTTCCTAGAGTTTTATGACATATATCCTAATGTATTTTTTGTTGTTTTTTTAAAAGAAATTTAATGTCTATTTTTGAGAAAAAGAAAGAGAGACAGAGTGCAGGTGGAGGAGGGGCAAAAAGAGAGGGAAACACAGAATCTGAAGCAGGCTCCAGGCTCCAAGCTGACAGCACAGAGCCTGACGTGGGGCTCTAACCCATGAACCGTGAGATCATGACCTGAGCCAAAGTTCGGTACTTAACCATCTAAGTCACCCAGGGGCCCCTTTGTTGTTGTTTTTAAGGTACAAAAGAAGTTAAAGAAAAAAAATGCAACCTCTGTAGGGCTACGAAAATTTACAGACTCTCAAAACATATTAGACCTTCCAGCTCATCTTTTTTCCCTGTATCTCAGTGGAATAAACTCTTCTGTGATGACCTGGCAGGTGATTGCTCAATCTTTGAACACTCCTGGGGGCACAGTGACAAAGAACACATTGTGTTATAAAATAGTCCATTCAATGTTTGGAAATTCCCAATGTAAGAAAGCTTTTTATTCACATTGAACAAAAATATCCCTCTGTTAAATGTCTATCTTTTCTAGTCTCAGGTCACACTGAAAAAAGTTAGTTCACATAATGATCCCTGCAAAATGGAAAGACGGTGATAATGTTTCCCAAAGTCTGCCTTTGGGTGGGATTAATGCTGCATCTTTAAATGGCTTTCCATGACATGGTTTCCAGTCACACTTCTCTGGCATCCATAAAGGAACATAATACACCAGCTGTGGACTAATAAGGGTGGGGGGAGGTTTCTCACAAATTGTTCTAGATGTTATATTTCTGTTTATATAGGCTAAAATTAAGTTCAATATCTTTCTATATGTCAATCATGCCACATTGTTGACTCATTTATAATAAGTTTGGACTCAATTAAAACCCCTAATCTCATATAAATAGCTAATAAGTCAGAGCAGTGTGTGACAGTTAATATTTAAACTAAGACATGGGAGTTAACAATTATCCTGTTTAGATTACATAGTGTTAGTTATAGTACTAACTTAGCATTTTAAAAAGATTATGATTCTTTAAAATCATAATCCTTAATAATAACTAAGAGATACATTGACTAAGTCTGTAATTTCTCAGGTATTATAAGTCTTATCTAATGAATGCCCACATAAGCCCTACAAATTAGGTATTATTCTCTTTTAACATACAAGGAAAACTAGAGTCAGTTAAAGATCCCACAAAGCAAGCACTTGTTTCATTTAGATTTAAACCCAGGTGTGTTTCTGATTCTAAAATCTTAGTTCTTTTGAGTATTGTACAGTCTTCTACAGTTTTATGTCACTCCAGCGTTTGACACATGATAAAACGTGAAAAGAATAAAATGCAAGTAAAGAACTTCTATAAGGTGGAAAAAGTGTAGAAACCAAAATCTTCACCATATAGACAATAGAATCAGCTATGAATCCACTTAGCAGTATTATTTTGTTCAGCTTTATTGATCTTACTTACAAGGATATAATAGTAGTCTTGGTCAAATGCCTTATAGAATCTCAATTCATTTTAATTATTTTTTAGCTCTATGAAAGTATTAATCTTTTTATAAAGTTTATGTGTTTATTTTTGAGAGGGGGAGGAGAGAGGGGTAGAGAGAGAGGGAGAGAGAGAATCCCAAGCAGGCCTCACACTGTCATCACAGAGTACAAAGCGGGGCTTGATCCCACCAACTGTGAGATCATGACCTGAGCTGAAATCAAGAGTCAAACACTTAACCAATTGAGGCACCCAGGCGGTGGCTTTTAATTTTTAAGTAATAGTTTCAGGGCACCTGGGTGGCTCAGTCAGTTATGCATCCAACTCTTGGTTTTAGCTCATGTCATGATCTCATGGTTTGTGAGTTTGAGCCCCACGTTGGGCTCTGCTTGGGATCCTCTCTCTCCCTCTTTCTCTACTTCTCCCTCACTTATGTGTGCTCTCTCTCTCTCTAAATAAATTAAATAAATAAATAAATAAATAAATAAATAAATAAATAAAACAAAAAAAGTAAAAGTCAACAAGTGTATTCTGATTTATGTTAATGGTCATGTTGTATTTTTTTAATATTTAGAAACATATTTAATAACCTCCTCTAAAACTCTGCTATAGTCAATATTAAAGACATTGATTTATATTTCCAAAATTCAGTTCATTTGTTCTTTGCTTCCTTCCTTCCATATATACATAAAAAGTGCATTTAATTTCTACTGTATTCTAGGCAACATGCTTGGTGCTAAAAAGACATACACAAACAAATCAGAGTTTAACAGATTCATGTAAGAAAGACATGTTAACAACGAGTATAGCAATTTAGAATACATTATAATAAAAATATGTACAAACTGTAAGAAATGCATAATATAGTATGGGGGTCATGAAGTTTACATTTGAGCAAACACTTTGAAAATAAGGAGATGCTTTCTAGGGAGACACAGGAGAAGGACAGCTCAGAGGTAAAAACAAAAGTAAAATTACAGAAGCAAAGATCAGCGAGCCATCAGCTGAAGATGAGACATGACAGCCAGTGGCACATTTTGAAACATCTTGTAATCCATGTAAAATATCTGGTACTTTATCATGGGTCACAGGAAGCCATTGAAACATTTTAATGAGATCATATTTATCTTCTAGAAAGATAACTCTGGCAGCCATGTGGAGAGTAGATTTGAGGGAGATGAAACTAGAGTTAAGATAACAAATTAGAAAGATATTAGACTGGATCAGGTAAGAAATAATGAAAATCTAGTCTAGAAATTGGCAGAGACAGACTTGTGAACCATGGGTGTCATGTTTAAGAGCATGGTCCCGGGGGCTATACATTCACTTACTAGCCATGTAATCTTGCATAAACCAATATTTTTCTGTCTCATTGTGCTTGTCTGAAAATGGCGCTAAAAGTGTTAATGTATATTAATGATTTAGGATCGTTTTCAAGAGATCTTATTCATTAATATTAATATTGAGAACCAGGATCAGTTTTGAGTCTCAGATGCAAAATAATAAATTCACAGAGTGGATTTGAAAAGTTTACAGAATATGGGGCGCCTGGGTGGCGCAGTCGGTTAAGCGTCCGACTTCAGCCAGGTCACGATCTCACGGTCTGGGAGTTCGAGCCCCGCGTCGGGCTCTAGGCTGATGGCTCAGAGCCTGGAGCCTGTTTCCGATTCTGTGTCTCCCTCTCTCTCTGCCCCTCCCCCGTTCATGCTCTGTCTCTCTCTGTCCCAAAAATAAATAAACGTTGAAAAAAAATTTTAAGAAAAGTTTACAGAATACTCACTGGAGCATCCTATAAGGCTGGATACATTTGAGCCTCAAGAAGGTACAAAGTTCTATAACTGTGACTCTCAATGCCATCAAGGTAGAAGAGATAATCAAGTAAAGATTAAGAGGAGAACACAGTTAAGATTGGTGCTTGGAAGAACATTCTCACTCAGAGGCAGATGCATGAGGAAACTGGACAGGAGATTTACACAGAGATGTGGGAGAAGAAACTGGGCCAAACAGTAGAAAGTTTGAAGCATAGAGAATGACTCAACAGGTCTAAAGGTGAGAAAGGGGATAGATGAAATGAACACTGGCAGGGATGGTATGGGTAGAACAGTGTTGGCAGAATGCAGAATATACTGGGTGAAGGAATCAATGGACTGAAGGAACAAAAGAAAGTAGACTTTGGTTATGCTTTTAGGAAGCATGACTATGAAAACTGTGGTGGATAATGGGAGAGTACTTTTAAAATAGAAAATGAGAAGACAGTGCAGAAGCAGTTAATGGCTTACAAAAGAGATCATTTTAAGTTGTATAGGAGTTTAGAGGAATGAGGATATGACACAAGAACAAGAAAGTCAAGTTTTTCTGCTGAAAAGGAAGGAAATGATGTAAAGACAAATAATACTGCAATTTGGTAATGTGGATGGACCCTCTACTTTCTCTATGAAGTGAAGGAATAATCACCTCCTGAGAGGAAGAAGAGTTGGGATAGTTTGGGTACCACATAAAGGATTGTTATTCATAAGGACTTGCCTATGTGAGAAAAAGAGAGCAAGTGAAATAGAAATATATAAATCATCTCCATGTTGCACTGAGGACCAAAATGAGGTTGTAAACCATACATTTGTACACATATACGTACTATTGTATGGTTTTCTCTGGTAATGGTTGATTACCAGAATATGGCAACATGTACCATGCATTTAAACCTTGTTTTTCTTAATGTGATGTATCACGTTGATTGATTTGCGAATGTTGAACCAGCCCTGCATCCCAGGAATGAATCCCACTTGATCATGGTGAATAATTCTTTTTATATGCCGTTGAATTCGAATTGCTAGTATCTTATTGAGAATTTTTGCATCCATATTCATCAGGGATATTGGCCTGTAGTTCTCTTTTTTTACTGGGTCTCTGTCTGGTTTAGGAATCAAAGTAATACTGGCTTCATAGAATGAGTCTGGAAGTTTTCCTTCCCTTTCTATTTCTTGGAATAGCTTGAGAAGGATAGGTATTATCTCTGCTTGAAACGTCTGGTAGAACTCCCCTGGGAAGCCATCTGGTCCTGGACTCTTATTTGTTGGGAGATTTTTGATAACCGATTCAATTTCTTCGCTGGTTATGGGTCTGTTCAAGCTTTCTATTTCCTCCTGATTGAGTTTTGGAAGCGTGTGGGTGTTCAGGAATTCGTCCATTTCTTCCAGGTTGTCCAATTTGTTGGCATATAATTTTTCATAGTATTCCCGGATAATTGTTTGTATCTCTGAGGGATTGGTTGTAATAATTCCATTTTCATTCATGATTTTATCTATTTGGGTCATCTCCCTTTTCTTTTTGAGAAGCCTGGCTAGAGGTTTGTCAATTTTGTTTATTTTTTCAAAAAACCAACTCTTGGTTTCGTTGATCTGCTCTACAGTTTTTTTAGTTTCTATATTGTTTATTTCTGCTCTGATCTTTATTATTTCTCTTCTTCTGCTGGGCTTAGGCTGCCTTTGCTGTTCTGCTTCTAGTTCCTTTAGGTGTGCTGTTAG
The DNA here is from genome assembly GCF_016509475.1 of Prionailurus bengalensis. Taxonomy (NCBI): domain Eukaryota; kingdom Metazoa; phylum Chordata; class Mammalia; order Carnivora; family Felidae; genus Prionailurus; species Prionailurus bengalensis. The sequence goes on along the minus strand of NC_057356.1, from coordinate 42,016,844 downwards.
ATTTTGTATTTGGGATTTTTCTTGTTTCTTGAGATAGGCCTGGATTGCAATGTATTTTCCTGTCAGGACTGCCTTTGCTGCGTCCCAAAGCGTTTGGATTGTTGTATTTTCATTTTCGTTTGTTTCCATGTATTTTTTAATTTCTTCTCTAATTGCCTGGTTGACCCACTCATTCGTTAGTAGGGTGTTCTTTAACCTCCATGCTTTTGGAGGTTTTCCAGACTTTTTCCTGTGGTTGATTTCAAGCTTCATGGCATTGTGGTCTGAAAGTAAGCATGGTATAATTTCAATTCTTGTAAACTTATGAAGGGCTGTTTTGTGACCCAGTATATGATCTATCTTGGAGAATGTTCCATGTGCACTCGAGAAGAAAGTATATTCTGTTGCTTTGGGATGCAGAGTTCTAAATATATCTGTCAAGTCCATCTCATCCAATGTCTCATTCAGGGCCCTTGTTTCTTTATTGACCGTGTGTCTAGATGATCTATCCATTTCTGTAAGTGGTGTATTAAAGTCCCCTGCAATTACCACATTCTTATCAATAAGGTTGCTTATGTTTATGAGTAATTGTTTTATATATTTGGGGGCTCCGGTATTCGGTGCATAGACATTGATAATTGTTAGCTCTTCCTGATGGATAGACCCTGTGAAGAACCATATGATCCTGTCAATCGATGCAGAAAAGGCCTTCGACAAAATCCAGCACCCTTTCTTAATAAAAACCCTTGAGAAAGTCGGGATAGAAGGAACATACTTAAAGATCATAAAAGCCATTTATGAAAAGCCCACAGCTAACATCATCCTCAACGGGGAAAAACTGAAAGCTTTTTCCCTGAGATCAGGAACACGACAAGGATGCCCACTCTCACCGCTGCTGTTTAACATAGTGCTGGAAGTTCTAGCATCAGCAATCAGACAACAAAAGGAAATCAAAGGCATCAAAATTGGCAAAGATGAAGTCAAGCTTTCGCTTTTTGCAGATGACATGATATTATACATGGAAAATCCGATAGACTCCACCAAAAGTCTGCTAGAACTGATACAGGAATTCAGCAAAGTTGCAGGATACAAAATCAATGTACAGAAATCAGTTGCATTCTTATACACTAACAATGAAGCAACAGAAAGACAAATAAAGAAACTGATCCCATTCACAATTGCACCAAGAAGCATAAAATACCTAGGAATAAATCTAACCAAAGATGTAAAGGATCTGTATGCTGAAAACTATAGAAAGCTTCTGAAGGAAATTGAAGAAGATTTAAAGAAATGGAAAGACATTCCCTGCTCATGGATTGGAAAAATAAATATTGTCAAAATGTCAATACTACCCAAAGCTATCTACACATTCAATGCAATCCCAATCAAAATTGCACCAGCATTCTTCTCGAAACTAGAACAAGCAATCCTAAAATTCATATGGAACCAGAAAAGGCCCCGAATAGCCAAAGGAATTTTGAAGAAGAAGACCAAAGCAGGAGGCATCACAATCCCAGACTTTAGCCTCTACTACAAAGCTGTCATCATCAAGACAGCATGGTATTGGCACCAAAACAGACACATAGACCAATGGAATAGAATAGAAACCCCAGAACTAGACCCACAAACGTATGGCCAACTCATCTTTGACAAAGCAGGAAAGAACATCCAATGGAAAAAAGACAGCCTCTTTAACAAATGGTGCTGGGAGAACTGGACAGCAACATGCAGAAGGTTGAAACTAGACCACTTTCTCACACCAGTCACAAAAATAAACTCAAAATGGATAAAGGACCTAAATGGGAGACAGGAAACCATCAAAACCTTAGAGGAGAAAGCAGGAAAAGACCTCTCTGACCTCAGCCGTAGCAATCTCTTACTCGACACATCCCCAAAGGCAAGGGAATTAAAAGCAAAAGTGAATTACTGGGACCTTATGAAGATAAAAAGCTTCTGCACAGCAAAGGAAACAACCAACAAAACTAAAAGGCAACCAACGGAATGGGAAAAGATATTCGCAAATGACATATCGGACAAAGGGCTAGTCTCCAAAATCTATAAAGAGCTCACCAAACTCCACACCCGAAAAACAAATAACCCAGTGAAGAAATGGGCAGAAAACATGAATAGACACTTCTCTAAAGAAGACATCCGGATGGCCAACAGGCACATGAAAAGATGTTCAGCGTCGCTCCTTATCAGGGAAATACAAATCAAAACCACACTCAGGTATCACCTCACGCCAGTCAGAGTGGCCAAAATGAACAAATCAGGAGACTATAGATGCTGGAGAGGATGTGGAGAAACGGGAACCCTCTTGCACTGTTGGTGGGAATGCAAATTGGTGCAGCCGCTCTGGAAAGCAGTGTGGAGGTTCCTCAGAAAATTAAAAATAGACCTACCCTATGACCCAGCAATAGCACTGCTAGGAATTTATCCAAGGGATATAGGAGCACTGATGCATAGGGCCACTTGTACCCCAATGTTCATAGCAGCACTCTCAACAATAGCCAAATTATGGAAAGAGCCTAAATGTCCATCAACTGATGAATGGATAAAGAAATTGTGGTTTATATACACAATGGAATATTACATGGCAATGAGAAAAAATGAAATATGGCCTTTTGTAGCAACGTGGATGGAACTGGAGAGTGTGATGCTAAGTGAAATAAGCCATACAGAGAAAGACAGATACCATATGGTCTCACTCTTATGTGGATCCTGAGAAACTTAACAGGAACCCATGGGGGAGGGGAAGGAAAAAAAAAAAAAAAAGAGGTTAGAATGGGAGAGAGCCAAAGCATAAGAGACTGTTAAAAACTGAGAACAAACTGAGGGTTGATGGGGGGTGGGAGGGAGGAGAGGGTGGGTGATGGGTATTGAGGAGGGCACCTTTTGGGATGAGCACTGGGTGTTGTATGGAAACCAATTTGTCAATAAATTTCAGAAAAAAAAAAAAAAAGAAAGCAAAAAAATAAATAAATAAATAAATAAACCTTGTTTTTCTTCTGAGATGCCTAGAAATGTGCTCAGTGTGTATTTGTTCATTTTATTTAAGTCGTGGTCTTAAACAGATGACTCTACAGCCTTTATGCTTAGATACCTAGTTTCAAAAAGAGAATCTAGTAGAATTTGTTTCTCTAAATCTTGGCTCTTTGATGTGCCTTAAATGCCACATGAGAGAATGATACTGGTACATGCAAATGAAAATGAATCTCAAATTCCTTAAATGTTCTCCTTACAATATAAGTGATTATTGAAATGTATTCTCTAGTAGATTTGCTGTGCCATCTGGAATGGCTTCCAGCATTTGGACTTACACTCTTCTTCCCAAGTCACAAAGGTTTCAGCCAACTAGAGATAAGGCCATCTGTAAATTAACAGTTGCCTTTTTTTGTGTGTTACTTCTGCTCAATATCTGCTGTTATACCATTAGCTGAATTAGAGATTCTATGCTTTTTTTCAAAAATATAGATTTTTGTTTGCATTTTTGCGTATTTCTAAATATTTTTGCTACCACCCCCCCCCCAAAAAAATATTCTATTTCTAATAGTGTGCCTACAACTAGCTTTGCTGGGTCTATTCTTTGTTCTGTTCATACATACAGTTAAGAGTCTAAATGTAATTGGGAGCCACCTATTTTTTCTCATTCTAGATATCTTACTCTTTCTTCCCTATAGGGATGAGAAATTAACTATTTTTGTCTTCAAATGAAGGAAGTTTTTGCCAAGTCAATTTTATAATATCTGAGTGTTTTCGTCTTATCTTTTATGGCTGTAAAATTCAACCCACAATCTTTCTATGACTTAAAATAAGCATAAAGTCAATAGGATTGTTTATACTTGGAGAGAATGGGATCATAGGATAACCTGATATGAGTAAGTGCTCAACATTTGAATGAGTGGTTAAAACCTTCACTACAAAATAATATGCAATTATCAAAAGATTAAATATTTAAGATATTTTCCATAAGAAAAAGAAAACTATAATTGGGATAAAAATTTACCTACAATTTAATATGCAAGCCTGTACTGGGGCACCTGAGTGGCTCAGTTGGTTGGGTGTCTGACTTCGGCTCAGGTCATAATCTTACACCTCATGAGTTCTAGCCCTGTGTTGGGCTCTGTGCTGATAGCTCAGAGCCTGGAGTCTGCTTCAGATTCTGTGTTTTCCTCTCTCTCTGTCCCTCTCCCACTCACATTCTATCTGTCTGTCTCTCTCTCTCTCCCTCCCTCAAAATAAACATTAAAAAATTTAAAAGAAATATGCAAGCTTGTATTTACAACTCAATGTATTGTCCAGTTGTTAATTCAAAGCTCTCTCTCTCTCTCTTTTTTTATGATTACTCTGATATTTCTAGAATAAGAGAAAATATAAATGTATATAGTAAAATAAATGTAAGTGGTTCATTCAATAAGTAGATAAGGCACACCTTTTAAACTTAGGCTAACTCATCTCTACTAAATTGTTAATAATTAAGATGAGTTAATCTTGGTTACCTTTTTCACTTTATAAGAATAGGAAAAATTCCTATCAAAAAAGAATGTCCCCTAATGGTAGGCCTGGTGTTCTTTGAGATCAAAACATTATCAGACTTGAATCAACTCAGATCAAATCCAGACCTACTGTCAACCATAGACACTACTAAGTAAATACTTAATTATTGCTGTGGATTGCATTTCTAGTATCAGTTCTGCCACAACTACCAGTTTTACTTTGACAGATAAAGAAAGAAAAATTGTAAAAATGTGTATTGAATAGTAAGATACACATTTATACATCTACACATAGAGCCTCAAATTGCATGAAACAAAAATTTTAAAGGAGATAAAGATAAATCCATAAGCATAGAAGGGAATTTTGACATGGTAACTGATAAAATGACATAAACATTTTAAACATGATATAATTTATATATAAAACATAGAATCCAATAACTGCACAGTATATATTACTATCAAGTACACATGGAACATTTGCAAAATTGTCCATATACTAAGCCAAAAAGCCAAATTGTCCATATACTAAATTTCAAAGGAGTGAAACAAAACTGATATTTCAGAAGTCAGTGGATTTAAGCAAGAAATTAATAATAGAAAGGAAACTAGAAAACCCTCAAATCTATGGAAATTATGTAATATTTCTTCCTAATGGTCAGGGAAGAAATCAAAATGAAACTTAAAATGTTGAATTTAAAGATAATGTATATATAGCAAGTCAAAATGTGTGGGATAAAACTAAAGTTGTATTCAGGAAAATATTTATGGTATTAAATAAGAAAAATTGAAAAATCAATTATGTGAAGGTTAATTTCAAGGAGGGAGAAAGAGAATGGAAAATTCTATCCAAAGAAAGTTGAGAAAGAAAATAAAGAAAATAAATCAATAAAATGGAAATCAACAAAAAATAAATCAACAGAGTTGGCTTCTTGATAAACTCCTCACATGGCTAATCAAGGGAAAAAAATGAGAAGGCACTAATAATCAATACCAAAAGTTTAAAAAGGGAATATCACTAAAGATGGGACAGCTATTTTAAAGAATTATGTGTGTGTGTGTATACTTATGTCAATTAATTTTAAAATTTAGATAAAATACCAAATCTAGTAAAACACATTTCCAGCTTACTCTAGGTGAAAATAAAAGAGTCTTATATCTAATAAAGAATCTGTAATCAACCTTTACAAAAGAAAACTTCAGGCCCAGACACCGGCAAATTCTCCCAAACATATAAGGGGGGAAAAAAAGAAACCCACAGTATAATACAAGATCTCTTGGACTACAAAAAAAGAGAAAATACCTTCCAGCTCATGTTATGAAGCTGACATTACCTTGATGCCAAAAATCTAACAAGGACATTACAAGAAAGGAAAAGCACATACCAAACTCTCTCAAAAACATGGAATCAAAAATCTCGAAATAAAATATGGGCAAACTAAATATAGTTAAGTATATAAAAATGTTAACACAGCGTGACCAAATTTGGTTTTGGTTTGTTTGTTTCTTGTTTATTTTCTTGGTCAGGTATGAAAAGTTCCTTTAGCGTTCAAAAATCATTGTGACTCATGCCATTAACAAAACAAAAGATAAGTATCTTATGACAATGTCAAATGCATATAGAACACATGTCACAAAATTCAATACCTGCTGCTGATCTTTTTAAATCTCTTCTTAAATTAAAAATAGAATAGTTCATTCCTAAGGTAGTATATATCTTCCAAAAAACGGGAAAACATACCTATTAATAAAATACAGAAATCATTCCCCTGTGGTTACTAAAACCACAGGGTGTCTGCTACCATGAGTTCTATTCAAATGTTTGAATTAATGAATAAATTTTGGAAGAATGCTTGATATTACTTCAGTATTCAAAAATAAATTGAACTCTTATTTAATAGCAATAAATAAATAGAAAAATAGGGGTACCTAGGTGGCATAGTCAACCATCTGACCCTTGGTTTCAGCTCAGGTCATGATCTCATGGTTCAGGAGATGGAGCCCCATGTAGGGTTCTATCCTGACAGCATGGAGTCTGCTTGGGATTCTCTCTTTCCCTCTTTCTCTATGCCTCTCCCCCATTCACATTCTCTTGTGTGCTCTCTCTCTCCAAATAAATAAATAAACTTTAAAAAAAAGGAATAGAAAAATAAATATTAAAATTATACCATTTATGATTGAATCCAAAAAGTCAAATACCTTGGAATCAATTCAACAAATGATGTGTATTATCTCTATGGAGAGAAATATATAAAGTTACTGAAATAAAAAACAAAACAAAACAAACCTCTATTAGTGGATAAACACAATTTGCTCAAAGATTATAAAGATAGTAATTCTCCCCAAATTGTTCTCTAAATTTAATGCAGTCAAAACCAACACTTCCAAAGGCTTTTTTGATGGAAATTTACAAACTGATTGAAAAGCCTAAGACTTAAATTGAAATAAAGATTTGAACAAAAAGATTTGAGCTACAAAATGCTGTTTTTGCTTTATTTTTATTATATTAGCATTGTAATGTCTTAAAGAATAAAAACTTAGAGAATATTTTGTGGCTATTTCTTTAAGTAATACTAGCCAATACAATTTTGAAAAATAAGAACATCCTGACAAAATACATTACAATAAAATTAGATGCATGAAACTAGTTTCACAAAATAATAAAAGATCCTCAAAGAAAGAAAAGTTGTGGTCTTTGGCCAAAAAATGAAATTACTGAATTTGTGCTATCCAGTTATTTTTATAAAAAATTTCCTGTTACTAATATATTTACAAAGCATACCAAAACAGTCAAATGGATTCAAGGTTTACTCTTTAACTTTTAATATGGTTTTTTAAATGCCATTTAAGTTTTAGCCATAAAATTTTTCTAAATGAAAAAAAAAAAAAAACTATATATCAGCAATGCAACCAAACTGACATCCCAATCAAATATAAAAACTATAAAAAAATGAAACAAAATTATTTCATAACTACTAAGTAGATGATTTATGTGCATATAACCTAGAATCTATAAAGCCTATTTTCCAGCAATTATAGATAAATATAGTTTCAACTTTTAAAAAAGACTTAAATTGAAATAAAGATTTGAACAAAAAGATTTGAGGTACAAAATGCCATTTTTGTTTTATTTTTACTATCTTAGCATTATAATATTTTAAAGAATAAAAACTTAGTGACACTGAGTGGCTTAGTCAGTTAAGCATTCAACTTCAGCTCAGGTCATGATCTCAATCATGGTTCATGAGTTTGAACACAGCATGGAGTCGGGTTCGGTGCTGACAGTTCAAAGCCTGGAGCCTGCTTCAGATTCTGTCTCCCTCTCTCTCTCTGCCCCTCCCCCACTGGTACTCTTGTTTCTCTCTCGCTCAAGGCATGAATAAACATAAAAAATATTTTTAAAAAAGAATAAAAACTTAAAGAATATTTTGTGGGTATTGCTTTAAGAAATAGTAAAAATCACCATACAAGTACAAAAATTTACATGATAAAATTAAAATAACGTAGTAATTTCTCTGGTTATGATGATATGTCATATTTGACATGTCACAGTGTTTTGAACAGGACATGAAAAATAATGGCTTATTTCCAAATCTAAATATTGATTTAAAAATCTTATTGGCAATTCAAGTTGCTACTAACTTAGCAGATCAAAGTTCCTGCAAAATGAAATTGATGAAAAATTGTCTAAGAATAGTAATAACTTAAAAAAGATTGAATAGCATGGAACTTCTATGAATAGACTACAAACTGAAAATTTTTTCTTATGACACTATAAGTCATGGTTTTGCTGATATGTTCTCAAGGAAACACATTTAAGGAAATAAATGTGTAATAACTCATAACCTATGTATGCCTTTATTTTATTACTCTCCCAAATCACTTTTCTGTAGAGATAATCTTCAGGCATGGGCAAGAATAAACAGTGATTTTTTAATATTTTCCTGATTTTTAATCATGTTAGAGCCATGGATTTTTACAAATATTATTATGAATACATATCAGAGGTGTATTTGTCAACTTATAAGAACTGAACATATTTTATTTAGGAGTTTTGTAACATGATTGATCATTTCTGAAATTTTAAACATTGGAAGTGTGGACCTCTATTTATACTTTTACCTGATGGGTCCAAAAATGTTAGCAGTGATTCTGTCTCAGTTTTCAAAGTGGACTCTCCACAAAGGGTTCATGCCACTCTTTACATTCTGAATATCACTACTGCTGGGAGCCTACTTTGCACTTGTTCAGAGTGATTTAGAAACCTTTGGTATTCTGGGATAGAACACAAAAAACTTTTAGATAATAAGTAAAATGAGATGATACTGTAAATATTTTGAAATGCAACACAATTATTTAAATACGAAATAAATACAGCCAGTTCCTGGCCAGTATTTAAAATTAAGAATTTCTCAGATTCCCCCTTTATTATATGCCATACCTTGTTTATTATATGTCATAACCTGTAGTAATGATTCCCCTCACTCAGGTGGTGATCTTACTCAACATACCAGCATACTTTGCTTAGCACTATGGACACAGAAGACTGTTAATGAGTTTGCTTAACAATAAAACTTAAAAAAAAAATTAACTCATGTATGATAACAAATGGTAACTACACTTGTGGTGAGCATAGCATGAGAGAGTTGTTGAATCACTAAGTTTACACCAGAATCTAATGTAATACTGTGTCAACTATACTCAAAGTAAAAAAAAAAATAATTAACTTGGTGGTTGATATATGAAAACTGATAACTGTCCGTTGCTTAGTTCCTTTACTACCACATTCCCAACTATAAATATCACTTCTTCATCTGACAAGTAGAGGATTACACTTGAAGCCTCTTGTCACTGCTCCCTCAACCTGGACAAGTGAACTGTTCTTTGCCTTACTTTCTGCCCTCCCACAACCTGTAAGCATCAACTTTGCTTTAATGCTTTTGTTCAAATGTCAGGATTCCTGCAGAACACTGTATTTTCTCAAAGCATAAGAAGTCATTAATTAATGTTTCTTTGACTCTCACTATCTTTTCTCTGTCGATTTTTTTTTATTTTTGAGAGTTGCTTTTTAATTCCCCAAACGATCACTGACTGTATTCCAAACCAGTCCTCTGATTCTAAGATCTAGGTTAGTGATAGAGTTGTATTATAATCATAAATAGTAATCATATTTTTAAATAAACTACAGATATAGCCAATGGGTTAGATCATAATGTCTTGATATTGTCTTCAAACGATTGAGAGATGCAGAAACATTTCAGCACCTACTATGTGCAATGGACTACAGTAGACATTGTGAAAGATGGGAAGAACTATGAAACAAGTCCTCTTAAATCCTTCCTCTCTTCTTGCCTCTCTTCCTTTCCTCTTTCCTTCCTTGCTTCTAAGATAGTACACTCTTAGTAATTCAGACCTCTGCTTCATGTAAATTAGTTATTTCACTTTTAAGATGACTAAGAGAGAAACATTTTCTTCCTAAGTAGTGCCTTCTGCAGTAGATTCTTCTTTACATTGCATTTATTTAGCAATCCTTTAAAGCATTAATCAGGAAAAATGATTCCATCAACTATGCTCTGTTAAATGCATGTAAATGAATAACCAATAAAATCAAAGCAATAAGAGGAAACAAGTTTTCTGTAGGATCAATTCTGTTTTTCTCCTTAATTATCTTCAGTTGTGACCTTAGAACAAAAGCTATTCAGCATTCACACTACCTACAAAAAGCAAATGGGATTTTATTGTATTTGATACTAATTTATTTTTCTAAGCAAACACCATTAAAGATCTCTATATGCATCATTAAATTATTTTATTACCAACAGTTAATGTCTTCTGACATATATGGATATAGATAGATACAAGGTAATGGAATTTTACAATTATGTCTTTAGGGCACAGGCCTAGTAAATCTCAATGTATGAGTCAGTCTGAAAACCATTTTCATCCACTTTGAAATGTAAATGTTTTTATTAAAATATCCATTAAATATTCCACAGTAATTGTAACTTGCTTCTTTGAGTTAAATGTTAATGCTGAAAAATTGTGAATACTGCTAATTATTCAGATATGAAAAGTAACATGCCACAAAGTTTTTTAAGTTTTTTGTATTCAAACCCAGGAATTTGGTTTCTCAAAACATTTTTTCTTTTTATTGAGAATATAATTCAAAATATACATTGGCTCAAGTTCATAAATAACAGAAGACTTCTATGCTGAGAAAATGTGTACTAAGTTGGTCTTATCTTTTTTGTGATCTTGTGTAGCCAGGACAATTTGGGGTGCCCTCCCACTAAGAGAAAGTAAATGTTCATCTGATCACCTGTATGATGGCTAGGGTTGCCAATTCAGTCCTGTACCTCTCCTATGCTGACAACACTGACTTTTGAGGGGTGTCTCTCCAACTCTCCCAGGACAACAGTGCCCCATGGAGTTCAATGGTGACTTTTCTTTTTGCTCACAAAGTATCTCCCTTCTTGGATATTGAGCACATTAGAAATGTGATCAATGTTTTACATATTACAAAACGACTCATAGAATAATTTCATAGGTAACATAAAAGAGATGCACGTTAAGAATCCCTAGGGGTGCCTGGGTGGCTCAGTTGTCTGAGCGTCTAACTTTGGCTCAGGTCATGATCTCACAGTTAGTGGGTTCGAGCCCCACGTTGGGCTCTGTGCTGACAGCTCAGAGCCTTGAGCCTGCTTCACATTCTTTGTCTCATTCTCTTTCTGCCCCTCCCCTACTTGTGTTCTGTCTCTCAAAAATAAATACATGTAAAAAATAATAATAAAAAAGAAAAAAAAAGAAACCCCAAATCATCTACCCCAGTGCTCATGAGACAGAATCTATTTTTACAATAATAAAAAGACTTTATTTGCCTTTTTCCTGGGTCAACATGTGCACTTGTAGGAGCCAAAACTAGGCTGCCACAAGTTGGGCCACTTTGCCATGAGTTCAAAACGTGATCAAAACCCAGCAGATTCAGGAAAAGCTCTTTGCTTCTCCCTCAATTGCATAAAAAGAATTAACAGGACTTGCTCCAGGAAGAGCGTTATCACCATAGATCACTACATTATGATATGAACTAGGTATGGTAGACATGGTAGATAGGGAGGAGCCAAGCAAGGCCACTTTGATCAAAGTCCTCTCTTTGTCCTATTGCTTCTGAGTAGCCCAGCAAACATTTGCTTATCAAACGCTTACTCTTTCATCTTTTTGTAAATTGCATTCCTTTCCTCTGAAGTCCCAGACCCCTACCCCCTTTCCTTACTTCAGGATGATACATATACCTCATTTTGCCTTACTGCCTTAGGAATTTCCATGTCTGTTGTGGGTTCCCCATATGTTCGCTATTAAATTTGATTTTCTCCTGTTAAACTGTCTTATGTTAATTTGATTCTCAGTCTGGCTAGAAGGACCTTGAAAGGGACAGCAATTCTTACTCCCTGACATACCAGTGATGCAAAAAACAACGGTGGGTAAAACTCTACTAGTTCCTTAGCACAAATCAAGGCTCCAAACTGTACTAATAGACTTTTTTTTTTTTTGCCATCGCCCGCTTACAGACAAAAAAAGTCAGCTTCACTAAAGAATGTCCTTGATGATACAGTGAAAACTATTAATTTTATTAAATGTCTGCACCAGAATCAATGCATGAAATTTTGAATCTTCTGTGTGATGAAATGGGAGATACACATAGAGTACTTCTTGACCATACCAAAGTATAAGGGCTATCTGGAGGAAAATGACTTGTGCCATTATTCAAATTGAGAACTGATCTAGCTTTTCCTTTTTCCCCACGGAAGAGCAATTGGAAATCAGTTTGAACAAACAACAAACAATGATAGAGAAAATACAATTTTCAGACTTGGTAATGTAACAGTCACTTTCTTGAAAATGAACAAAGTAAGCTTGTCATTTTAAGAAAAATAATTGATGTTAATTTTGGGTATCAATAGAATTTGAGCTTTCAAGCAAAAATTAGAATTTTGGAAAACTTACATCTGCAACCACAAGTTTTAACAGGCTATTTCCAAATGTGATGTTTTGATATTAAATAGTGAAATGTGTCAGGGTGCCTGTGTGGCTCAGTCAGTTGGGTGACCAACTCTTAATTTTGGCTCAGGTCAAATCTCATGGTTTGTAGAATCAAGTCCCATGTGCTGCTCCTTGTGCTTGGGATTCTCTCTGCCTCTCTCTGCCTTTCTCTCTCTTTAAGTAAGTAAGTAAGTAAGTAAGTAAGTAAGTAAGTAAATATTTTTTTTTAAATAGTGAAAATGTGTCAACACTTGGTAGATCTGCATAAATCAGTGAGTCAATATTTTCCAAATGACCAAAGCATCATGACACAAAATCTTGCAACAGGCAAGACAGTCATTCAATATATTAGATAGATCAGGAGATTCTATACAACAGAGAACAAAAATGTCACTGACAAGCTTTCAGATTCCATAGTGGGCCTTATTTTTAAGAAAACAAAAATGAGTTTTGGTGTAAAATCAAAGAATATCCACACACTTTCAAAAAGCAATTAAAATACTCCTCACTTTTCCTACTATAAGCATATATGAACTTGAATTTTCCCTATGTACGTAAATGAAAACAAAACATTACTAATGGTTGAATGCAGAAACAGATATAAGGACCCAGCTATATTCAAGAACCCAGCTTTACTCTAAGCTAGACAATGAAGAGATCTGCAAAAATGTAAGACAATATCACTCTCCTAAGTTTTCATTTGTTTAGTAAAATATGGTTGTCATAAAAACGTATAAATATATTATTTTAACATGTACTGAATTTATTTTAAAATAAATTCAGAAATAAATATTTATAAAATTTCTAAGTTTAATTTTTAATATAGCAAAATGGATATATCTATATAGCCACATACATATAAGCTTTTTTGGGGTTCTCAATACATTTTGAAAATAAAAGGGTATCTATATTAAAAAAATTAACAGATATGCTCATTTAGTACATTCCTTCATTTTTTAGCTATGCAAATCAAAACACAAAGTATGACCAACATTACTCAAGTCACAAAATTAGGAGAAATGACAGTTCAAAAATCAAGGTTTTCTGAATTCTGGTTATATTAGCTTCCCTGAGCCTGTCCTAACAAAGTACCACAAACTGGTGGCTTAAACAACAGAAATTGATTGTCTCACAGTCTGGAGGCCAGAAGTCAGAGATCAGGGTGTGGGCAGGGTTGGTTCTTTCTGAGAGCTGTAGGGGGTATCTGTTTAGGATTCTCTCCTAGCTTCTGGGGTTTGCCAGGAATCCTTGGCATTCCTCAGCCTTTACATGTATCACCCTCATCCCTGCCTTCGTGTTCACCTGGTGCTCTCCCTGTGAGCATATCTGTGTACAAGTTTTCCTGTTTTATAGGGACACTAGTCATACTGAATTGAGGGTCCACCTTACTCCAGCCTATCCTCATCTTAACTAATTACATCTGCAATGACCCTATGTCCAAATAAGGTTACATTCTGAGATGCTAGGGGTTAGAACTCTAGCATATAACTTTTGAGGGACAAAATTCAAACCATAATACCAGTCCATTGTGTTCTTCCCTCAATCCTCCTATGTGCTAAGTACTCTGTTTTCTAATTTCCTTTCTTTTCTCCCTGCTGTGTTCCACTCTCATATTCTCTCTACATATGAGACAAGTACTTACATGAAATTAATATAGGGAAAACTGATTCCTCAGGAAAGCAATCATTATAATGGAAACAGAAGTTCAAAGTCAAGTCTGGCTACAAAGAGGAAGTACAATTTAAGATTTGCCTCAGATGATTTTAGTAAACACAGGGGAAGACAGGTAACATTTCAGGAAATTAAAGCAATATCTCAGAAAACTATCACATTTACAAATGAAGATCACAAAATGTTATCTCATGTATTTACAAAATGTATTACAATGTCACATGCAAAGAAAATGTGGCCTATCAAAAATTCTTAAAACCTTGATTTGGGAAATTATTTTCTCCATTAAATAGCTAGAATGAAGTTTGATTTCTAACCACATGCCCTTTTTCTCCCCTATGACTTTAGATACCCCAATTTTGATAGCGCTCAGTCCTCGTCTATATGACAGTCTGTAAACCTGGCTCTCCTCCTTCCTCTCTTTTTCCCCCAATTCTCAAAAGTAGTTCCAGTGGCAAGTGAAGCAAAATCAGAGCATTCACCAAAAGATTGTGGAAATTGCTAGGCATACACCAAAGTAAGTTGGCCAAAAAACCTTCATGAAATTGAAATCACTCAATAAGACTCTGTATTAGTCTGGGTTCTCCAGAGAACCAATAGAAATAGGAGATTTTATATATTTATACTTACATCTGAGATTTCTTATAAGGTATTGGCTCACAGGATTATGGACATTGAGAGTCCAAAGGTCTGCAGTTAGCAAGCTGGAGACCCAGGAGAACCAATGGCATAGATCCAATCTGTGTACAAAGACAGGAGATGACCAATATCCCAGCTCCAAGACAGTCAAACAAAGAGAGAACAAACTCTCTCTTATTCAGCCTTTTTGTTCTATTCAGACCTTCAATGAATTGTATACAGTGTACCACAGTGAGGAGGGCAATTTGCTTTATTCTGTCTGCTGAATCAGATGTTAACCTCCTTTAAAAACACCCTCACAGACACACCCAGAATAACTTTTAACCAAATATTTGGGCATCCTCTGGTCCACTCAAGTTGACACATAAAATTAATAATCATGGGCACATCATATTCAACAATCCTTATGCCCAAACCAAAAGAAAAAAAAAGTATATATATATATATATATATGTGTGTGTGTGTGTGTGTACACACATACGTATATACACACATATGTACACACACACTATATAGTTACTAATTCTGCAATTACAAAGGATTTTTAGCTGGAACATTTTATTAAAATCTCTATTTATGTTTTTCTCTCTTTTTATGGCCCTCTGACAACACATACACATGTACACACATACACGCATTTTGAAAGATCTTCACTCAGTAAATTTTGGACAGATAGCAAAAACACTTTGAAATAATTTTTGGCTTTTTTTCTCCTCTGTAAAAGACTAAGCACATTGAAGAGACTATGTTAGATTGCCCATGATCTGAGGAGAGAGGGAAATGGCGTATGAGCCCAAAAAGGGAGCAGGAAGAAAGGCTGCCCAAGACCAGAAACAGCACCAAGAACTTCAAGGTCTTAAACAGGAATATAATGGTATAGAGATGAGCCTTCTCACCACAAACTGCCAGGAAACAGGATAAAATATATTTTTTACATAAACATTAATATATAATATAGTACATAGAAATATAAATTCCAACATTTTTTAGATATTTTACCAGAGGT